>NC_089485.1:322576-645153 GCF_036810415.1 Kwoniella dendrophila CBS 6074
ACTGCTCAAAGCCATCCGCCTGCAGTATTCAAGACATCCCAATCACCTCAAACAGCAAACTCAGGACTGTCCAAACCTCCTTTACCCGCTATACCATCATCTTTATCAACGAGAAATCTTGCTGCGCAAACTCAAGTCAGTGAAGCGGATACATCTTCAGGTACTTTGAAAGATTTCGAAAAAGCTTTCCCATCATTGAGTGAATTTGGTAAACAGTTCGAAGTGGACGATGAAGATTTACAGAGAGCAAATGATCGCATATCTCAATGGAGTTCCTCAATCGAAAAATCAAGATCTAATACAGATAAATCTGTATCGGGTTTACCTAATGGATCAGCTAAATTCACTCAACATAATCCAATTATGGAAAATGAAGAATCAACAACTGAAATTAGTTTACCTGATGTACCTAGTTTTCCAACATTACCTTCTGCACCGTCAAATCGTCCTGGAGGATTACCTTCTCCACCTATTGCACCAATTTCACTACCTAGACATGATAGTATAAATGCATTAGAAAGATTGGACTCGCAGAACGATGAAAAGGCTTTATCACCACCTGCACCAGATGCTGGAGCAGGTTTAAAAAGACCCGCAAGTACACCTAATGTAGCTACTTTACCTGGTGATGTAGATTTATTATCGGATGAACCAATATTAGAAAATGGTAGAGACAAACATCCATCAAGATTACCTCATCCACCTGCAATACCCTCACATAAACCAAGTTTACCAAATGGTATAGTAAGAGATAATGCTCCTAATGGAGTAACTAGAGATACTGCACCTACAGCTGGACTAAAGGATTTACACTCACATTCACCTTCACTAAGTTTTCCTGTTGCCGTACCAACCCCTCCACCCAATCAAAAACTATCATCTCCTCGTACAAGGGACTCGTTACCACAGCCACCTACAACTGCTCCTTCTACTACTCCCACTAATGGTAGTACCCATACGCCTGAAGAGCAGAAGAAACCTAAATTCCCTTTCAGTAATGCCGTTACTCCAGATGAATTGCGTTCCTACTTCCTCAATCCTGCTGTAGATATTCTGGTCTTAGATGTTAGGAGTCAAGAGGAATATGAAAGAGGTTACGTAGGAACAGAATATGAAGCTAGAGGGGCTAAAATTAATGTTGTATGGATGGATCCTACAGTCTTGATGCGAGAGGGGTAAGTTTCTTTCACACCATCATCATGAGAAAGATTAGCTGGCTAAAGCCTCAAAAATCGTACCTTTCGTAGAATCAACTCTCAAAAGCTTGAGGATTCGTTATCATTATCACCCACAGCACAACAAAAAGCATTTTCTAATCGGAACAATTATGATTTATTGGTTGTTTACGATACAAGCTCCAACAATTGGCCCAAACAAGGTACAAAACCTACACCAATTTCCAAAATTTGGGACTGTTTATACGAATATGAATTCCAAAAGAAACTTGAACGCAATCCTGTTTTACTTGTTGGTGGCTATGACGCATGGAGAGAATTCATAAAAGGTAGAGCTAAGATACATCAACAAGCTTATGAAGCTTATCAGCAGAAACATCATCAACATCAACAAACCCACGCACAAGGTCAAGGTCAAGGTCATAATCATAGTTATTCTGTACAGGTTGACGGTCAAGGTAGACCATATAATCCGAAAACTAATGGATATACTTCCAGGTAAGATATCATTCAACGCTCACTTTCGACCTCTGATGTGGGAGATAAAACTGATAGAACTCCTTCGGCACAACAGTTCCTCAAGACTTGAGAGAGTTTCATCACCCAGTTCTTCGGTGGATCTGACTTCAAAGAGAACTAATAGGGAAATGCCTGTATATCAGCCTGCTCACTATGCTAAAAACATAACAGATAGTGTAGGTCTTTATGAACTTTTCATGATGACGGTATTTACCCTTACTAACGTACATGTTCAATAGTTCGGACACGCTCCTCAATCAATGACAGGAGAACCATCTTCATATATATCTGGACAACCTTCAAGATCATATGCACCAGCTTCTTCCTCACATACACACTCTCATACCAGATCGCCTTCGAATTATTCATCATCGACTACAACTATCATAGCGCCTCCACAAGCTTCTATACATCCTGGACCTGGATCAAGACGTAGATCAGACTACTTGGAACAACATGGACAAGCTTACTCAGGTTCAGCTGGAATATCTTCACCTAGATCAAATCTTATAGAATATCCTCAAGCTCATGCTTTGGGTTCAACTAATGTAAACGTACCTCAGCCCCCACCTGTAGCTATCTCCCCGATGGATAGGTACGATACTAGACCTGCTGTAGTCAGATCAGGTAGTATAAGAGGTTTAGACCTTGTAGCTAGAGAAGGTGATGAAGTTAGATATTGGAATGACGTGGTTTTGGGTTTGACTGGTTTGAAGAACTTAGGAAAGTGAGTGGGATGATTTATCGATTTGCGATTTTGATGCGGGTTGCTGAGATTGCAATATATGCTGATCATTAACCTGTGTAGTACTTGTTACATGAATTCGACTTTGCAATGTCTATCAGCTACTTATCCTTTCACGTCTTTCTTCCTGGGTAAGCTGGCTCATTGGTTTTTGTAATCTGGCGATCAGCTGCTGATATCCATCCGTACAATTTTAGACGGATCATTCAAACGATCAATCAATATATACAATCCATTGGGCACAAAAGGAAATCTAGCTAATGCATTTGCGGAATTATTGAAAGCATTGTGGAAAGAAGATTATACATTTTTATCACCTGTAACATTCAGAAAAAATATCATAACATTCGCATCACAATTCAGTGGAACAGATCAACATGATTCACAAGAGTTTTTGTCATTTGTGTTAGATGGTTTACATGAAGATCTAAATAGAGTGAAACATAAACCACCACCTGTAGAAATGACACCAGAAAGAGAATCTGCTTTAGAACTTTTACCACCTGAAATCGCTTCAGAGAAAGAATGGCAAATTTATAAAATGAGAAACGATTCTTTTATCGTTGATTTATTCCAAGGTCAATATAGAAATAGATTACAATGTCTAACTTGTCATAAAGTGAGTAAGACTTCTCTTGTAACGTGCCTGTTTCTGTTGAGACTGATAGTACTTTTTGCATAGACTTCAACAACATATGATACCTTCATGTACATGTCATTGCCTGTACCAGCGGGAAAATCAAAAGTAGTTGTACAAGAATTGATCGATGAATTCGTTAAAGCTGAAGTGATGGAAAAAGAAGATGCATGGTAAGTTTATCTATGCCATAATATCCATATTAAGGTATCGTATACTAATTTGATACCATGTAGGAATTGTCCTCGATGTAAAGTGCCAAGAAAAGCAACGAAAACATTATCGATATCTAGATTACCACCTGTATTACTTATACAGTTGAAAAGATTCACCACACAGAATGGAGTGTTTTGGGATAAATCTGAAACTCCAGTCATCTTCCCTGTAAAATCATTAGACTTAACAAGATATTTACCATTAAGAAGACCTACAGGTAAAGAAGATTTAGATGATCCGAGATGTCAAGTTGGTCCTTTCAAATATGATTTATATGGAGTTTCAAATCATATGGGTACATTGAGTTCTGGTCATTGTGAGTCAAGCAAATTTCCGGGTTTTCTCTATCCCTATGTAAGCTAATATCATGCTACTCGCGCAGATACCGCTTATGTAAAATCAAGCAAAGGTTGGATGTATTGTGAGGATTCCAAAGTTTCCAAAGCGCAGGAAAAAGATGTAGTCGTAAGTAGTATCCACTCTGGATTTAAGCGATAGAAGATCCCGCTAACCTGTAACTGTGACTGTTACTTACTGCGTACGTACCTCGATTAGTCACGTCCCGCATATATCCTGTAAGTTACCAACATTCCTTCACTGTCTGTTCTATTTTTCCGCCGTCAGAATATCTGAATGATACTGACTAACCATGCGTTGCTTCACGTAGATTCTATAAGCGAGTTCGAGCTTAGATTGGACTATATTTTGTTCAGCCATAGACGGGCAGGAAGGGATTTATTCTTAAGGTCTTTACATCATCGGCGTATCGGTCAAAGTATGGTTAACTGATTCAAGCGTCAGCCAGGTTATGTATACTTATTGTTCATGTTGTATTATCGGTTTCTTTCCGCTATGTTACTATACTTGACTGGTCTCAAAAATGCATTGATATATTAGAAGAATTTTCGTTTGGCGCGTCTAATCCATTCATTGTCTGCTTTTAAATCAAGAGTACCTACTCTACTACTCATGTTATCGTTACATCTGCTGAATCACATCGAGGTAACGATTGAGACTATTATTATGAACTCGTGATTTACTAAAGCATCACCCTAATTTTGCTAGTAACGAAAGTCGTACATACAGCACTAGACTAACGGTACAACTAGAAGTGACAAAAGTCAGAAAGAAGTCTTGAAAATACATGTACAAAAAAATAGGTTCGGCATATATGTACGTAATATATCGGATATATTTGATTTAGGTAAGTTGGTTTTTAACCTGATCTAATCTTTGATTTCTGTACGATTGTAGATATTCTTTCAAAATCCCTCTGTTCCTTTTTGATAAGAGGGCGGATTCTTTGCTTCTAAGTCAGGTCACTTTGCAGGTCCGGTTCTTGTTTTAGGGACAATTGATGATGTGGGGGGCTTGTATTTGTAAAGATGAGAAGCTACATACTCCTGAGAATGCGAATGAGAACGGGTAAAGTGATAAAAAGAAAAGGCAGATGCTTTCCAAGATTTTTACTACCAGCAAACTCCGGAAGCACCGGGAACGCTTTCAATAGTACATATGTATCCTGAGAGAACAATATCATTTCTATTACATATTCTTCCTATCTTTAGTAGTGCCCCTATTAATTAGACTATTATAGTCCTACTGTAGGTACAGTACTTAACTGTTAGATCGATCGAAGACATCAGCTTTATATCCCATCATGCTTCGTTACTTGTCGTATAGCATTGAGTATGCAGCTCACCCATGTGTAAACGCGACTTTTTCGGTCGAAACTTTTAGCGTCAAAAGTATCAAATCTGTCTAAACTTTTCTTCCTTCTTTGGGGGTGGTTTGGGTTTTTGTATAGTTTCTCAAACATGCTGTAGAAGTTTGCTCATATATGTATAAATTGTACAACAGTAAACATGTGATCATGTTTTTAAATCGCCTCCCTACATATCTTCACCTACTCATGATATAAATTATCAAGCTTTCATCTTCATCCTTCACTTTCATTTTGATCTCGATTTTTACCTCCACTTTGACTGTTCACCCCTTTAAAGTTGCTTTTTAACTTATCCTGACGCGAAGTAGCTAAGGCACGATAACAACAAAGACTAGATCACCCAAAAAAAAAGGTGTTCTTCAAGTTGCATGGAGCATAGATATCAAGAGATAGTCCGAGACCTCTTTCCTATCTTCGAAACCTGACAAGATAATATAGAACGCTCGGTTCTCTTGTATTGGTTCTGGATTACACCTTTTCAATTCTACTCGGGGTCCTGGTACCTGTTCTTACTACAATATTCCCTCTCATCGATATCTCTTTTCTCACATCAACCATCAATCAGCTTCAATCGCAGATACGGTGTACTACTTCCCGTCAAATCAGTCATAGCTACAAGTAACAATATCAATCGTTGTCAAGGTTATTCATACAACGCATCAAGCAGAAGTCATCATTTCAAAAGGTATTGATCTGGAAGTCTTGTGGAAATAGTAGAAACTAGATAGACTAGAAAAGTTGATTAGAACGATAATCTGAACTTGCACAGCGGAAGTGTATAGCAAATATATCGATACATCTTGTGAGTAAGTATGGGGAAATCAGAAACTTTCAGACCCACAATTTAGCTTGGATCGCTTCTATCGATGACGCTTATTTAGTTGTGAATGTTGTGTATAATAATGTCTCACTCATAATATTTTGCTCTCTACTAGTCGTTTCCATCTCCGTTATCATTTCATCATCTTCATGATTGAATACGGTTATATACGCCTCTGAATCCATTAAATCAAAAATATCGTGTGAACAAAGCTGTGTTCATTTGACGAAAGATCCTCAATCACCAGCATTATCTTGACTACCATCAACTCCCCCTTTTTGCACGGTCCAGCAATCACGGTTCTTTGTATAAATTTGGAAACTCGCTTTTCTTCCGTTTCCTTTCCGTTCATAACCTTCTGTCAATTGTATGCTCAGCACCATCATCAAAAAGAAGGGTATCCAACTGCCAACCGAAGTCGAGAATCATTGATACAACTCACTTGAAAAGGTACCCTGTCGTTCAGGTCGAACGTATTAAGGGGAATCAAATCAAAGGACTCTGCGTCTAAAACAAGAAGAAATCCTGGATAAGAGGTCATTTTTGATGTTCTAGCTTCACCACAATTGTCAAGAACCCTTCGCTCACATAATTAGCAAACAACCTTAACTCTAGATACAGTGCTCTTTGATCGACCCTGTTGTACCTGGTTCTTCGTCCAAATACCCGTTCGTTGAAGCTTGCTCCCATAGCTGCACGATCCTTCATATACTGCACATCGAAAATTTCAGCTACGTCCGATATACACCTCTTTTAGCTAGCATCTTACACTCATATCTTCCGACCGTTCATTTCTCTATCACTCCTTCAAAACACTAACAACAAACGATCCTCAAGTCTTGAAGTCATATTCGATCCTGGTTGATCACAGCTATCTCAACTATACCAAAGATATCAATTTCAAGACATAAGACAAGATGGACGCTGGACTCGCTCATCTTGTCAGTTGGAGCGAGCCAACGAAGGGTCATGTCCCTCCTCCTCTCACCGTGAGTCGAGCTACCTATTTGTATTAAGCAAACCGACTTACGTTTCTCGCTACTGCTTAGGGACCATCTATCACCATCTCTCCCCTTCCTGATCCTCACCCACCTACAGTCTTCCTTTTCGGTGGTAAATCAGTGAGGACCCGTCGCCTGACATCGGAGATGTGGGCGATGAATCTGCAGACTAAATTATGGGAAAGGGTGGACGCAGGAGAAGGACCTGGACCAAGGTATTTTCACTCTATGGATATCTGTAAGTATCATCACAAGCAAGTATAATCGAATGAGCTAACGAAATGGATAATAGGGGAAGACAAACTTGTTTGTTTTGGTGGAATGTCAGATTCCGATCCAATGTCTGTTCATAACGATATATGGTTTTTTGATTGTTCTTCAAGACGATGGTTACCCCAGCCCCATCCCTCTTCTGGCGTGATTGGGTTGGGCATCTCATCACCCTCAACATCGACTTCTGCTCTTCCATCAGCTTCACATCAAGATCCTTCACTCATACCCTCAGCGAGATACGCACATCTTAGTTCCATCTCGAGAGGTAAATTAGTGATTTCCGGAGGTCAATATTCCGATAATTCCTGGATTTATGAGATCAACGTATATGATCTAAAGAAGCAAATTTGGGAATCAAAGACTATTCAGCCTGAATCGGGAGGTTTACATTCTAAAGGTGCCTATAGAAGTGTGGCTACAAGCTCAAGACAAAGAGTTGTCATTCCTCGTGGCGGAGCAGAACTCAAGTCAACTACTACGCATAGCTATTCTATAGATGAGGAAGGTGAAGGTGGAGGTGAGTACCATGCCATATAGTAATTGAAGCCATGCTGACTATCTGCTTAATATTTCAGATATTTGGTGTTATTCCAATTACGATTTTGCCAAAGTTCGACGAGAACTTGATGTCATTTCGCCTGATACCTCCATGCCTCCAGTACCTTCAGTCAAACATGTCTCTCCACCTGCTTTCAACCTTCGAGATGATTCTGATGCTATGCGTGGTCAACATCAGCCACCAGGTTTACGTTTCCCTACTGGAGGGATTGTCGGTAACCACTTCATATTATGTGGTCTATATCTCGCTTCATCATCTGCCGCTTTCTCAATCTGGGCTCTCAACCTCGATACGATGACTTGGAAACACCTGGAACCTGCTGTACTTTCAGCTGGTAGTTGGAATCGAGCAGTTGTATGGCCTGAAATGGCTAAAATACTTGTTTTCGGTAACAACGAGCTGGACTTAGCTTCAGATTACAGTCGTCGAGCAGTCAACCTCGATCATATGGCTGTAATCTCTCTCGAAGCGTTTGGAATATATCAACCACCTAAACTTGAAATACCTGCTAAAATACAACAAGCAGGATTAACAATGTTAGATGAGAAATTAGCTTCTGATTTCGACGTAATCTGTGATGATGGTCGAAGAGTTAAATGTTCTAGACAAATCCTTACTGAAAGATGGTCTTGGTTCGCTGAACAAGAACAAGCACTGGCTTCGAGATCAGCCGAAGTTATAGCTGCTGCACCTGTAATTGATATCAACGATACTCTTCTTGGATCTTTCACCCCTGCTCGACTGGCTCCTACAAATCTTACCATACCTGAACCTTTCCCAGTTTGCGTAGCACTCGTGCAATACTTCTACACTCTTTGCCTTTCAACTGCTTTACAAAATCGTGCGCCAGTTCTTTCAGCTCTTCTATTCCTCGCCAAACAATACAATATACCTCGACTCAATAAACTCGTTATACATGCCTTACATGAAAGATTAGAACCTAGTATAGCCGTTGGGATATATGAAATAGCTACTTTGGCTGGAGAACAATGCCTTCAGGTTAGAGCATTGAATATGATCCATGTAAGTCTTGTCATCATCCTGATGTAACAGTAAACTGACGACGGACCGTTATAGATGGCCAAGAACGCTGCTGCACGATCCCAACGACAAGGTCCCGCTGGCTCGCAACAATCTGATACTGGCAGCTCTGTCAGTCAATCTCACGCCAACCCAAGCGGTACATACAACTCCCCTCAAGAATCGTCAAACCCTCCTACCGGCTCAAGAGGTCCTTCTGTGGATGACACACCTCATCGAAGAGCTCGGGCTGACTCACTCACCGTTCCTACCGACATTATTCACGCTCTTCCTCTCACTAATTCTGAAGAGGTGGAGCCAACCTTTAATCCCAATGATAATCATCAACAAGTCAACGATCTCTTGGCTGCACTAGATGTCAACTCTACTGTCGCTCGAAAGTTTTCGTCTAATTCTTCTCTCAAGGGCAAGCCTGTCCGAAGTCCACCAAATTATCCTGTACCCCCACCTCCTGTACGAAATCCTCTTAGAATACCTATGCCTTCCGTCAATACCACTTGTTTCCGACTGTCACCTGGACCATCCACACCTGATTCCTCTCATCCTTCAGGAGCTTCCCATCGACCTTCAAGTCCAACCAATTCGGATGTTACATCAAATTTCCCATCTACACCTGCCGAATCTTTGCGGGAATCATGGATTATACCTAATCGAGATTTCACACCTACAATGATGGATAGCCGTTCGAGTTCTGGATCAGGTTTACCATCTTTACCTGAAGGTTACGAGTCACTTCAACTACGGAAGAAACAATCACTACAAACTAAACATAGGGAAGCTTTAGTTGATCCACAAGCTGATGGTAAAAAGTTGAATGCAGCTACTTTGGAAGCCGCTGGACTGATCTCACCAGTCACACCACCACCTGCATCCTTGTCAGCTCAACAAGCTAAAGTTATCGAAGCTATGAATTCTCATCATTCTGTTGCATCTTATTATTTCGAAGCATCAGCTTCACCGTCTAACTTATCAAGAGCAACTTCATCCGCGTCAGGAAATTCATCAATCCCGCCAAGACAAAAATATTTCTCCGGTATAACCGATAGTTCTTCGTCAACCGGTCAATCCATTAGAGACATCAGATTAGGATCATCATCTCATGGACACGGACATAGTCATATGGACTTTTCAGATTCCACTTCTTTGATGAGGACTGATACAACTGGCGTATCAACTTATGATGCTATGTCTATAAGTTCAGGTTCAACTGGTACAAGTAGTAAAAAAGCTGCTAAAGCTGAATTGAAAGCGTAAGTCAATCATTCCAAACCTTTTTCTCGTGCAATGCTCAATAAAGACTCAAGCTGATTTTCATTGGTAATAGTATCAGAGCAGCAGAAAAGGATGCTAAGAAAGCTGAAGCTCAAGCACGATTTGAAGCTTTAAGAGCACAACAAGCTAAAAAAATGGCAATTTCAAGAGCTGAATCACAAAGACAACAAGAAATCAAAGCAAATCAAAAACAAGAATCCATGACTATAAAAGAAACTCAACAAAAAGAAAAGGACAAACCGAAATCGAAATGGGGTAAATTCGGCAAAAATTTCACAGAGGCTGTTTTGTTTCCTGCTGGAGGTGCAAATTCTACAATGATATGATAGAGGAATTGCAATTTAGATCGAAATTTGACGAAAGTAAAAAAGAGAGAAAATTAAACGGTAAATGACAGAATAAACAATAGATTATGAAAGGTTCAAATACAAGATTGGTTAGAAAGTAAAATACATAATGGACGGACGGCACGGACGGACGGAAATTTGTGGGCATACTCATAGCGTTGTACAATATAGACATGCAAACGAAATATAACGACAAATGTTGATGAGATGGTTAAATTCTCTAATGACGTTCTAGTAATTTTTTATATTTCTCGGATTTAGGTTTGTTTGAAGAGTTGAGAAGACAATTCATAAATCTGTATCACCATAACGCATCCATACAATATTCCACTGTCAAAACCTATATCCATCATTCTTTATATGAATTCTCCATCATGTAGCATAATCAAATACGATCAATAAAGCTATAGCGCCAACCAATAAAGGATAAAAAGCATTTTCTAAATTTGATATACTTGATATGGTTGCTCCAGGGGGAATCACCGTTTGTGGTGGAGCTACATACCGGCGAAGATGATCAGTAACAGTTCACTTAACTATAGTATGACATCTTTGCCACAAACGGTGCAAACGGCACTTACCTGTGACGGGAATAGGTTGAACAGGAATATGTTGAGGTTGACCTAGTGATTGCGCTTGATATTGACCTGATGATCCAACATGTTGAGATTGAATATTTATATCACCACCATTACCTACTGTATTTTGTGCATAAGCGAATATGTTAGGTAAATATTGACAATTCCAAGGTTGCCAAGGTGTACATCGTCCATGTCCGTAATGATGGAAATGATAGTTTGGACAAGTTGAATATCGATTGTTATAGTATGGTATGACTTCATGTAAGTATGTCAACTCTATTTCAGAAGCCATAACATGACCTATGATTCAAATAACGAGACAACTTACCGCTTTGTTGGACGGGTACACCACCACCCCCACCACTACCACGAGCATTATTCACTTGAATTTGTAATCCTGGTCTTTGATATCGTACGGTACGTTCTCGTCGTGATTGACCTGATTGATAATAGACTAAACAATCATGTATGTGGATAAGTCAGACATCATCAGACATGATTAAATGCGGTGCAATTGACTTGACCAAATTGAGTGAAACTTACTAGGTTGCTGTGGCCTTAAGACTTGACCATTGTTCGAATTTGAGTACCAACTCCATCCACCACCTCCATTAGGAGTAGCGAAACCACCTTGACCACCCATCTGATTATTTGGTGGTACATTGATATATGCTCGTCCAGGTATTACATTACCACCATTCGAATTCTGGATAACTTGCTGGACCTGAATCTGAGCCTGAGGTTCTTGTGGCTGAATAACAGGTTGGACATATTGTTGTTGCTGTTGTTGACACCATGGTACATAATTACTTACTACACCAATACAACCTGGCATACCTCCAACAACATTAGAATATCCATTTAGACCGAAAGTAGGTAAAATGTTTGATGGACCAGTTAAACCTAAAGGACCTTGTAAGATGATTAAAACCAAACAACAAAATAAGAAGAATGACATCCATGCGTTTGCTGTAATGACTGGTATAGGTTGTGGTGGTGATGTTCCGCCTCCACTACCACTGCTTCCAGAACCTGATGAGGATGAGGAAGGTCTTGAAGAGGAAGAAGAACTTGACCCTGACGGTCTAGATGAAGAGGAAGATGAAGAAGAGGGTTTGGCAGCTGATGATGATGATGACGATGACATGTTTGTTGATTGTAAATTGAATGGTAAACTAATTAATGTAGAAATGAATCCTAGAATCGAACAGAGTATCAATACTATTGCCAATGGATGTAAGAGTGGTGAAGCTCCTCCTCCTTGTATGATAGGTTGTTGTTGAGGCAAATAGATAATTTGTGTTTCCGTTTGAGTGGGAGTTGGTTGTGCTTGAATAGGGTTTGGAATATATTCTGGAGGAAAAGACAGTTGGATGTGAGGTCGTTGATGTTGTTGCTGTTATTGTTGCTGAGATTGAGAAGGATGTGAGTTGGATATATGAGGTAATTGAGATTGTGGATGTGAAGTTGCGATAGTAGTAGGTTTCTGATCAAAAGTCTTGATGGTGGTAAGATTGGCTTTATCGATAGTTAGAATAGGCTTGTGACCGTTATCAGTAACAGTAGTACCGAAATTACGAGTACTGTGAGCAGTTATGGGATGTGGAATTAGGAATACTAGGATGGAAGTGAATATCAAGATCGATCTGAAAATGGATGTGCAGAATATGGAAGTGATGATTAACATTTAGTAGATATCAATTCTTGTTTTTACGTTTACTTATACCTCATTTTTGAATATTTTCCACAGGTCCTGGGAACGTTCATGTATATATCGTTTGCTTGTAAAAAGGATTCACATAAATCCACTTACCTTAAACTTGATGATCCTTTATACCTATAATTAGAAAGGAAGGGTCGCTTTGTCGCATATTAAAGTAGCAGCTGTATGAAGGATAATTATCGAAAGATGTTCCGACTTCAAACTTTTCTTAGTCAAGCATCATTTTGTGTTGTTTCAAAGAGATACCAAAGTCAGTAACACGGTCCAGAAGAATACGATAGTTATAGGTCTGGTAAATCTGCCCAACTATTTCAGCTATACGATACATTTAAATGATAATTTTGAAAATTTCTTTGTTTAACTAAATCTGAATTATAATAGTTTATCTTCCATATAGCCTATATCGATTGTCCGTTTAAATTCCTTCTTCTTCTACAGTCTATTTTTTCCTATGCATTCTGCAATGATGACTCCACCATATACCAAACACCTCTTTCAAAATCAATCTATCTATCTTAGTATTCAATAGCTTTGAAACCAAAGTAGGTGAATGTAGCATTTGGTGCAATTGGGTTATAAAGTACAAGCGATTCGTTGTTGTTGAGTTGAGGGTTTGGACCGTAAATGCTAGATAAGAAATGAGGGATGAATTTGTATTAGCGACGCTGTCCCGCTCTACAAGTAGTATTTCGAGAGCATGCCTGATTGAGCTTCAATTGTATTCTCAAAATCAAACTTACTTGTGCTCATCAATCAAGAAAGCGTACCAATAACCATCATCTGCAATGTTCATCCTATTATGGAAATGACATCAGCATCTACTACAAGTGAGCAGGCAAGGGAGGGGAAAAGAATAAAATTAGGTACCCACTCGAAGTATTGTCCAGATGAAGCAGCACCTTCATAATCGTATTGACAATCTGCTAATTGTAATGAAGCACCTTCATAAGGTGAAGTTGAAGCTTGAAGACATTTGAAATCCCCAACATTGTAATATGTTAAATGACCATAAAATGACCGTGGTGAATTTTCTCTGTATATGAATGAAGGATATTAGAATCAATGTCAAATTTTGGAGACTACCTAAATTCTAAGCGATATATCCGTGATTTTCACTTACAGACCATTGAATCCTAATCTATCAGAAGTTTGACAAACTTCAAAACCAAATAATTTGGTCGTTCTACATTCACCACAAGGTTGGATTGTACCATCTTCAGCTGAACTTAATCTTGTTTCATTGAATGATGTAGTTTGTGTTTCTGAATCAAATTTTGTTATGTTTGAATATAAGTGAATGAATCCATTGAATCCTTGATATGTGAATGGACCTATATAAGGTATTTATAACCACATCAGATTCGCTGTTACGTACTTCATTGTCAAAATCGAGACTGTGATCAGGGATAACTTACCTCCATATTGATATTGTACACAATTAAGATCGGTTGATCTCTTCTCGGTAGGTGCAGATCCGGTGGGTGCACCAAGAGCTAAAGGAAGCAAAGTTGAAGCGACAATAGCTAATTTGTTGAACATGATGAGTGCGTTGTATGCGGGCAGTTAAGTTTAATTATACGTTAGAGGGTGAATTAGCTCATGAAAAGTTCTATGACTAGTTCAAAATCTAAAAACCACCTTCTGTATATATATATTTATGAGCTACGAGGGTTTGATGAGCTGATACATCGTTTCCACTATCTCCCGAACATTGATCTGACTTGCTCGCCGAGGTGTCTCACCTATGAGCTGATTATGCATGTGACCTTGTTAATCCGCAGGCGGTGCTTAAGGGTTTCATCAAAGATGTCGGATAACGTTGAAATGAATTTATGTATCTCGTTACCACCTCCTCCACCTTCAAATATAACAATTACATCTCTGTTAGTGAAACTAGAACAGATCCGAAGGCGGTGTAGAATTCAATTTCTAAATTCGGACTTTGCGTTAATCCTGGATTGTATACGTTACTCCACTGTAAGCTGCCCTGATAATTTCGGGATCGATGGTGAAGATATATGTCAATTCATCATCGGCCAGTGCCTAACGGCGGAATGTTACCCCTATAGTCCACACTATACAGAATCGACGACATGAAAATCAGTCTTCAAAGCTATGCACGACTCACAAGCTCTCGATAATAAATATCTCTAAATGGCATGAATGCAAAATGTTCCTATCTTCATATGCAGGATTATATTCGTCTGATTGCAACTTGACCCGTATGACCTCATTTAGCCAGCTCCAACATGAATTAATCTTTGATTGATTGTGTAAAGGTGATGTTTAACTTGTTACGAGTATCAGAATATGTCTATTAATGGGATAATCCAGTCTGCATCTGTCTTGTTCTGACTGTCATGGCCAGGATCGAACTGGGATCGCCAAAAAGAATAGCAAAACCTGGAAAATGTAGATCATCTATCTCCAAGCTAAATAAATGTAATCGAAAATGATCGTTTGAGCCCCACGTTTGAACTTTCAACTCGTTTCTGGGAAACATGATTCTAGGTGATCTTACTTTGTTACAAGTGTATGTAAATTTGAACAATCTATCAAGGCTATCAAAATATCCTAATCAACCAATTAGAAAAGGAAACGCAATCAAAATGTCCCACGAGTGAGAAGATCAAATATTATAACGGACTCAGATTCAACTTTACGAACGTGCGTTCCTTACGTTTTTCATGATGAATGATCGATAGTAGAATTCCGCTTCTCACACGACCCATGTTCTTGATTTTCTGATGACACATGTGCGAAGAATCAATTTACATCAGAAGCATGTCACCATGTCGTGTGATCTATCAAAGAGGTGTAGATCACAGATGCATAAATCATCGATACTAAGGGAAAATAAGATGATGTTATTGACTGATAATCACAAATCACCACCAAATCCATTGTCTGAAAATGTTGACTATAAACACAACAATAATCACCTATTTGCCAGATTGATGAACCACCACACTATGCATGGATTTGATGCACAGGACAATACAAACCAATTTAGTCCTCCCACAAGTAGAACCAACCCGTGCGCCCAAAAAGTCAATAATAAAATTGCAAGCACAAGACCGATAAAAATAACCTTTGATCAACGCACGTTTCAACATACCGACTATCCATAAACTTTGGAAACGAGCTCGTTCTTTCAATTCATTCACTCGTGCGACCAGTCATCATAGAGAAATTTGGAACATTCGTGCATCTCAACCTTGACATTTTAGCGGATTGCGCATTTTTGGTGCCAAGTGCACTAAATTTCCAAAACGCATACGACGATTATAATCAACATAAAGAAAGCTATAGAAACCATTAAAATTTCCTTTGATATAGCTAATCATGACTCTAGTCATGGAAACAATTGACCCAGAAAAACAATTCAAACAGAATAATGATAATATAACATCAGCTCAACAATCATCAATTATAAACTATTCACATCATCAACATCGCCAAATCGCTATACGACCTTATCAGGAACTTCAACCTACTTCTTCGCAATTACCACTTTTTTTTCCAAATTCACCAACCATAACCAATAACAATAATATCATGCCACCTCCATCAACTATCCCACCTAATAGAAGAAAGAAACCAGGTCCACAACCTATAGCACCTGCACCTGCTTCTGTATCAAGTTATGGACACGGCCATGCATCATTGACATTCAAACATCTACCACAGCATGTTCAACAATCTTCTCCGTCTGCAAGCGTATCTTCTTTATCGGCTGATCAAGATGATGAGGACGATGATGATGAATATACTCCCAGGACTTTGAACAGTGCGAGCAAGAAGACTAATTCCTTGACAGTTAATTCATCCGGTTCTGGAAGTAAGTCAGCAGCTGGTACGAAACGAAAACAACCTCCAACAAATGCTCAAAACAATAATAACAGCAGTGGGAATGGAAAATCAAATAAAATGTCAAGAGAAGCATTAAGGAAAGCAAATCATTCTCTGATCGAGAGAAGAAGAAGAGAAAAGATCAATGCTGCTTTGGGTGAATTGCGAATTATGGTACCTGGTTTAGGTGAAGAGGGTGGTAAAGCAGGTGAATTCAAGTTAGAGGTGAGTAATTTTGGATAGAAGTCACATTATTCGAAAACAACAAGGACAATCCTTAATTAATTGACTTACCACATTTTCTTACGCATAGGTGTTGGAAAGAACCGTAGCTCACATGAAAGATCTAAAGAATCATATTAAACATCTTGAATCTATTATATCTAGTCATGGAATCGATATACCCTTAGTTGACGGTGTTAGCAAGGATAAAGATGAAGACGATGATGAAAATCACGATGATGAAGATTGTCAGATGAAATGCGAAAACGCTACCCATTCAACAGCAACAAGTAAACCAGTACCTTCTAGGCCAGTAAATATGACGACAACAACATCATACAGTCATCAAGGTCATAATGCAAATAATCAGTATCACACGCATAGTCGGTCGAAATCGTATACTTATTCACAAAACACCTCTTTCGGATATAAGAATTCTCAGCCTAGTACGCTATCTCCATATCCATCCCCAAAGCCAGAACATGAATCTTTAAGTGGTATAGATCCAAATGAGACAGAAACCGAAACGAATCTACCACCACCTTTGACGAAAGCTGCTTCACGTATAAATCACCAACATCATAATGTATCACGTCATTCATCACCTAATTCTATATCTACACCTTCGGTTGCTAATTTATTAGCTCAAGTAGGAGTTCTTTCACATCCCAATTCACCTACACCACCACCGCCTCAACAACCGGTATCAAGACCTGCACCACCTCCACAAAGTAATAATCCAATTTTCTTACCTTTTCCTGCACCTTCACCTACTTCACCATTCATGAATGCAGCCGCTTCATATTCTGGATCTAGTTCTTACGCAAATTCAAATTCGTCCTCAAGTAGTGGTCCAAGTACAATAAGAGATCCATATATATCTGATCCAAGTCCATTTTTAGCTCCAATAAGTGGAATGTCATTATTTGGTGGTGTATTGAATCTTGATCCTCCTCCGCCATCACCGGCAGATAGTCTAAAGATATATAATGGGAATAATATTGACAAGAAACAACATTCTCCACCTCTTTTAAGTTTGCCACCAAGTAATACAAAAGAAAAACTGAAAGATATGCCACCTGAAGAAGCAGCAAACCTGTTATTAGCATTTTCTTCGCCTGATGTAATGAGACCACAAACTCACATACCCATCATCACCACCAACACCACCACGACAACAAATCATCATGTAAATAGAAGAGAAAGAAGAATGACTCTAGATAGCGATGATTTCAAACTGGATTCTACGACACCATCAGATGGTCATTCCAGTCATGATGATTCGACAATTCATCAGAGATCAGATGAGAAATCGAGAGCCTGGGCTGATCCTGGTGAAAAGGGACTGAGGGGCAAGAGCGCCATGGATTTCCTCAAGATGACAGAAGCTCAACGATAATGGTACGAAAAGCTCATTGTACAGTACATCTCTATACTTTGATAGCCAGTTGCGGTGGCAATCTGTGGTTGGCACTGCAGCCCATGGCGTTTTGTAGACGTATATGATATTTATAGTATGAGATTTATTTCATGACCTTCTGACGGTGACAAGAGAGATCCATTCTCTGCACTGTCCATTTCCCTCATGCTGATGCCGAGGTTGCTCCTTATCGTTTTCTGCCTTCTCTCCTCATCTGAACCGCCCTTTTTAGCTTATAACCCCATATAGACTGAATATTTTTGCTATGGGGTGAGACCCACGTGGCCCTCAACGTTTAACGCGAATAGCCGGAAGATAGCAATGTTGATGTTGCGGATGCAGACAAGACTTAGAGTACTGTATAATCTTTATCTCTATCAATGATTAAGACCTCAATGTTAATCTAATTGAGCGTTAAAGCGAAACAAAATCTAAAGTAGCACGACCAAAGATATTACGAAAAGGAATCGATTATCGCAAGGAGACAGTCATGGATTCCGAAATAATTGGAAATCATCGATAACCCGATACCTTCTTCTCAAAGCTGAACAGACTTTAAGATGTCTACTCGTAATGTGAGTCCCGTAATAATGTATTAGTTCTGTCATTGGAGTGATATTGACGTATGATCTGTAGACTATATCCTCCAACCCTTCAACAGGAAGCTCGACTCCTGTTCGTCCTCATCCTTCAGCACCGTATCACCCACCAGCCGATACAGCGACGTACAGAGATTTACTATTGTTCGAAGAGAGGCTAAAAAGTAATGCAGAGATGTTAAGGAGAAGAAGGCAGAGATACAATGGTGAGCTTATTGTCTATAGCTACTTGACATAAATCAGCTCGCAATGCTTATGTTAAGTTACCAGTTTTCTTATATACGTTCATAATGGCATTGGCTTGTATGGCATATAAACTGTTCATAAGACCCCCTAAAGTGAGTTATAGTAAGCCATATTTGATGGAGAAGATCTGTGCTCCGCTTCACCAGTGCCTCCAGATACACGTTGTGATTAAGGGAGATCTTCTTAAGGCTGACAAGCAATTTGACCTTCATAGAGCAACCTTCGCATAAGAGCTTTACAAGCTACTGTAGCTGTGGTGTCCGTAACCTTGGTATTGTTCTTTGCTAGTGGAATGTACGAGGAAAAGATTAAATATGCTCATAGGTAAGTGGACTGATAGGAATGATGATAACGCTTATAGACTATGCTAATTTGATTGGACTTTATATTAGCTACATCAACCATTCCAACAAAGCGCTTCGACCGTTAAATATGCATTTGAACATGAGAAGACCCAAAACATCATTATTTTCATTTATCCCATTTTTTCGCTCTTCCACATCTTCACCTACTCCGTCAACCTCATCATCTTCATCAACCCCTACACCTCCAACGCAAAGCGGTATACCATCCAATCAACTTATCAATAAACCATTTTTAGGAGGACGTGGACAATCGTCACAATCGCAACAACAACAACAACAAAGAAAAGTATCTAATTCCACTAATGTTATGGCAACCATACCACCATCGACTAACCCTAGAGGTGAATTGATATTTTCATCTAGAGTGGATAGAAATTTTAGAGAAGGATATGAAAGATATAGAGCAGCTTTTGAAAGACGTAGAGAGGAAAAAGCAAGAGAAGAATCGAAGTTAAATATGAATTCTACAAAATGGTTATCATGGACTACGTCAACATCATCATCATCAAGTCACAATAGAACTGGAAGTAAAAGTAGAAGAAGTGATAGTCCAAGTCCTGCACCTAGTCCTCTGTTAAATACAGGATCAAACGGTAAAAATACACCTTTACAAGATATCACACCACCTTTAACGAGAAAACAAACTCCAGATCCTCCATCTTCATCGCCGTCAAATTTGTCTGTAAATTCATCAATCAACTCAAATACGATACCGAATAGAAGGAGATCACCTAGTCCAGGAGAAAGCAATTTAAGAAACAGTATAAAACCTATTTTAGATGATATCAAATTAGAAAAGCCAGGTAGGGAAAGATCAGAAAGTTATAGTTTTTTGTTGAACCAAAACCAAAATCAGAATAAAGGTAAATCGGGATAATCGATAAGACATAACGTGTTCAATAAATTACCTGGATGGATCACAACTGCAGCTTAGACGATTTGTAGAATCTGTGCCCGACTTACGAAATGATAATATGCAATTTCTCATAAACAAATCTGACAGGGGCTGATGTCCTGCCTGCAGGATCGGAATGGTTTCTGAAGCTCTTCTATGGAAGTATACTTGACTCGATTAGGACGTTTGTGATCCGACACAGTTATTAATGAGCGTTTCACGATAGGACATCGGAACGCCTTATGTCGCAACTTTTGCGAATCAATCATTAGTCATGCCCAAACATGTGAGGTTTCCAATATTCGATATGCCCGTGATTAGTTTCATATATACCGAAGTAGTCTTAGATGGAATTGCATACTCAACTGAAGGCGTCCTTGTGTTTCTGTACTGATACTGTCATGCGTCTTATGGACCTGATTCGCTTCATATGATGAAACGTGCTCTACGTGTTTACTGTTTGTTAGATTAATTTTCATCGTATGGGTCAACTGAACACAATTGAGACAACACGAAACGGTTACGAAACGGACGAGAAGACTGATTAAGACGATCACTTGAAACGAAACCTAGCATCAACAATTAGACGTCATTGAAATGTTCATATACTCAACTCAGCCAGTGTAAATTAATTGAATTGAAACAAGATATTATCATCAAACAC
The DNA here is from genome assembly GCF_036810415.1 of Kwoniella dendrophila CBS 6074. Taxonomy (NCBI): domain Eukaryota; kingdom Fungi; phylum Basidiomycota; class Tremellomycetes; order Tremellales; family Cryptococcaceae; genus Kwoniella; species Kwoniella dendrophila. Next base: position 343,475 of record NC_089485.1, read on the forward strand.
AACTTAAGTGCATTTCAAGAAAATTATATATATAAAGTATATGTACTTTTATATTATATTAAAAACGTATTCCCTCATCCGTTACACGACAAAAACAATGCAAAGAAGAACGAACAAGGTAAGGTAAAATGAAGTAAAAGATACGAATTTTGAAGAGAAACTCTATGCTAAAAAAAAATAAAAGAAAAAACAATGTCCAACTAAGCTACTTCATGACTACTAAATCACCAATTTGCGAAAACACCTTTACCTCTTCTTTTCATTGATTGATCAACATTTTTATTGTTTCTTGCTGAATGTACGATTCGTCTTTCACCTGCATTACCAGGTGATCTCACTTTTCGAGTGGAAGAATCAAATCTCTTTGAATTGTTATTGGTATTGTTGGGTTTTACAGCAGCTTGAGCTCTAAATACTGAGTACATCGAGTTTACTGCACCACCACAAGATAATGTATTATCACCTGAACAAGTTGATGTACATCTATCTGAATCAACTGAAATTAAACCATCTAAAGTGTTTGAACATCCACACGTGTTACCTCCAGATAATCCCGAATAGGTGTAATAGTTTGCGTTACACCAAATTTGACACATTGATGGTGTCAAGTTATCGTGTCCAGTCATTACAGTTGAAGCAAATGATGTGTCATTGCCTCTGTAACAACCTAAAGATGTACCTGTTGGTATAGCTGCGGTGGATGTTGTAGTTGACGAAGCGACTGTTGATGTTGAAGTTGCAGGTACGGTTATAGAAGATGCTTTAGCTGAACTACTTGAGGAAGATGGAGCAGCGGCAGATGATGATGCGGCAGCTGTGGAGCTTGAAGGAGCAGGAGCTGAACTAGAAGCAGCAGTTGCACTGGATGGAACCGCAGCACTTGATGTTACCGGTTTAGTGACAGCAGAAGTTATAGCAGCTGTTGATGAGGATTGAGCAGGAGCTGAAGTTGAACCTGCGGTTACACTTTCAGTGACACTAGCGGTACCACCGGTAGCGATCGCGCCACCGTTTGGAAGGGAAGCTTTGGCACTACTACTGGCAGCTTTGGAAGCACTGGAAGAGCTTGAAGCAGCAGCAGCTTTGGAACTTGAACTTGAAGCAGCGGCAGCAGAAGAGCTAGAAGAAGCAGCGGCAGCTTTGGAACTTGAGCTTGAAGCAGCTGCTGAACTTGAAGAAGCTGCTTTAGAAGCACTACTACTAGCGGCAACTGAAGAAGAGGTTGATGAAGCAGCGACTGAAGATGCTTTAGAACTTGAAGCGGAGACTGAAGCTGAAGCAGATACTGAAGCAGATTTAGAAGCTGAAGCGGAAACAGAGGCTGAGACTGAACCAGAAGCACTAGCTGAAGCTGAAGGAAATGTTGTTGAGTTACCACCTGATGAAGCACCAGCAATAGAGTAAAGTGATATTTTACCACCTGCACCACAACTTTCCGTTGGTGCACCTGGACATTTAGAGTTACATTGAGAATCTGGTAATAATGCCACTGATGGTCTGTTGGTTCCACAGTAACATTGTGTACTTGATTCTGTACCGTAATTATTGTATCCAGCTGCTGTACAGATTTTTCTACAGGCATCACTTGACATACCACCATTTGTGATTGAATAGTTTGGTAATACTCTTGGTGAACCATCGTTTGCACAACCAACGTAATTAGCTGGGAATCCTGATGGTGTTTGTGATCCCGCACCAGTTGTATCGTAGATTGACCAAGCTGCTGAGAATTGTGCACCACAAGTTTGTGTTGTGTTACCTTGACAAGGGGCATTACATGTTGATGGAGCAGCTGCAGCACCGTATGTTGCACTATTACCACAAACACAAGTGTTACCATTGGTTAAACCTGCGATTGAGTATCCACCGTTTCTACAAGCTCTTCGACATAAATCTGATGTCATATAACCACCACTGTAACCTAATGGAGGAGCTTGATTGAATGTACCAGCTGAGTAACATCCTTTGAGACCTTCGACTGTAGGGATTGTACTTTGAGCGTTGGCAGTAGCCCAAACTGAAAGGACGTTACCATTACCACAAATACCAGTTTTACCTGCACATGCCATAGAACATTGTGATTCGGCAACTCTGAAACCTGCTGAAACAGGATCAAGTTTAGCTGCACAATAACATTGTGAACCATATTCTGTACCAGCATATGCGTAACCTAAAGCTTTACAGTTGGATTGACATAAAGCGTTGGTCATACTTGATGAGGAAAAGTAATAAGATGGTAACATTCTACCGGTGTTAGTGTTACCTTCGTGGTAACAACCGACGTATCCAGTAGAATTGGCAGTAGCAACGTAATCGGCTGATTTGATACCAGTATTGGATAATTGATAAGTTGCAATAGTATTTGAAGTACCACAATTTTGTGTGGAGTCACCTGAACATGGGTTTTTACATGAAGCGGTAGTGGTAACTAAGGTTGGAGCGCTTGAAGAACATTTACATTGGTTACCGTTTCTAACACCGGCATAAGCTGAACCTCTTGCGTAACACCATTGATTACAAACATCGACTGTCATGTAATCGGAAACATATGATAGACCGTTGAATGATGAGTCATCGGTGAAACAACCTAAATAACCTTGAATACCGTTGTTTGCAGCGGCACCTGTAGCATTATAAAGGTCCATTATGCCTTGAGCACCACAAGTTTCATTGGCGTTACCTGAACATTGTAAATTACATTGAGAAGTTGGAGCTTTGGCACCACCAGAAATCTTGTTACCACAGAAACATTGATTTCCGGCTTCGGTACCAGCATAAGCGTAACCTTGGTTGGCACATGCTACTCTACAAGCTTTACCTGACATTGGTGAAGCAGAGTAAGAATAGTCTGTTAAAGTTCTTGAATTACCTGAATCGGTCCAGCACGATACCCAACCTTCAGGTTTACTGATAGTTACTGTAACTTCTGAGGTGTTGTATACAGCGGCTTGAGTTGAACCACCGCACCATTCAGTTGAATTACCCCCACATTTATAGTATTGACATGAACTTGATGGGTATTTTTGTTGATTTCCGGTCCAAGTATTGGCACAACCACAGTATTTACTGAGATAAACTGAGGCAAGACCATAACCAAATTCTGAACAAGTTGTTCTACATTTTTCGATGGTCATACCGTTATCGTAGTAGGTGTAAGCTGTAAGACCTCGGTTGGAGTTATCATAACAAGAGATATAATCGGATGCTGAAATACCAGGCATGACGGCATTCATTGATGCAGCATCAAGAGTGTAGGCTTCAAGTAAACCACCTGCACCACAAGTCTCTGACGAATTACCTGAACAGACTTTGTTGCAGTAGAGGTTTCCAACATATTGGGTTGTTTGTGGTACATTATTACCACATCTACATTGATTACCATTTTCTACACCAGCATATTGGTAACCTAATTCCATACAAGATTGTTTACATATCTCAACTGACATTGGATTAACAGTGTAAGAATAGTAGTTTTGGAAAGCGATGTTTGAGCCTGAATCTTGGAAACACCCTAAATAACCTGATGGTTTACTGGCTTTGACGGTTGTTTGATTGGTTGTAGCAGCGTTGGTAGTATAAAGATCCATTGCGGAGGCACCACCACAGACAGCAGTGGAGTTGCCTGAACAAGCCATTGAACATTGACTAACAGGTAATCTTTGTGTGGTTTGAGGTGAAGAACCACAATAACATGTTTTACCATTCTCGACACCTGCATAAGTGTAACCTAATTCAGCACATCCATTGATACATGTGTTTGGTGTGATTGTACCTGACCAAGAATTGTTGGTTAAGGCTAAATGACCACTTAAATCTTGGTAACAACCTTGCCATCCAGGTGGGTGGTAAACTGTTGATTTTTCGATATTGGCAGCTGAAATGTTATAGACGGATGATCGGTAATAATCACCACATTTTTGAGTCGAGTTACCTGTACATCCGACAGTACAGTAAGATGAAGGTACGATTGAACCGGTACCAAAGTTCCAGTCATTACCACAATAACACCATTTAGCAGAGGTAGTTAATGCCCAGTTGGTTTTGAGGTTGTGACAAGCGGCTATACAAGTCTCGGTAGTCATTGATCCAGATTGGAAATTGTATGTTGCTGAACCAATTAAACCGTTTGAAGCTGTAGATGGATTATTGTAACAACCTACAGAAGTTGTACCATCATCGAAGGTTTGGGTGGAGTTGTTGACTGTGCCACTTGGAGCATACCAGATGTTGAAGATATACGATCCACCACATTGTTGTTTTGAGTTACCTGGACAAGGTGTGGTACACATTCCAGGGTATACACTCGCAGTTGATCGGATACCGGAACCACAGACACAATTCCAAGCACCAACTTGACCTGTACCAGCATATTGATAACCAGCAGCTAAACATGAAGCTTGACAAGATTCAACTGTCATTGCGGAATCAGTGTAAGAAACACCGCCAGTGACTGAACTTATATCTTTGAGACAAGCAATGTTTGACCATCCAGGTGTAGTAGGAAGTTTGAATTGTTTGTTATCGGCTGCTGAAGCTACAAGAGAACCATCGGCACCGGTGAATGGTGAAATATCTAAACCGGCGATGGCAGGGTCGCATTCTGGTTTGGCACCCGAAGCGCCCCAAAGTGGGTTACATCCAGGAAGACGAGGAATAGGGACATTGTCGGCGTTACCGAATGATTCGGTGAGGACGCCTCGTTCAGGTTTGCAGTTGACGGCAGCATTGTCGTCAAAGTATGCACCAAGGACTGGACAGTCACCCATAGTACTATCGCAACAAAAGGTCAGATTAAATACCAGTTCAATTTATGAGTTTGCTTCACTTACATAGCTTTACCGAGATTGACACAACCAGTAGCATTAAGAGCTCTGGCAAGAACTGATTGATCCCAACCTTCAACGAAATCACCGTGAACACCGTAACCGGTAGTATCACCATTAGCCCAAGCTAATTTGCCAGCAAGGGATTGACCTGGGTTGTAATTTGAGGTGGACCATGTATATTCGAGTTGAATAGCTGGAAGTCTGACAGGATGAGAGAATGGACATGAACCACTTCGCACACCGTTATCTGGCCAGTTCATGTGAGAACCATCCTCTTTGTACAAGTTTACACCGTCCCAACATGGAGGGAAGAACAATTCTGTTTTCATACCCCATGGACAATCTCGATTAAAGTTGAAATTGTTTTGTACTAAAGAGTTGGAGAAATCTTGATTGATTTGACATGTGAAAGTAGCAACGTTGGTAGGTGATTTGTTCATGGGATCACCAGTTAAGATTCGAAGACCTTTAGGATATGGACTGACATATTGATATGGAGAGTTACGAGCAAGGAAATAGTAGAACCGAACATGTGCTGGGACAGGTACATATTGTTTTGTACTACTGTCAATGACGTAAAGATCTGTCGAAAATGGAGATATGTCAGCGATAAATTGTGAAAAGACATTCTGTTTCAACTCACTAGGCATCCAGTAATTTGACTTGTCAGCTTGTTGTCGAAGAGATGAACAAGAAGCTGCCGAGTAGTAATCTGTGTTATAGAATGCAGAGAATCTAGAACCACCAATAATCTTGTGCATATGTGTTGATTGTTGATTAGGTGACACGATTGGATCAAGTTCTTCATCGGCAAGGATGTAGATATAATCTAAATGCCAACCGTCATCTTGAGCAGCGACGAAGGCGATCGTGGCAAGTAAGGTAAAGAGGTATACAAGTCGAGAAAGCATCTTGTCAAAAGTGCCTGTTATAGCCGTCAGCTTGAGTGGATCGAAGTATATCAATGGCCACTTACTATAGCGAAAACCTCTTGACTCAAAAACAAAATATTATTATAAGGAAAAGTGTACGGAACTAAGTATTGAAAGAAGGAATGTGATATGTTGTATTGGTTGATATATATACTCGTTGGTCGATACTACTCGATCGATTGGACACGAGGTAATTGTTGTTGAAAAGAATGAGTGGATGGCAAAAAATGAAACTATAAGAGCCAGTCTATATAGTCTTTGCTGTTCGGATCGGTTAGGTCTCAATCGTCGATATGTCTTGATTTTGAGGCCTTCTTTGGTACAGAAAATCTGGAACCACCTGTGGTTCAACTAGTTTAATTTTCCTCCGATCGGCAAATGTAAGCTAAGCCAAGCTAAGCTAAAAAGAGAGTGACGAGTTGTTGAATTATACTGATAAGAGAAAGAGAGACAATGAAAGAAAACAATAAATGGAGACAATGGAGAATTTATAAAAAGAAATGAAGAAGTTTGAATAAAGAAAGTTAAACATGGTCTTTAACTGTTTTCGGCGAAACAAACGGTTTTTTTTTTCACTTTTGTACGAGACATATCCTCACCACCACTGCTGTACTAGTAGCAAGTACACGATCGACAGGTCCGAATAGCTTTTCGTAACTTAAAATCCTCTCCCTGTACATCACAGTTTATCGGGGTCATTTTATCTAATAAATTCCGTAAGGCTTTTTGACAAAACGCCACCGGAATAAGCAGTTGTGAGTAATCTGACCCTATATCCAGCTAGTCTTACCCTAGGAATTACTTCACCGTTACTTTGGTTCTCGTTTTTCTCCTTGAAACTTCACATGAAGATAAAGTGCTTGTACTGTAACATGAGATAAGATGTATGAAGATGGTGGTATTTTTGGAAGCTTAGAAAGGGGAGAAACATCCGACTAGCTGACTCCATCTATTCAAGGTACACGGAATCGTGCGCTACGGTGAGGAAAAACTACCCATTTGGGAGACCATATACGTCACTTCATTATTATTATTGGTGCTATAAGACATTTTAGTAGATATCCAGTAAATTCTAATTCTAATTCTAATTCAATTTGTGTTGAACGTTACTCTAGTACTCGTGTAATTGTACGTAGTCTATATTGTACCAAGGGAAATCGTTCGCCGAGATGATCTGTCTAGTTGTCTCTGATGATTCAGTAATGCAATTAACAATGATAGTGTAAGTATAAGATCCCAATTGGCTGAGGTGTAATTGAGGAATGTCTAAGGTTGAGCTGAGTTGACTGTGTTTGTGTTGTACGAAAAGAGAAAGGAGAAAAAGCCGAGAAAATAGATTTTATTCATTAATCTTAGCCGCAACAGGAAACTTTTCTCTATCAAAACCTTAAAACGCAAAGAATCAAGCCAAACTTTATCTAGAGAGAGTTTACGTTATGACGCGTTCTCATTATGTATCGTCAGCGGCTCGAGCGTAAGAATAGCATCAATTCCATTTGTTGCACGTGCGGTGAGACATATCGGATCGGCGATTTAAGGGTATCTAACATATCTTACAGCATGCTAACTTCACTGGAAAATGTAAACAAGTGGTGGCTACCACCTCACCTTTTACCTTGCGGATAACTCAAATGATTCCAATTAAATTTCTAGGGTATTTTATCGATAGAAGTGAGACAGGTGGCTGAAAGAATGATCAACGCCACCGTAATTGGTACTTCTAGAATATATAGAAGCTTCAAGGGTATCCCATCACCCAGTCAACGACAAGCGATGATTGCTGGTTGTTGCTTGTTCTCCTAAGCCTTACTAATTTCCAGGATGTTTATGGTTTGCGAATTTAGCGGATCGACATCATCGTATTTTACTAGTCGATTTTGTTGATTTAATTATAGAAACATCGGAATGAGTTTTGTTATCGTCCGGGGACTTAGATTTTGATGCCCTACACTGCGCAAAGATAAGCTTCAAAAGATGTCTTGAAAGGATGAATAAGGTAAATTCAATCAGAGCAACTGTCTGTGTTGATGAGAGATATACCTTAAGCTTGAATCGTTTTCTCAGCCGCCGCTCATACATGAACAACAGAATATTCATAATTGAGGCGGATCGGAATAACTCTCGATGAATGAAATGACGCATCATTGAATTATGTGGCTCGATCGATTATTTCAAGCCATCTTGCCTTTTTCAAACAACATTCACCGGCTCTATGGATTGACCTCCGCTGCGCAAATGCATTGATATGGCTTGAAGCTTGGCTGTTTGCTCTCATTCCAAAACCCAGTGGCAAAGAACAAGAAAACCTACACTCTAAACCTCAAGGCAATTTAGGGGAACTGCTTACAGTATCATAAAAGCCGAATGGAAAACGCCCCAGTCTCAAATACTCATAATGAGATCGACACGCTTCCTCACTGCAGCCACACTTATTCAAAGTTTTCGTAAAATAGTCATAGTCCTCGTGATTTTTGTTTGTATGGTGGTCGGATCTGATTATTCATCGCTGACAACTGTCGCCTTCGGCTGAGCATGTTATCTTGGTATTATCACTTGGCTATGTCTCTTGATTATTCTGCTTGGCTTTCATACTTGGTTTTCTGGCTTGGGAATTTTAACTGGTTACGCCGTTCATATCGCTTCAGCATTTCCGATCTAAAACAGACTGAACAATGTTCATTGTCTCTCGAACGAGATCTTAAGCCTTGGCTACCAAGAACAATTAAAGGAACAGCATGTGATATGGTCTTACCAGTATTGTGGTTGACTTGTGTTTTAATATAGATGCCAATCGCAGTTCCTGCGTGGAAGCGAGGTTATCAGGTAACAATGGGCGGATTATCATCGCTATCTCACGCTTCGGAAACCGGTATACTGGAGGGTGATTAACGCAAGTTACAGTACATTACGATTGTATATGTGGTCCATTCGAAGTATAGAGACTTAAGATCTGATTGACTAATTCTCCCCAGTACACGAGAGCAAGATAGAAGCGTAGGAAACTCGATGTTGCTTAAAAGGTCAGTTGTGGCATTGAGAGGGGATTTCAAGGGTGATCAGCTGTTTGTAAAATTGATCCATTATCATATCAATAACGAACTTACAGCATCAAGACTTTCTCCCTGTATTGCGCATTATGAAGAGGTTAAGTTAATTCGACTTTGGATTTGTTGATCTTGTTTTTGTAAATTTGGTTTGTCGAAGAAATCTTCATTGATGGATCTACGCCAAAATCCATTATCAAGTTTGTCAAACTTCCAGATTCTATCATCACCATCATCCATAATGAATTCTTCATTATCAAAATCTATCCAATAGACATATTCACATGAGATGAAAGCAGGATCTTGGAAACTTGTAGCATCGATGAGATGTTTAAGTGATCCCATTAATATTCTAGGTAAACATTCTGCACCTTGCATACCTCTCAACAGCCAATACCAATCTCGTGGTTGTTCAACTTTACCAGTACTAGATGTTGTAAGTCTTCCCATATTTGCTTCCTCATTTCTCTTATCTTCTTTATCAAGTGGAGTTAAATGGAATTCTTTTCCCATATATTCTGCTAATAATTCTGGAGCAGGTTGTATATATGGTACATCTTCTTCTTTAATCCAGATAATCTACAGATCAAGGTATTCATGATTCATCAGCCAAGTCACCGAATGATCTTTTCCCAATTAACCTATTAATTGGTTTGCCATAACTTACCTCATCCAAATGTTTGATCAAGATTTGTACATCCTTTGGTGTAAGATTGAAGAGGAATTTGACAATGGCGGCTCCGAGAACGTCAGGATAAGAATCATAATGATTGTATGTACCTATACGTCTGCCGCCAATGACGAAACCCAATAATCCCCTAGTACCCATTTTGAAATTGAGAAGATGTAAGTAAGTTAGATTGTTCGTTGCAAGTATAGAAGGTAAAAAAGGAAGTTGAAGAATAGTAGTAAATGAATACTTAATGTCAATTTCTGATAGTGTAGGTATCCAGTACGACTACACACTACACAAGATGACTAAGGGTGACTGGATCTTTATACATGATGAGACATGCAAGATATATGAGACACGGTCGAAACGGTAAGGTTGAGTCAGCTCTTAATGTTTGATGGGTTTGTTGACATCAACTCCCATAGGTAATAAGCTCTTTCCGAGACGTACAATGCATTTATCTGCATATTTTTATTGTATATACAGTATCAAGGAATATACGGGCTATAAGGATCTTTTTTAACCCAATAGTTATAATCATCCACTACCTTTCCCCAAAAACCTTTATCAAGTTGATCAAAGCTCCATTCACCCTCGAGATTCAAGCCAAGCATTCCGAAAGTTTCATTTTCAAAACCGATCCAATAAGTATATTCAGAATTATCCATTGGATAATTAACCAAATGTTTCAATGAACCGTCTAATATACTTGAAAGGCATTGACCATATTGCATTCCTATAAGAAGATCATACCATCTATGATACGGTAATCTGTTCTTTACACGAAACTCAAAAAGCTCGGCATTTGTTAATCGGATTTTCTTTTCGTATGTCGTAAAATGAAATTCCTTTGATAAATAGTTATTCCTGATATCAGCAGGCATATAATCGGAGTCTTCTACCCAGACTATCTGTATTCGAATGGAATATATCAGCTGGTTTCATATACATCCGCGAAAAAATCAAATAAATCGCTCACTTGCTTCACATTTCGGATCATAGTTTCTTTGTCCTCATCTGTTAGACCAAGAATGAATCGCACAATGTTCACCCCCATACCATCTGGATGAGAATCCCAGAGGTTGTGAAACGCCTTTTCGCGATTGGAGTTCAGAAACACGATTAATCCGTCTGTGCCCATATTAGATTGTTTGGAAAGAGTATATGATGAAAGAAGTAAAAGTCAGGTGACAAGAATTGTGATTTTGACCTTGCTACAGCGAGTCTTGCCAATCGCGACTACTTGAGCGGATTGCGACTACTTGACACCAGTTGATTGTGAGGTTAAGATGACGGAAGCAATTTGTAAGTCATACATGGTTACTTGTTTATACATGACGTACTACATAGGTTATATCTTGGTATGATGGTTCATCTCCCGCTCGAATTTGCTATCAATATTTTTGTCACGAGCGGTTCACGGGAAGACTATATACAATGCCTAGACACCTGATGTAGAGGAGCCAGGAATGGTTAAGAATCGCCTTACGAGGTTCTGGTTGCGGGTGTGGTGTCGTTATTCTACTAATTGTGTTAATACCACTATTTCTGTGTAAAACTGAAGAAGGGAACTTACCTCCTGGTTCTTTGCATTCTTTTCATTCTTTGCATTCTCTTCATCCAACATCTTCGCTTGACGTCTTAGAGCTCTTAAAGCTTCTAGCTGTTTTTTTCTTTCAGGTTCGAATTCTTTTCTTCTTTTTTCCATTTCTCTTTCAGCTTGAATCTTATCATCAACTAATTTTCCCCAAAATCCTTTATCTAATTCATTAAAATTCCATTTTCTTTCTTCACCATCGTTCATTACAAAAAATTCATCTTCAAAATTGATCCAATAAGACCATTCACAAAATAAACCATCTTCTTCAAAGTCTGTACCATCAATCAAATGTTTTAATGTACCATCCAATATATATGGTAAACAACTTGCACCTTGAATTCCTCTTAACAAAGAATACCAATTTCTGGGTTCCCCACCATACCCTCTCATTATATTCGACATATTATCAGGATCCTCTTCCCTTTGTTCTTTTTGATACTTGTCTAAATGAAAATCTCTTGACTTGTATAATTCCAATAGATCCGAAGGCACTGGATCATCTTCAGTAACCCAGATGATCTGTATATGTGCCGATTAAATTGTCAGAAACGCGATTACTGTATGATTATGAGATTACAAACTCACCTCTGTAAGCCGTTGGACCATAGTTTCTGTTTCTTCAGGACTTAAACCGAGGATAAATCGGACAATGTCCACACCGAGACCTTCGGGATATGAGTCAAAGTGGTTATAACATCCTTTTCGTTTTCCAGAAATGATGAGACCTAATAATCCTCTTGTACCCATGTTGATCGATTATTGTTTGATGAGGGTGTGAATAAAGGATCTCAAAATTGGAAATAAATCAGGCAAGAAAGAGTGTTTGATTGTGGTAGATATGATTGCAAGAACGCAGTTTGAGATGGAGTGTTGCGAAGAAGGACAAAACAGAGATTCACACGAGTGATTCCTGGAGCTATGTTGTGATCAAATTGATAGTGACAGTTGATGGTACCTAATTTAAGACTAAATTAAAGTTGAGTAAGGTTGAGTCAACTTTAATCACTTCTCATCTTCTGTTGACGTGTTTTTCCATCCTTTCGGATGCGTTCTCTTGCTGATCACTCTCCTTTATAATTCAGCTATTATGATGCAGGTGGTTGACTGTGTCTCGCGAATTGGCATTTGATGGTATTTTAATTTCTGGCGCATATTGACCTTTCATCAGGGTGAACTTGTCTTCTAGCTACACTGTTTGATACGGTAAATCCGTAATCACCATTCTTCTGTGTCATGTCCAGTTTTTCTATCATAAATAGACTAATAGTTGACAGGCCGTACTACTAATCATTTTGGTGTTGATGTATCATACCATTTTCTTATGCTGTACGGGATATTCCAATATGTTTAATCTGTTGGGACATGCAGTCATCTTGAAGACGAAGCTGTTTACGCGAGACGTCGGCTTTCATCTCCCGTCGGAAAAGGCGTCCTGTGTAACCCTAATAATCTAATCTAAAACATATCAAGTTGACTATATGCATTTACCTTTGAGATACAACTCCTCCAGTTGCATGAAACTTGTTCCCGCTCCTTTCATCCTCTTTCAGGTTGCTTACCAGAGCTGAGCTGAAGATGGTGTTTTTCCGAGGATGTGACCTGTGAGAATTTTATGAATTGCTCAACAAGAGAATTATAAGGTTGCCCTATACATCAACTTCTCACCCTTTTCCAAAATAGCAGTATTGATCCTTGCCCATTTTAACGTTTACTGGCAAAATCAAGAACAGCCTGCTCTGATGCGGTAATGACCTCCTCGGGTATCACATCTTTAAAGTCCTACTGTAGTACCCCTACTTCCGGCAGTCATCGAGATAATACATTCGAATCTAAACACGCGGTTTCAATGGATTTCAGGTATTTTAAATCAGTAGAAGAGAAGCGACATTCAAGTGAGTATATTAGTAGACTTAGATTTACATTTCGATCATTGTTCTCGGAAAGAAACTGCATTGACTTTGGATATTGCTGTAGACCGTCTTAAACAGGCTAAATTTCGTAAAAACCGCAAAAAGTATTTGAAAAGCTTGCAAGAAATGGTCAAATCTCAAGAATCAATGATCAAAATTTTGAAGAGCCAAGTTCAAGAATCGAATGAAAAGATTCTTAGCTTGGATTTAGAGAACAGTACATTGAGAAATTTGATTGTACCCACGGAGACGGATCTTTCAAACTGGATAGTTCCCGAAGAAGGACACCAAAGATCGGTTGATTGCCGTATCACTGATAGTGATTTCTCTCAATCCGATGATCACGCTACTCAGCTTGCCACAAAGTCGGAATCCCCAATCACAAACTATATTAGTGATTAAATTTTCAAATTTGAAATTCTCGGATTTTACTTGGCATAACTCGAAGTGATTCCTCGAGGAATTCAATGGGTTACAAAATAGAATCTCCATAAAGTATTGGTTAAGGATGTTTATGTCATTCCCACTAATTGCATATGGTCACAGCCATAGTATTAAGCTACATCCAATTTGGGGAAAATCGACTTTGTATGGGTACATAGCTTGACTGCCGTTCTATAACAATGCTCGCAGCTGATGACCTTCGCAGTACACCGTCCACTGCGATTATTCCTCTAATTCTGCCAGGTGAATATCGAGGTTCCCTGCAATATCATGGATCCACTGTTAAATTCTTAAGGTCTAGGATCATCCCATGACGGTATCGAGTCATCGTCATCGCCTTGGACTGCATATTTTAGTTCTTTGTTATGTCGACAGATGCTATTTAGCAGATAAAAGATATTAGATTGTTATTTTTCGGTCTCATTGCATCTAGATTGGTAAACCGTCCAGCTTACCCGCACTTCTGCTGCTCCAAGGTATGTTTGGTCGCAAATTCTACCATATGTGGTGATGCTTGATGAACATTGTATAGTAGTGCGCCGGTTTCTATCATGCACAGGACAATAATTCAGCAAAAGTATACCGAAATAAGATAAAGTGGACAGACAGTATACGTACCGACTCTGGGATCGACCGAAATTAACATTATATACGTGTTCTTCGTCAATGGTTCTAGTATAATCGTACAATCATCGAATTTGGCTTCAAATCCATGATACTGTTCGTGATTTCGTCTAGCAGAGGAATTGTCAGTAATTCATTATTGCACAACTACAAGCGAATAGTAAAGGAATCTCTGAGTTAAGGATTTGAGGTAAAAGCTTGGAAACAATCGATAACCTCAAATCGACTTACGAACAAGTCTTCTTGAACCCCTTGATGATCTCACTGATTTTCTCAAACCGCTGCTGATCTAGTTCTTTCGCTCCATTATCGATTTCCACTTGATCCAAATCACTCGGATCGCAATCCAACGGTGAACCTGATTTCGCTATGACCAAAAAGGTGTCCGCTTCAAAGAGAACTGCTTCTACTGCCAGACATAAATCTCGGAGGTAGGTTAAATGAGAAGTTATAAGGGATATGTTCGGTATGAGCGTGTGTATTATTGATGACCAAGCCTGAAGAAGAATGGTCGAGCTTAGTAAGTCAGCAAAATGTAACAACTTGACAATGATTATGATCAGATCCGATTTCGAGCATGGAGAAGTAAGATAAAGTAGAGATATGGATCACTCACCTTGTACAACGATTCATCCCAAATACTCGTTGGAAAACATCTTAAAACTTCTCTAATATTATCTGATTTACCTTCATCTTTTAAATCTTTTCTAACTTGTTTATCAACTTTCAATAAATCCAATTTTCTCTCTTCAAATTTTTTTCTTTTTGGATCTTCTTTATCAACTAAATCCATTTTATTAATTAAAACCCAAATACCAGCTTCAGGCGAATTTTCTCTTAAAGCAAATAAAATATCTTCAAAATATCTTAAATCACCTTCCCATTCTGAACTTGTTATATCAAAAACATATATCAGAACAGCAACATTTGAAAAAATAGTATCTTTTTGAGAAGATAGATAATTGTCCACAAATGCATTTTGTCCTCCACAATCCCATAAATTCTATATGAATTCCAAAAACAACAGAATCAGCTTAAACTGTGGTGTGATTATGATTATTCAGCTTGAATTGGTGTAAGCTTATTAGACTTACCAATACTAATCCACCTAAAAACCTTACAGCAGACTGCTCAACATCAATTGTAGCACCTAGTCTTCTTGTATCTCGGGCGGTGTAGTTTGAGCTAATCGTATATCAGCTAACGTGGTTTCCGGACAGGATTACAGCCAAGCCATAACTCACAAGATGACCGAACGCATTGATGTCTTACCACTCCCTGGATGTTATTTTACTTGTTAGAAGAAGATCATACATATCTAACAACAACACATACCCGATTTCCCCATCAACAACACCTATAACGATTGCGATGAGCTCAGCATCAGACACTCTTCATGTTCCTGTTAGATGTTCGTCGCAAACACTCACCTTCTTCCTAGCTGGACCTGACATCGTGGTCTTCCTGTTCAAATAGATATATTGTATGTGTAAAGGGTAATAAAACGGATCTGTCCAGCTTGTTTAGTAAGGGGAATATAGGTTTTTCTTGTCACGTCTGACGTTAGCTGTTCGTGAGTCGCTTTTAAAGGTAGTTCGGGCAAGAGGGATGTATCGTCAAAGAGGTATAATTTGGTGAAGGACGAAGAGATAAGGAATTTCATCAAAATGATTTGTTGACGGGAATTAACAGGGATGACGCTGTTGCCGAAACCCTCACCATAGCATTCAGGCACGAACATAGCACTGGGACATCTGCGCATAACGGCAACGAAGAAATTGCACAAGTTCATCATCATGACGTTAAGAAAATTGTTACAGAACAGTCTGTTGTATCTATATCTTATCTGGTTCGCAATTTGGCAGCAATACTTTCACAGTTCCATACTCAGTCCTTTGTACACGGAGAATGCGTCTTCTCGGGAAGTTCTTGTTCTTATAACCTCGCCACCATCCTCTTTCAAGATAAATTAGATTTTTTGGCAGGGTTTCTCTTACAAGACAATATCTCGGAGTAACGTATATCAGACGACCAAATAGTTAGGATAATCCAACAAACATGCCAGCTCAGCTGTCAAGCAAAAGAGCATGGCTTCTTCTAGCTGCCTCAGTAACGTTACATATCTTCTTATTGGCCAATACCAGACATATAGGTGATAAAACAGGTACGACCCCTACGAAGAGGCTATTGAAGAGATGGAGTATAGATGAGCCTGTTCCAGCTGTATGTTTCTCTTATCATCCTACAATACTTAGCTATATCTGACTAACTGTGCATTGAATTTTATTAGGTATCATCATTTGATTTACCATATTCAGATTGGTACGATAATTTACCAGGAGCCTTAAAACCATTCTATATAGTATTTTTATTATTGGTATTAGCATTTTTGTTTTCTTTTATTGGTATATCAGCATCAGATTTCTTTTGTCCAAATTTAGCTACAATAGCGGCATATTTAGGTTTAAATGAATCTACAGCAGGTGTAACTTTTTTGGCTTTTGGTAATGGTAGTCCAGATGTTTTTAGTACTTTTAGTGCAATGAAAAATGAAACGGTTGGTTTAGCAATTGGTGAATTACTTGGTGCCGCAACTTTCAGTAAGTAAAATCAAGGCCAGTTTCTATCATCCTATCGACAGCACTCATTATACTTACTGATGAATGGTATTACCTATAGTCACATCAATCGTAGTTGGATCAATCGCTTTCATCAAACCGTTCCACGTTCCGAAACATGCTTTCATGCGAGATGTCCTATTCTTCACTTCAGCCGTACTGTTATTAGTGATAGTTTTGAAAGATGGTCATTTGGCTCTATATGAAGCTGGAAGTATGGTGATTCTGTATTTAGCTTATGTGTTAGTGGTAGTTGGAGGAAATTGGTGGGCTAAAAGACGAAAAAAGAGAAAATCATACGATAATATATCACATCATCATATAACCAATAATGAAAATAACAACAAGTCACCACTCTTAGATGGATCGCATAGAAGTAGAAGAAGCTCAACATATTCTTCACCTCATTTATCACCTATACCTCAACCTTTAAATATAGATGGTGAAGTGGATGATAATACTTTAAATCAAACTCCAGGTGAAATGACACCTGTTAGCAGACCACATTTGGGTAGAATGAGATCACATACTTCAGCATCATACTTAAACGCAAATCATCCTCATTTACATCATCATGATTCAATCGATACTCCAAGAGCGACTTTCTCACTTTTAGGTGCAGTAGAATTCAGAGATGTAGTCAATTCCCTCAGGAAAGAATCTAGTTCAAGATTAAACAGTCCAGGTAGAAGTCCGAATGAAAGAGAACAAACTGATTATTTTGGTCCTACGGCAACTTCAACAGTGGGGCATAGAAGATCTTCTTCATATGGCTTTAGTGCTGCTTTTGCAGCTAATAATAACGGTACTTTACCTAGAAGAACCACTTCCACTAGAGGCAGAAGAAGAGCTTCAACACATTCTTCACCAACTGATTTAGCTGAAAATAGTAGTAGAAGTGTCTCTGCACCTGGACCATACCTTAAAACTCAACTCTCTACTTCCACCACGACAGCAGAGTCTCCAAGTGATGTAACTGTCTCATCTGAGCCTAATCCATGGGAAGATCAACAAGGTAATCCACCTACACCACAACCGCCATCGACTTTAACTGTTCCAGGTACATCTAAGCCATCGCGACCAAAAGTCATAATACCTCAATCTGAACGGCGTGTACATTTATCCAAACCTAGTATACCTTCTATAGCCGTAGTTGATCCATCTGGACGAACAGATGATATACAAGAAGTGGAAGAAGCAAGCACATCTTCACCACCTCAGACACCACCACTGAAATTCATCAAAAAGAAAGAATCAAGGTTTGCTATAAGAAGAAAATCGAAGTTGATATTAAGAGTGTTGTTTCCTTCTTTACAATCTTTCAGACATAAATCATGGTTAGGTATGATCTTAGCTATAACTTCGGTTCCAGCTATTCTAGTTTTGACTTTAACTTTACCTGTTGTTGATGATGGTAGTAATAATGATTGCGATCATGCTCATACTAATGAAGGTGGAATTCAATTACCTACAGATGAGAATGAACCTCTAAATGATGATCCAGAATTAGGTATCTCAGAAGAAGGATATGAAGATACTGAAAGAGATGATGATGAGGATGAGCAAGCAAATATGATGGAGGAAGAATCAAATAGATTATTAAATCCTGAAATTGGTGAAGAATTACATCATTTAGTTGATCATGGGTTTTCACCTTTACATTCGCCTTTAGGCAGAATATCACATTCATCTCTACGTAGATTAAATTCGCATCTAGAATCAGCAGAAACTGATGAATTAGAAAATCAGAGTGAAGAACGTATGACGAAAGAAGAGGAAGAAGCCTTATATGAAGAAATGCAAGAAGAAAGAGGTCTAGAATTTAATAAATGGTTGACTGCTACTCAATGTATATTAGGTCCTGCTTTCTGTGTTTTTGTCACATTTAGTAAGTACTCCTTGGAATTCAGATCTTGTCAAAATGCTAATGAATTGTATTTACAGGTGAACAATCTTACTTTTTATGGGTATTCATCGCTGCACTTATCGGAGGAAGTATATCAGCCATCGCAACGTTGTACTATGCAAAAGATGGTTCCTCGTATACTTGGAGATTGGTTAGATGTTTCTGCGGATTCACATGTAGTATGGTATGGATAGCTGCTATAGCGGATGAGGTTGTGGATGTCTTAGGTGTAAGTCAACCAGGTGTTTTGGGTGTGGTTGAGCGAAAACATTGCTGACTCTTGTGAATTGTAGACTGTAGGAGAGATCTTAGGCTTAAGTGATGCTATAATAGGTCTTACGAGTTAGTTACTGTATTCGCGTTCTTATCGATTTTGTCTCATGTTGATGACTGACTCGATTGCTGTCTTGATGTTATAGTCTTCGCTGTGGGTAATTCCTTAGCAGATTTGGTAGCAAATGTCACAGTGGCGCAATTTGCTCCAGCTATGGCTTATGCAGCATGTTTTGGTGGACCGTAAGTCAACTTCTTATGTGACTGTTCTAGACCTTCAGCTGATCATGATGAGTGAATCAGGATGCTGAATCTTCTACTCGGTGTTGGAGGATCAGGAACATATCATATACTATTCACACCACAACACAAACCAGTTACTGTACATTTCTCACCAACTTTATGGGTTTCAGCAGCAGGATTGATATTGATCCTAATCACTACTGCAATCGTAGTCCCATTAAATAATTATCTAATTGATAGACGATGGGCAATTTGTTTAATTATTGCTTACATAACATTAATGATTGTTAATGTTGCTGTTGAAATCAAGACTGGTAGAAGTTAACCTTTCGATTGGTATACACGAGATTCAGTTTCTCTTTTATATATCTTGTTGTATGATTAGTTATATCTTGTTTTTTGGTCATCTGGTTTCTTTTTATCTGTTATTTAAACTCGGAAATTCAATATACATCAATACATGGAGTATGATACAAAATGCATAAAGATGTTAAAACAGCAGATCTGACGTTATGACCATATTTAATATTGAGGGAAATTACAATGAATATCTATATATGCAAATATTTGTACAATTACCTACTATGAAAGCTTTTCTCAAGGAGACTGATCAAATGACGAAAAACAGGAAGCATATTGCAAACTACACATGATTATCCATTGATCTCTTCAATTTTCTACATCGGTGGTCTAGCAGTAGGAGCTATTTTTATTTTACCAGAAGGTGTATTTGAACCACTAAAAGAACCACCTAGACCTCCTAAACTACCTAAACCTCCTCCTGCTATGGAGGGTAATTGATTTTGTATATTTTGTTGTGAAGGTGAATTCCAAATATCATGATTCATATTCGGATCTAACGTTTCTTCTATGTCAATATCCCATTTATCATCAGTTCCTTGTTGATTGTTTTCTTGTTTTGTTGTATCTTCAACCTCGACTCTAACACCACCTTCATCTAAAATAACTTCTTTACCATTTTTCATATTTTTATGATATCCGCCATTCAACTGTAAAGATTCTAAAGCTCTCTGTAAATCTTCAGCTAAGATTGAAGTATTAGGACCTTCTTCAGCGATTTGTTCCCATCCTTCGGGCGGTGATCCCGGAGGTGAAATTAGGAAATTGTGTGGTAATGATGGTGGAGCTAAATGTATTGTTGATGGATCAGGGTTTATTGGCGTGGGTGGTAAAGAATGTAGACGTAATATCAATCTGTTGATCATGATTGTGGAAGAGTTAGTAATATAATTTATACATTCGACATTCTTTTGGTCCTTTCGACTTTCTATACGGTTGACTCACTCATGGGATTTTAGTACTTGAGATTGTCTTTTACCTATTTTGGTCTTCGGTGTAAAGTAACCGTCTTTGTTTTGACTCTGTTCATTAGTCTGTGGTATCTGATTAGATTGACTCTCCAATTCCGTTACCGCATGATCATTATTACCACTTTGATTTTTATTATTGCCACCAGCATCAGCACGAACATCGTTTGGTGTACTTGGCGATAAATCTAATTTTAACCAATCACCTAATTTTTTAGTATTTTTCGCATCTTCATTCGATTTAAATACAATTAAAACTCTACCAAAACCTTTTATAGGTGCCCAATGTATAATTTCACCAAATAGATTATAATGTTCTTTTAATAAACTTAAAATTTGAGGTTCAAATAATGATTGATTAGGTAATAATAAAGCTAATGTATTTGTTTCTTCTTCAACATTTTCAGGTTCTAATCCTGGTGGTGGTGGTATTGATATAGATCTCGGTGATGGTGATGAAGATGAGGAAATCATTCTAGCAGGAGTAAGGAGGATGAGCTGTAGATGATAAAGGTATAGACAGAAGAAGAATTCTGCTCAATCAACTTATAATCGACATCTTCCAAGTCTTGGCTGGCTACGTTTCAAGCTCAACCTACTACTACTACGTACATATCATATGCATGCAGTGATGCACAGGCACGATAAGCTCACGTGACCTATTCAACGTCATCGCTTTTTGCCGATATATAAATTAATAGCTTGGTGGAGGGGATTCTTCAAAACAAAGTTAATAGAAGGGGGTATATCTTTGCTGCTGATCTATATAAATCTGCTCTCAGGCTTCTTATACCTTATGCTTGACCCCACAGAATAGTTAAATGACACACCGAATACGATGGATAGAATAGCTTTACTGATTATAGACGTGCAGTACGATTTCTTACCCCCTTCAGGATCATTAGCTGCTGAGCATGGGGAGGAGATATTACCCATTATAGAGGATCTGCTGGACGAAACGAAATGGGACTGGCCAGTCATAGTAGCTAGTCAGGTAAGTCACTTCAGCTGACCACTTAATGATGATCCTTAAAACACAAGAAGCTGAGATGTTTATTGATTTTGCTTAATCATCGATAATAATAGGATTATCATCCAAGGGATCACATATCGTTTGCAACAACTCATCCTCCACATAAACCATTCGAGCCTTTATTGCTCAAAGATGCAAGAGGTACAAATTACGAGCAGACACTGTGGCCTGAACATTGTATACAAGGTACTAAAGGCAGTGAGATAGAAGAAAGCGTAAAGGAAAAGTTAGATAAATGGAGTGATAAAGTTAAACTTTCGCGAAAGGTCAGTAGGAGTCTTAGCTCATCTCACGATATATGTAACCATACATCCAACTTCAACAAATACGTGATCCTCATTCTGGAATCTGAACCAGAATCTGATTCTATTTACTTTCAATCATTAAATAGGGAACACATATAGGATTAGAAGCATATTCAGCTTTCGAAGGATATATAACTGAATTTTCAAATCCTTCTGAACCAACTTTAGAATGGAGTTCGGGTAAACCTCCAGAATCAACTTTACCTGAACAATCACCGTTAAGTCTGTATCTTAGGCAAAAGGGTATAGAGAAAGTTGTTATTGTTGGTTTAGCAACTGATTTCTGGTATGTCTTCTTCGCTTTCTAAGTTTAACCTTTAAGAGCGTGATTTAATAGATAGCTCTTCTGTTTTTCTTCCTATCTAAATAGCGTCTTTCAAACTGCTCTTTCATCGATATCAGCTTCTTTTGATACATTACTATTAGGTCCAGCTATGCGAGGTATATCAAAAGAAGGTACTGAGAAGGCTTTCGAAAGACTAAGAAGTATGGGTGGTACAGTGATCGATCAAGGTGATACAAATTGGAACACCAAAATCCGAGATTGGGCAAAATAGTTTGAATGATCAAGTCTAGGAAATTGCAAACATCCGGAATCCCACGTTGACAAAGATTCGAAATTGTTTGTAAGAAGGCATACTAATTGGAAATTCCCAAGCAAGGAGGATGATCCCTCACGAAAAGAACGGTCAAGTTGTATTTGTACATTATCGAAGTTATAACAAAATGTTTCTTCTGCCACAAGTACTATAAAAAACACTGTAATTCATCTAGCTTGGATTGGCACTTCAAGTGTATGATATGCATAATTAGACTGGACAATTAAAATATACAATACAAAATCTGCAATGATGACAAACTATGACTTTCTATCACCAATCTGCCATTAATCTTTCGAATTCATCACCACCCATACCCATA
This sequence comes from Kwoniella dendrophila CBS 6074, assembly GCF_036810415.1. Taxonomy (NCBI): domain Eukaryota; kingdom Fungi; phylum Basidiomycota; class Tremellomycetes; order Tremellales; family Cryptococcaceae; genus Kwoniella; species Kwoniella dendrophila. The sequence goes on from NC_089485.1 coordinate 366,155, forward strand.
CCTTCTAAACCAGCATCATCAAAATTGAAATCTGCCATGTCTATTTCACCAAATTCACCAGTATTACCGCTACCATCTACAGGAACATTATTATTTGCATTATTGATGTTGTTGAATTGATCGAATTGTCCCGATAAGTCAGGTTGGAAAGGCTGAGGAATTTGGAAATCCGGTTGAAATGCTTGAGATTGGAGTTGAGGTTGAACTGGAATTGCAGCGGAAGTAGGTGGATTGGGTTGTTGTTGGGTTCGAGCTTGCTGTTGCGATTGGGATTGATCAGGTATGGTCGATTGTGCTGTAGGTTGTTGTGATAAATCTGTCTGTTGAGGTTCAGATGAGGGCTGTGGTTTTAGTACAGAAGACTCGTTCCCTTGGACCGAAGATTTTTGATTCTGCTCAAGAAGAGGAGTAGGAGGTTCCGCTTGTGGTTGTGACTGTGCTTGTGTCTGGTTGATCACGGGAGATTTCACTTTTTGTTGGGCAGATTGTATCGATTGCTCAGGCGCAGCTAAAGTACCTGTGCCATTACTGTTTTGGATTTGACCTTGTGAGTCTTGTTGACTATCCTGCTGTTTCTGCGGATTTTCAACTGATTGCGCTGCAGCACTATTGGTGTTGGTATTGGTATTATTATCACCATTGATAGCATTTCCGATGATGCTATCTAAACCGTCCATTTTGTTGATATCGGTATTTACCGGTCCACTTGCGGTATTGCTATTCTGATCAGGGATTTGTATAGGAGGCTGTTCATTAGCGAATAATCCTGCTAAAGCAGAAAAATCTGTATCTCCATCTAAACCAGCTGTACCATTCGTCAAAGCTTGTGAAAAATCAAACTCAATGGCTGGTTGTTGTGTTTGTTGTTGCTGCTGCTGCTGCTGATCAGGTAGTTGCGCTTGTATTCCGGTCTGATTTTGGGTATCATTAGATAGTTGTTGTGGTTGATCAGAACTGATGGTTGATTGACTTGGAATAGAAGTTTGTACACCGGTATCCAAACCTAAAGAAGCGAACATCTGGTTTGTGTCCTGTTGAACTTGATTCTGAGCGTTGTCTTGGTTATTGAGGTTGGTAACAGTATTCACATCATAATTGGTGGAATTTGTATTGGTAGGTAGATTCATTGAGGATGAAAGTGAATCGAAAGAGTTTCCGTTGATCAGAGCTGTCAGCTCATCTAAGCCGAGTGTTGAGTAATCCATAGTCCCATCTGGCTGTATCTGCGGTTCTATTGGCTGTATCGGAGCTTGTATCTGCTGTATCGGAGGTGGAGGTTCAACTAGACCAGTTTGAGCTTGAGGTTGAGTTGGAGCTAAAGGCTGAGGTATCGATGTATCGGAAACATTGAGAGCAGCAGTATTCAGATCACCATTCATCGCTAGATCTTGATTCTCTGCTGAAATAGAACCGTTATTTGGCGGAACTGAATCTGACACTTGTACTTGATTCTCAATCTGTGGTTCTGTTTTTGGTATTGATATCTCATCCACTATAGTCTTCTGATCAAGTGTAATTATATCTTTTTGTTTTAATGGCGGAGGTGAAGCTAGCGGGATATATTCCCCAATAATTGACAAATTTACTGGAGTTGGTAATTCCATTGTTTTAGGTGGAACTGGATTAGAAGCTAATCTGTTTATAGCTGCTAAAGTTGATGATGGTTTGTTTATCATTGGTGATTTGGGGGATTTCTCGCCTGATTGAGCCTAGATTCATGACATAGATTTTTAGTAAGCTTGAGTGAAATGCGATGGAATGACCTGATTGTTGATGAGTGAGAGATGATAAAAAGAAAAAAATGGTAACATACCATACACCATTCGGTTTGTCTCCTTAAACCCTCATATGTCCTCCATGTTGTTTCTAATCGATGCATCATATGTGTAGGTACTCTCTGTTGACTCATACCTCTACATAATGGGCATCTAATTCAGCGAATGCATTCTACGTAACGCGTAACGCTGTTTAAAGTCAGAAAGACACTTACAATCGTTTACAGAAAGATTGATGTTGAAATACTAAAGCAGCTTGAATCAAAACTTCCTATTTATTAGATGGAATCGTTGTAAAGTTAGTCAGTTACAGTCAATGCTTCCTCTTTCAAAATGGCCAGACTTGTGTGTATATCTGAGGTATTGGTTTATAGTTGTAGGACCGATGAACAACCAACCTTATATAACTTTTCCATCCTATTCATCTGTTCTGAAACCCATTCTTGACTTCTTGTCTTCTCACCAAAACCTTCTTTCGTCTTTTCGTTTTCATTGACATTATTGACATTGTCGATTCCATTTACATTTTTCAAACGTTTCGCATCTCTTTCATCGACATCAGATTGTCTTGGTCGTTTTCTACCATCCGGTGAATTTGACATTTTCCAATAAAATAATTTCTCTGATTTCACTGAAGAACCTCAAGTGCCATGAATGCTGTTTGACTTAATCTTCTTTACACTCCTTGATGCCTTGATAGCGGTTTCACCTGTATATACAGTGTAAAGACAGTAGAGTGATCATGTAATAACTGATAATGCTCCTCAACAAGGAGTATTGAAAACAAAAGGTATCTCTCTAAAATAGCAACGACTTTAGATTGCCGTTTACTCGTAATTTCATTAGGTGACGGAAAGGTACAACAATAACATCTCGTATAACCTTATCCGGTCCGAAACAATCTCATCTGTGGCACTGTCTTCGTTTGAGCTCATTTACTCGATGTTGATATCAATGATTTACCCCATAGCTCACCAATGTCATGCATGCTAACAGTCATAAAATCAAGGCGAGGTGATTTCCATCGTATACATCTTCATCGTAGAAGGCACTGCTGCAGGTTTCTTAGCTTGAACATGGCCTATCCAATTCGTTCAAATTGTGTGCGAAACCATTGACATCAGCGAATCTTGCGAATGCTCTGCATCTCTTCACTCTTCCATTCCAAAGAGCCAAAGAACTCTCGGTAGTACCATATCGCTGTAGATTATAATCGTTTTAATCATAAAGCTAATACCCTCTGCATCCCTTTTTGTTAACAGAAGATGTGAGGTATGTTCTAACAAAGATGTTGATAACCGGGTCTTTATACGGTAAATATCCACGTCATCTTCAAGGAATGACGGGATCAAATGAATGGGAAAGCTTACGTTCAAATGACGGATACAACCAATTGGTGTTCGGTTTCCCACAATCCCACAATCCTCCTTCTCCCTGTTGTATCCGTCATTGGAGAACACTTGCTTGCATTCGAGATAACATTCCTCAATTGATCTTTTATCCTTCTAAACATCATAGATAAACAAGCATAAACACAATGTCCGTACTTAGAACTTCATCCGCTAGACTCGTAGCTTTCAGAGCTCCAGTTGCTGTAAGTCCATTCACTTTCCTATTGTGGAAATGGAAGAAAGTTATAGATCTTTAGCCCACTTGATTTGACTATTCGACATTCTACCGAATCTGTATACAATGCTGACTATCCGTCTCTATCAATAACATCCACTATATACACTGTTTTCTCTTATGCTACCCTCTGGAATTGATATCTTTACTTGGTATCTGCCTTATTGGAATGAATAGCCTTTATCTGTCAGATACTACTCTCCAGATACCAGAGCTGAAGGTGCCACTGCTTCATCAACCGGATTCAAGTGAGTATCCATTTCGATAATCCCACAGAGATCTGTATACAAACAAGATTACTTGATTGAGGGTGAAACATCGCTCCCAATGAAAAGTCAGCTAACTCTCCATCTATTTTTCCTATCTACAGAAACCGAGAACAAGCCTCAGAAGCTAAATACGTCAAAGAACATGAAGCTCAAAAACTTAAGCAAGCTCAAGAAAAGCTCAAGGCTGCTCAAGCTGAAGTAGTAAGTATCTGATTTGTCTTTACTCAAATCTGGCATTACCTTCAAGCGGTTTCTCTTTCCATTCTAATCGAATTTCTGCTACTTCAACGGGGTTTTGTGTTGTTCCCAACTCTAAATATGATTTACTAATCACTTAACCATGATTCATTTCTTATCTGTAGGACAAACAACAAAAAATTGTTAATGATTCCAAATAATTAATGTTTACGGACGGAAGAGGGATTGAGAAGTAGCAATGAATATCACAATTCAATGCATTGAATTAGTTTAAATATGAATTTCCAAAGATTGTGTTTGTTGCCCGCACTCATATGTAGACCCAATTGTCTCCTTCGTTGTATATCGATAGCGTTATAGCAAATCGTATCGATTCGTGAGGCATCGATGAGGACTGTATGGTGGCGCAGTAAAGGAAGAGATTTTAAGCATGTGTTTCGGCAAGCAAGAACGGGAAATTTATGACGCACTTTTGATCCACTCTTTACTACTGCTAGACTTCTGCTGTGCTTGGCTTTTTACATCTACTGTATTTGCACTTTTCAACATTCTACATTCAACATTACAAACATTCGATACACAAATAATATTGTTATCGTGTCTGACCCAGCCAAGATCATCGCTGTTCGGTATATCGATATTATACGTATGAGATAATAGCATAGTCTTGCTCAAATTCGTATGAACCGATGACTGTAGTAACATCAGGATCAAGAGAGAGATGAATACTGGACGTACAGGCGCTCCTGCTGCTGAAAGGAGAAAGGATGATCCTCTGGGATCAAGAGGTAATGTGAGTAGCAAAGTAGCATTATTGTACGATCACAATGTGTCCAAGAAATTGTTTCAAATAGCTGATTATTCGGTTTTTTCTGTCATCGTAGACTCCAACTGGAGGTAAGCTTCTTTGTAGTACTTTACGGTATTCAGTCGTTAGGAACATAGACTAACTCTGATTGAACATACTTAGGTGTTCGGTCGAAACCACGTAAAAAAGCAAAAACTACAACTGCATCAAAACTTACACCAACCCCATCATCTCGATCGGGACCAATCCCGACCCCATATTTAGCATTAGCACCTACACCAATATCATCACTTTCAGCTTCTACTATAGATTCATTAGCTGCTACGGCTCAAGCTCAAGCTACAGCTTCAGCGTCTTCTTCTTCTGGATTAGTTTTACCTTCATCTTATGTACGGTCATCACAACAGCAAAAACAATTACCACCACCAAATCAAAGAAGAAATAAATCAACCTCAAATCTACAACAAACGGTTAACAATAATTCTTCTGAAAGGAACGAGAATGATTTTGCAGGAGGAGGTATTGGACCGAGTACTTTAAATCCTAATTATTCAACACCAAATTTGAATTTAAGTAGACCAATTAGCGGACAAGGTACAAACAGGCAACCACAACAACAAAAATATGTTAGTTCATTATTATCTCCACCAACTATAATACCTGGAGGTACTTCAGCTACACCAAGAATTCAAGGTTCTACTTCTAATATACAATCTCAACAACCAATACATGTTCGACGTAGATCAGGCGAAAGAGACAGAGAGAGAGGTGTAAATGTAATTAATAGTCGAAGATCACAAGAAAGATTAAGAGAAATAAGTGGAGTAATAGGTAATCCAAGTTTAACATCTTTAGGTCAATTAGGTCAAATTCTAGAATCAGGTCATTTACCTGAAAATGATAATGAAAATACTACTCAAGAGGATGAAAACGGTTTACTTCAAGCTCAAAATGAAGCTGCTCAAACTCCTAGAAGAAGACGAAGAATAGTAAGAGGTGAAAATGGTACTTCTGGTCCTGTAAGAAGGTTGACTGTAAGTTCAAGGGAAGAGGGTAGAGCATTAGGTTTAGCTAGAGGTGCAAGTATGAGAAGAACCAATGTATGGGATGGTGAGTTATTTCTGAATATATCTGATTCAGACGGTAATGAAGTATCACAACATGATCACTGACTTGGCTTGAATGGTTGATGTAGATATTCCTGATGCTGGTGAACCTCCACCGCCCTTTCCATTCCCTACTGCATCTACGTCTCGTTTACCTCCAGCTTTCGGAACTCCTATCACTCCTATTGCTTCTTCCGCCTCCTCATCCAGTAATTTGGAAGAGATAAGTGAAGAAAGACCACGTTCACCCCCTATAACATATGAACAAGCGATTGGATTATCCCCATTACCTTCACCTAGTCTACTTACAATTGACTCGGCTCCTTCTTCAACACCTTCGACACCTCGACCCATTCATAATCGACCCACATTATCAGTATCAACCACGACTCCTACAAATATACCTCAGATCATCTCTACCGCATCTCCTGAACAATCACCTGCTTCAACACATTACGCTTCAGCGCCTTCTTCACCAACTCAAACGGTTATAGGATTTGAAGATTTCAGAGCTAATGAAAGAGCTAAAAGACAAGAAAGGGATGATAGAAGAGCTTGGAACGAAGATCTCTTAGCGGGGTATACTTTAGAAGAAAGGGTCAAAAGGGAGATGGAAAGACGTATAGGAAGGATACAATCAGATGAAATGGTTGATGACCACCAAAGAGAAGTAGATGAGACAGAAAGTGAGGGGAATCGTGCAGGAAACCTCAGTCCCGTTGACTCTGATAACAGTTCAACTACGAGAAAAGACAACTCATCGCAAGCAAGTCATGAAGTTCCCGCCATCGTAGCTACGGAATCATCAAATGTTGTCTCGGAGAACTTGCCAAATCTACCGCCAAAAGACGCAGTGGATACATCGGATACCGCTTCGCCCTCTGAAGAGGTTGATATAAGCGATAAATCTGCAGAAAGTCAGATAATGGTACCACCTACGATTGACGAGGATCAGCAAGAGTTGTCTGAAGGTAGAAGATCGGTCACGCTGACATTGCTTGATCCAGTACCTTCCTCCGGTGGACTCGAACAAACCAATCCTGAGTTAGAACGGGATATTCCATCGAATTCGCAGTTAGATGAAGACGCTTTCACAACAATCGCAAAACCGCTTAGTACACCAAAAGATCTTGAAGTCCAACCCAACGAATCTACCGTGAGCAATGAAGCTCCTTCAGCCATCGAAGCGGCCCAACCAATTCAACCTAATACTGAGAAGCCTGTTGAACCTGCTGCAACGCCAAAACGACGACAACCTACTCGTAGCTCAACTGTGGAAACCGAAACTGCATTCAAAGCGTTGCTCACGCCCAGTGTTAAAAGGTTATCGGTACCTGAGTTTAGTCCATTCCGACCGCAATTAGCCAAATCGGTATCGAACGAACCACTTTTCACTAAGTCAGGGTGGGGCATCAGTAGTTCTGATCCCGAATCTTCAGCACTTTTGGACGATGATACGAATAACGAACCGGTGATAAAAGAATATCCAGCAGAGCCAATGAAGGAGGTAAAGTCGGAAGTCAAGGTTTCAGATAAAGATCAGAATTTACCACCAGGCAGAGAAGCAGCTTTGAAACGGAGAAATCTCGAAATTAAAGCTCAAAGGATCACGTCAACACAATCTTCTCCACCAACTTTACCAATAAACAAACCGAAAGTCAAGATACTGGAACGGAGACCAGTATCGGGACCTTTGATTAACTTTGATACTCCTACACCGTCTCCACCTGATTCAACAGTCTCAACTGCACCTAGAGAACGACCTACATCAGGTGATATTTCAGCTTTAGCAGCTTCAAGTGCGGAACTTTTGAGTTTACTTGAACTTCAAGATGATTATCATTCCAGACAAGATAATGAACCTATAGCTGAAAGTTCCGCTCAAGGTGCAGCTAGGATGGCTAAGAAGCCTCCCCCGCCTCCTCCACCTGCCATCAGAAGATTACAATCACATACACCGAGATTGGACCTAAGAAGAATACCCCCTCCTTTACCGAAAGATAACACTGATGCTGGTCATCCAATATCACCCTCCAAATTAGCCAATGAAAATGATAGGCAACTGGTTGTTAAGGGATCGACACCGAAGAACGAGATGATCAAACCACCCCTTCCGGCGCGGCGTGCAGCACCACCGCCTCCACCTCCAAATCTACCTCGTTTGAACTTGATACCCAAATTGCCACCTCCTTTACCTGCTCGACCAAGCCCCGCTCGTAAGAGATCATCATCCTCCTCTTCGCCTACTACACCATCAATCAGTTCCAAGAGCACGATCAAAGTTTCACCTTCACCACAACCTTCAATCTCTCCGCGTCTTAGCTTATCCCTTAATCATCAAAGTACAATTAAACCTAAAGGTCCAAGACCACCACCTCCACCACCAAGAGCAAGACAGACTAATTGGTTTAGCAATTTCTCTCGTAATAGCAAAGACAACAATAACAATGTACCTCCTGCTGACGGCCACCGCCAAGTCCCTGATAGAACTAGAGTTGCAGAAGAAGCGTTATCACCTGTTAGACCGAATCATGAGAGATCCCAATCGGATTATCCTCGCTTAGTGTCACCTGCTCAAGAAGAAGAACAAACTGAAGAGAGAGAAAGGGTTATTGAAAGATCCTCTTCCGCTGCCAACCTTGGTGAAGATGATGATGACATATCCGAATCACACATAGAGGAACAAGCTGTATTACCTTTAGCTGATGTCGGACAATCGTCCAGTGGGAATGCTCGTATCACGGGTGATGATGAGAATGTAGGAGAAGAAAGAGGTGAAAGAAGAGAATGGACAGATTTAGATTTATTGATACATCGAATTGATCGATCCAATCCGCAAGCAGAACGACAAGAAGGAGATAGTGACAATAGCAATAGCAATAATAACAATACTTTACCTGCGTTAGACTCGTATGAAGGTTATCGACAAATAGAAAATTTCTTTGGACCATCAAAAAGTCAAGCTGCTACACCTGCACAGCTAGATACTTTGCTAGTAGGATTAATTCAAATTGATTCAAAAAGAATAACAACAAAAGGTAAAGTAAAATTAAAATTATCTTTATTAGGTTTAAGAGTTATAAAATGTTCAATTTGTTTATCACAATTTAAACAAAATGAAAAAGCTATAATGTTACCTAATTGTTCACATGTTGGACATGAATCATGTGCCATTAGATGGTTTAAGGAAAAAAATAATTGTTGGGTTTGTAGAGAGGTTTTATCTGAAGAATAAAGCTGTTTTTCTTGGCTTTCGAGCTTTGAAACAGAAGATTAAGTAGGAAAGAAAGAAGGAAGATTCATAGAGGAAACTCAAGGAAAGAAGAAGGTTAATTTATTGTATTACGGAAGAAGAGACATAGAATCAGAAAGGGAGATTATGGATAATTTTGAGAACACTCATTCATAGGTTCTTTGTATTTTTCCCACAAATATTTATCTATCCATTCATCCGGGAAGGACATTTAGCATTTGTTCCGTTGTTTCTAAGTACTATGTAGCACAACTTTTTTTTCCCCATATATCTGTTATTTCTTCGTATAATCATTCATATGCCATACATGTAGCTCATATTGTCCTATTACCAGTCGTTGCAGCTCTGCATACAACGTTTTTACGTTATCAGCAGCACTCTTGTTCGAATCTTCACTGATTCTTTCGAGTAGAAAGCTCAGCGTAAGTTGGAATGAGAGACTGTTAGTAGCCAGGCGAAAAAAGTGATTGACAGACGCACGAGGGAGCAGAAGGAAGTCATTATACATCAATCAAACTACGTGTAAGAGTAGAAGAAACGTTATATGTTATCATTAATCGATCCACAATACAAGCCTTAAGCGAGAGCGAAATCTAGTTGTTGTTTTTCATGTTACCTTCGTTCTAATCTACGTTCATTGTTTTGATCCTGCCCGAGAGTATCAAATTCGTTTCAATCAATTATCTATATGCGCATAAGCTAAATTGAAGTCTTGATCAAATTGAGTCTGAATCTAGATATCTCCCATCTATTGAGCAAGGATAGATCGTACGAATGAATGATAGTTGATTTGACCGTCTCTGAAATACAAGCAAAAAAGCATAGTTAGATCATCGATTGGCTATGAGCCCATTCTGGACCATGTATATCCAATATCTTATTTCCCTTCGTGTTATATATCATATCCTCAAAAAGACCAATGATTAAGATAGAAACTCACTGTACAGGGAAACCTTTCAATAACTCATCAACTTCTTCATCTGACATTTTTTCACCTAATTGAGTTAAAACATATCTTAATTCACCTGCACCAATAAATCCATTTCCTGATTTATCAAATACTTGAAAACCTTTAATGAATTCGTCTATGTGTTTGATATAAGAACATTAGTTAGAAGAGATTTCCTTATTATATCATGATTTTTTATATTTTATTATGCTAAAATATATATATATATATGACTTACCAGCTGTACCAGCAGGTTTCCAACCATCAGGTCTATTTAAAACATTTAAAAATTCATCATAATTGAATGTATTACCAACATTTGATTCTAATTGATTTACTTCTGCTTGTGTTGGATTTTGACCTAATGATCTTAATAATTCACCTAATGATTCTCTTGGTACTTGACCTGTACCTCTTTTATCGAATAATGCGAAAGCTTCTCTGTATTCTGTTTATTTCGTGAATGTAAAATTGGCAAATGGTGTTAGGTTATGCAATGTAAAGGCCAGAATCCAAATTGAGTGTTTGATGTAAGATCGTATAAGATGGTCAGTATATCATTTTACAATCAATCGTCATGCTATATAAGTTGGGAGAAAAGCACGGACCTGCGTTATTACCAGACTTAGAGGTGAAGTGGAATACGATCAGCTTTTTCGCTCGATCATCACGAGGGTCCATAAACTCACCATTTTGTTCGAATACCTTGATTATGATTCTGTCAAGTGTATGTAAAGTTATATAAGTAATGATCCCTTATCAATGTTTTGTAACAAAGTCAATCAAAATGCCATTCAGTAGCAGCAACAACAACAAAAGTGAAATCAAAAGTCCCAATCCTTCAACCTGAAACTCAATACCACGCGACAATTCAGTAAAGACGCGTCGAGAGATCAAACCTATTATTTAAAGATAGTATTTATTGTAATTTATCCCAGTATACATTTTTTCCCATTGTCTATTTATTCCTTGGGTTTTACGCTTACAAGGTGGCAATTTACTGTAATGTATTATAATTACCCCATGTGGGATACTAAGGCGCGGTATGTAAATTATTAACTATTAAATTAGTTGTAAAAATTCGCCATTCAATTTTTTCAGTTTTTGTCGCCACCAGTATACTGCAGTCGCAAGACCATATCAAAAAATTATATCTCTACCTTTCTTCTTCCTTTTCCTCTTTCTCTTCCTACCCAAAAACATTCTTCTTTTCCTTCTTCGAAAAGTCAATACATATATCAATCTTTCTTTCATTTTCCCGTTTTATCTTCAGATTTTAGTCGTTCTTTTTTTTTCTCTTCAATTGTATAGAGAGATAGAAAAAAAAGGCAATCAAAAAGCATTATAGACGGAATTTTCGAATACAACTAAAAAACAAGTTCAATTCGCCTATTAACACAGTAAACAAATAAAACAATATCAAAATGTCTGGACCTAATGGTTTAAACGGCCTCGAAGCCAAATTTAACAGTAAGTTTTCTGAACGTATGCCTAGCAAACTCGCTTTTGTCGCTGACGACTATGGCCAACTTTTTTTTCACTTTAGGTGGTATGAAACTTAACCCTGAAAGACCTGCTTATGTTCCTCCTCATATGAGAAACAGAGGACCACCACCTCCTGGACCTGGACCTCAATTCAGTGCTCCTGCACCCGCTGGACCGGGTTATCATCAATCACCAACTGGATTACCTACTCCAGCTACTACTCCACCTCAATCAAGAGGTTCTTACGCTCCTCCTGCTCAAAGAGGTGCAGCTTTCCCTCCTGCATCTGCAGCTCCTCCCAGAGCCGCCGAAGATGGTGGATGGGGTGGTGTTGCACCAAGAAGAGGTCCCGCTGAACCAAGATCTTTCGGTGGTGGTGCTCCAGGTTTTGGTAGTTGGAAAAACGGTCAACATATCACTGGTGCAAGAAACCCAAGATTAGAAAAAGAATTATTCGGTGAAGCTGGTGACGGTGTACATCAAGTAAGTATCAATACCATATCTTGCCATCAACTGTATTGTTCTTTGGCTGACAACTGTCACCTAGTCCACTGGTATCAACTTCGACAAATATGCCGATATCCCTGTTGAAGCTACTGGTCAAGGTGTACCAGAACCTGTTACCGAGTTCACCAACCCCCCTATCGATCCTGTTCTCCTTGAAAACATCACCTATGCCCGATACACCACTCCTACTCCAGTACAAAAGTACTCTCTTCCTATCGTCGCTGGTGGTCGAGATTTAATGGCTTGTGCCCAAACTGGTTCAGGTAAAACCGGTGGTTTCCTTTTCCCAATTCTCTCAGCCATGTTCACCTACGGTCCTATCGCTCCTCCCGCCGACAATTACGGAGGTGGTTACAACTCCAGAAGAAAGGCTTACCCAACTGCCCTTGTTCTCGCCCCTACCCGAGAATTGGTATCCCAAATTCACGACGAAGCTAGAAAATTCGCTTACAGATCTTGGGCCAGACCTGCCGTAGTCTACGGTGGTGCTGATATTGGTCAACAAATCAGAGCTCTTGACAGAGGTTGTGATCTTCTTTCAGCTACTCCTGGTCGATTAGTCGATTTGATTGAAAGAGGTAGAATCTCCCTTGCCAACGTCAAATACCTCGTTCTTGATGAGGCCGATCGAATGCTTGATATGGGTTTCGAGCCTCAAATCAGACAAATTGTAGAAGGTGAAGATATGCCAGGTGTTATGGACAGACAAACTCTCATGTTTTCAGCCACTTTCCCTAAAGAAATTCAAATGCTCGCTAGATCTTTCCTCAAAGAATACATCTTCCTTTCTGTTGGTCGAGTTGGTTCAACATCTGAAAACATCACTCAAAGAGTAGAATACGTTGATGATGCCGATAAACGGTCATTACTTTTAGATTTATTAGCAGCTGAACAATCTGGTGGTTTAATCCTTGTCTTCGTCGAAACTAAACGAATGGCCGATTCATTATGTGATTTCCTCTTAATGAGAGGTCAAACTGCTACCTCCATTCATGGTGATAGAACTCAAAGAGAAAGGGAAGCTGCTCTTCACGCTTTCAGAACTGGTCGAGCTCCTATCCTTGTCGCTACTGCCGTTGCTGCAAGAGGTTTAGATATCCCAAATGTCACCCACGTTATTCTTTACGATCTCCCTACCGATGTTGCTGAATACACCCACCGAATTGGTCGAACTGGTAGAGCTGGTAACACTGGTACATCAACCGCTTTCTTCAACAGACAAAACTTAAACATCTCAAGAGAATTAATCGATTTACTCAAAGAAGCCAACCAAGTCGTTCCTCAATGGCTTATCGACGTTTCTTCTGAAAGATCATTCGGTGGCAGTGGTGGAAGAGGTGGTAGAGGACGAGGTGGTGGTGGTGCTCGATCAGGTGGTCGAGACTTCAGACAAGGTGGCGGAGGTGGTGGATTCGGTGGTGGTGCTCCTCGAGGTGGTGCCAGTTACGGAGGTGGTGGTGGATACGGCGGTGGATTCGGAGGTTACGGTGGGGGTGGAGGTGGGGGTGCTTTCCCTCCTCCAGCTGCTTCGGGTGGTGCTAGTTGGTGGTAAACCTTGGTTTCACCATTACTAGAGTGATCATTTCACCCATATACCCGGTTTCCTCCTTCCTTCGCCCCCCCCCCCCCCCCCTTTCTCTTTCTTTCGTTCTGTTTCTTTCTGTCTTCCTCGGCTCTTTCCACATTTCCGAAATACGCCTTCCAACCGTCTCTCGAGCCTTTTACAACGCGTTCAATCAGTCTCTTGCCACTCCTCAACACTACATCAGCGTCCGTACTCTTTAGACTTAAAAAACTGCATTCAATCGCAAAGCGCTGGACGCAATCACTTATAATTAGAAATATGGACGTTACAAAAAATATAGAAAATATACAATCACACAAATAATCGAACACCACCAGCAATAGAGACAATTAGAACGCAATTGACTAAAAGCTTGTATCAATAAACGATCTTAGACGGTACCGAGGCTTTTCACATTCTCCCAGTATACCCCAGCATACATTTATCAATCAGTCAGGACTTTTTCTCTCTTACATATGGCATCTCAAAAATATTGGCACACATTTTAACGAATTTTAACGATCAAAAGGAAATATCCCTTCACACGAAGTTGGATGAAAATTATAGAATAAATCAATGGACATTCAGCTTTTTTAGAATTATATAGAATTTTGGGATTTTCTTTTTTTAGTTCGATGTTCACAATTGGACATCTTACCATTGCTCAACAATCAAGTTAGATATGTTGAGAGGTGGTTCTTTCAATACAATACAATTTTGTGCCAACTCAATCAAATTATTATAATATAATACGATATAGAACTCATATCGCCATAACCAAAGAGAAAGAAGGTTATTTCTTTTTACGTTTCTTCTATCACTTCGTCGTTCCATTTATTTCGGGCAATAGAAACACCCCATATAGGCATCAATCCTAGTTGTATAACAGTACAATATATGTATATATAGGCATGGTGTTAGAATTGGCCTCAATAAATAGACATCTAGTAAAGAAGAAGAAAAAGAAATGAAAAGATAGATGCATGCATATTCTGTCTGTGTATACATTCTTAAGTCGAGCTAGCTGCGTTTGTATTTCTGTGTTGAGAATAAGAACGCTTGCAATCCTTTCGGGACTGACTACATAAATATTTAATCTTATCTTCGACATCTCTCGTTCACAACCTCCACATTCCCTCAAACAAAATCATACCTACATCGTGATATAATCACCCGATGACGTCTTATCGATAGCCCAATTAACCGATACAACCAGATGATATTCGATCGGGGATTACGGGTTAGTATGTACAAATGTAGTACTAGTATGCACAAGTATGCGGTAATGTGATGCTATCATCATCAATTTGTTCACAGATCATATTTTTCATGATCTTATGTTTGATTTGTAAACGATTACGAGGTTATACACAAAAGTAACTCAGATGCATATAATTTACTCGTAAATGTATATATAAACGTTTTATCTTCTTTTTTCTTCCATTGCTATTGTACTAAATTATCCATTTGAATAAGTGGAAAAACTCGACTCACTCAATTACAAAGTACGATATAACATTATACAAAATGTCAGCAGATCAACAAACAGGTGTATTTTTAAAAGATAAATTATTAGCTAAAGCTATGACTTCTGATTTAACCAAAGTTGAAGGAAAGTGAGTACAGATTGCATGTCAAATTCAAGATCTTTTTTTATAAGGGAATAAATCCATTACTGTAGAATAGAATAGAACAGATATATACGAAGACGAAGAATGTTACTATATCACTCTATGATCATCCTTCATAGAAATCCATGATTGTGATCCTATATAGCGGGCAGCTGATATATTAATCATTTAAACCTATATACTGTAGTTGGTATTTCAAAGAAGCAGCTTTAATTGATAGAGGAAGATTTGAAGAAAGTGATACACATACTACATGTCCATGGAAAGGTGAGTAACTATAACCCTTGGTTGACATATACGAATCTAAAAATATATGGTGATGATGCATTCAATGTATCTACTGAAAAGATTTATAACTTACCAATGATATTTCCATACATCCATCACATCAAATTCAGGTGAAGCAAGTTACTTCAACTATAAAACAGAAGATGGTGAATTGATTAAGGATATCGCTTGGTAAGCTTCTATGTTATTGAACCAATATATACAATATCTCAAGTACTGTAATTGACGAAATCTCATCATTCCGCTCCTTTATGTATATATATATATATATATAGGTTTTACCCAAAACCTAAATCTGACGCTGAAGCGCAAGTTGGAGGTAGAATTGCATTCTACGTTAGTAAGATCGATGGATTGAGAGTGGGCGCACCATCAATCTAATCAAATGAAGACAAATCGAGGATCTCATAAATGAATAAAAAAAACATATGGTAAAATTGTAAGAGAAGGAAAGAAGTTGAAGAAGCAAGGGCTTTCCAGTATCATCATCATCAAGAACATATGTAGCTATTATCCATCCATGCAACATGTATTTAATCATTTTGTGTCACTTGGACAGTGTGGTCTACATGTCAGCCTAATAGATACACTTCTTCGCTCGTCTGATCAGCTCAATCAATAAACACGATCATTCATTCTCGCATTCCTGTTAAATATGTACGCTGGGTTCATTCGTTCTTAAGTTGTAGAAAAGTGGAATTATTTGCATCAATAATTGTAAAAAACTAATCATTCGTCTATATATATAAAGTATTATGAACATACTGTCACGCAAATGGTTTTTTTTTTCTTCCAGTCAATCACCTATACGACTATTCTCCTTATATTGTTTCTATGCAGCTACGACTGGACCGTCATATTTAGGCATTTTAGATTGTCTATACCAAAGTACGAATACTATACCAGTGAATAAGATATAAGCACCAGTGAAAAAGTAAGAGTTTTTGGAACCTGTCCAATCTTCAATTGTACCATTTCCAGTATTGATTAAACCTGCTTGAACTGAAATACCAATTACACCACCAACTTGGAATAAAATGTTGGCGAAAGAACCACCTACACCAGCGAATTCTAGAGGGAAAGCTTGAATGATTGAAGTATTCATTCCGATGAAAACAATCATACCACCTGCTGTACCTAAAATTTGACCAGGGAACATGAATCTCCAATAATCTTTACCTGCACCACCATTTGAAAATGCAAACAACATTGATCCGGCAAAACATAATACTGAAGCTGCAGGTTGAACATATCTTGGTCTTGTAATTAACCATGGTAAAGCTTGAGTTGAAGAACCAACAAATAATGCTGTTATACCCATAGGTAATAATTTGACTGCAGTTAAAATAGCTGAATTATGTAAAGCTTCTTGGAAATATGTTGCTATTCTAAGTTGTGCACAAGCAAACCACATGAAAATTGCTGAAGCTTGTAAAATTAATGGGAAAATATTTGGATATGACCACATATCATGAGGTAATAATGAATATCCTCTAGGCATATATCTTTCCCAAACTAAAAAGGCAACCAATAAGAAGATTGAGACGATTAATGGTGCGATGAAGATAGCTTTATTCCATCCATCTACAGCAGCTTGAGTGAAACCTAAAATGAATAAAACCAAACATGCTAATAAGATAACTACACCACCTAAATCCATTCTCTTTAATTTGGCGGCACCAGGTAAATCTTCAGCGACAGCTTCTGTTCTTGGCATCATGAACCAAGCTAAGACGGCGAATGGTGCAATGATGATAGTGATAAACCTGAAATACCATCTCCAATTGGCTAAGAGGAAGATACCAGCAAGTACTAAAGCAATAGTGTTGGCTAATGCTCCAGCCATACCGAATAAGGCAAGTTTTTTGGCTTGTTCTGCAGGTTCTGGATACATCTGGATGATCATGTTGATGGAACTTGGGATAGTCAAGACCGCCAAAAGACCAGAGATAGCTCGAAGGACGAAGAAAGCATATTGATTGGTCATGAATGAGATGATAAGGTAGAAAATTGCGATACCAATAAAACCAATAGTGTATACCCTATGAGGTGGGTATAAATCCGCCAATCGACCAGCAAAGAGAAGTGTGGCAGCGAAAGCGAGTCTGCGAATGTCATATAGATTAGCCACGACCGATATCTATTTATGCATTTAAGATGTGCATGACTTACGAATAAGTACCCAAAATCCATGCTTGATCACCTGTTTTGACACCGAGATCTTCTGCTATAGGAGCAGTCATAAGGAAAGTTGCTGATACACCGGCAGCATCAATAAACATGCTATAGAAACGTACCGGTATGTCGTCAGCTCATTGTCTTGTTATATTCAAGGTTTCGCCGGTTGACCGAGAAAATTACGAAATACCGAAAAATAGCCACCGTATAATTTAACATGCGGTTATGATCGGTATGTAAAGATTATGGGTGGATATAAATAATGGTATGACGAATAAATGTGATCGAAACGGAAAGACTATGAAGAGAAAAAACTTACGAAAGACAGAAACAAAGTAGTAAAATACCTTTTCTTTTGGGGTCCAAAGAAGCTAAAGCATTTTTGTGATGATGTGGATGAGCTGCACCTGATTTTTCTAATTCAGATTCAACTTTACCCATTGTTGATTGAGCAGGTAAATGTTCATCGTCATCAGCTGTAGTTGTTGATAAAGCTTTTTCCTTGTTAATGGTCGTAGCGTTTAAATCTGTTAATGTCGCACTTGCGTCATTTGCACGAGGTGAAGGTGATAAACTGTCATCCCCACCATCAGATACAAATGTTGGTGATCTAGAGAAACCATTGTTTTCAGTCGCTTGTACAGGAGCTAAGCCACTTTGAGCATTTGGAGCGGTAGCTGTTATTTCAGCTGACATCTTGAGGAATATTCGTTCAATTAAAGGTTGATATCTATACCAGTGTATATGTAAATGAGTAGGGAAGAAATGATAGGGATATTATACTGTATAAGCTCGACTGTATTTGAGGTTCGTGAGTTTGTAATATTGAATCGTGAAGAAGACTTGTTGAATGATAAGAAAAGGATATCTCGGAATGTTCTTATATATATATTATATATATTACCGTCCTGTCTATCTATCTATTTTCGTATCTATAAAATACAGTCCGATAAAAGGGAAAAAGATGACCGAAGGACACATGTGTGACCCAAGACGATTCATGATAAAATGCTTATAAATAAACAATTTAAGAAAATTTAACCTTTTCAAAGGATACTATAATTACTGTACTCGATTACTCAGACTTCGGCACCGAGATTTTTAAAAATCTTCTACTCGAGTACTCAAATGTTAGTCAACTACAGTAACTTGATTGTCCTTTATCTTACCCTTACCCTTGATTATCAAGGATAAACAAGCATCTCCGTGTCCTTTAAAAGAAGGACGCATTGACCGAAGGCGATGATCCAAAAGGACTAGCATGAATTTAGAGACAACAATGATACGAGATAGAATACAAGTAAATGACCGTGTGTGGAGGGACACTAGACTGTAAGTACATGCAAGGTCGCTTATGGTACGTACTTGAAGAGGGAATGAATCAAGCTCGGGCTCGGTATGTTTAAAAAAAGACGTGATGAGGGGTTAAGTTAATCGAAAAGATAGGATGATGAATATCAACGTAAAAATTGATAAAGTTTTTTGATCGAAATTTAGTCTGAAAGGAAGGGTAGAAACGCGGACAAAAGGGGATCTGGACAGGATCTGTCGTAGAGTAGAAACTACCGTTTATCGCCTTAAACGCGTAAGCTTAATCAAATTGTCATTTTACCTTTACCTCAAGGAAGCTCCGGTATGTACATACCGACGGTCATCTTATTATGATATGCATGCGATTCATTTCAGTATCAGCCTATACTGAATACATGAGAACGAGATCACGCCTTTGCCTAGTCCGATACTGTATATCAAAGCTGAATAAGCTTACACAGAACGAGGTTTTGCAAAAGATTGTAAATCTGAGACGATCGTAGTACTACTAGCGTGGTGTGATCGGAAGGGGAAAGGGTAAGGGTACCTTTCTTTGTTTTAGGATTTTTTCATGAATGTATTTGTAAGCCCGTCGGTGATCGATAATACGCTAATATGGTTATACCCAGGAAAATAGATCAAATAGATCTTTGAAAGATCCCACCATACGGTAATGTCCCAGATAACCATCTTTTTGTGTCCCGACCGCGAACGTGCATACACACTGTACCTCGGATCCGGCCTGAAGGCGATTGTAGGGGTCCTTCGTTCATCACTGTCGCAAGCCATTATATTACATCTATTCAATATGCCCTTCTGCATAAATTCGGGTAGAATTTGCTTTTCGTATGACTTAGTAGTTGCGCCCTACCCAACTCGCCGATGATCCACCTTACAGTCGCGGTTAGTAGGAATATTAACAGGAAATAATACGAAGGAAACTTTTTCATTTACGTAAACACAGTGTGAAGTTGGTCCTCACGTATTCAACATTTTGTCTCTGAGAGCATATTTAGTCAATAGCAAGCCAAAGGGATAAGTACGAATCGGATAGATGATAAGCATAGACTGACCAGTATCTACCACAAACTTCACCGTTACTCGATCAATATTGAACAACAACACCTACTTGCGCATTCACCATACAGTTGCTTTTTGATTGAGAA
The DNA here is from genome assembly GCF_036810415.1 of Kwoniella dendrophila CBS 6074. Lineage (NCBI taxonomy): Eukaryota > Fungi > Basidiomycota > Tremellomycetes > Tremellales > Cryptococcaceae > Kwoniella > Kwoniella dendrophila. The sequence goes on from NC_089485.1 coordinate 386,269, forward strand.
ATCGAACGCGTACTCAGCTTGCAGGCTGTGTGTGACGTCATTGACATTACTCTGAGATATACAGTACTTAGTATGGTGGGATTTCTCACTCCACTTGACTGACCCAAGTAGTCGGAAGGAGTCTGCTTGCGATGGGTCTTCAAGTCGAATTTATCGGTATGAAGGTTCGCGATACTGATATACTCATATTTTACCTCATCCACTTACGCTGACAGCTGTCGACACGATTGATCAACTGAATACAATAATCACTCATTCTAGCGCAAACCCGGCGTCAAGATGTTTGGCAGTAAAGAACAACATCACGAAGAATTACCAAACCCACCTGAACCATTAGATCAGCCAATTCGATTGATAGTAGCCTTAGCTTCTTTAAGTGCTATCTCCAATCCTGATCCAGCTATTGTGTTAAATCAAGAATGGTATAGAAACATATCAAGAAAATGGTTATTATCTATATGTAAATTACTGTCATTTGACGAAAATAGATTACCACCGACCATATCCATAGAAAATATAAAAAATTCAGCCAATGATCAAAGATCAGAATGGTCGCAAGATGAAATTGATAGGATTGCTGGTATTTTAATAGAAGCTTCATTAGCTACTGAAAACCTACATACTCAAAATAAAAAAGAGGAAGAAGGAACATTAAAATATTTACCAATTACAAGAAATCTATCATATAGAACATTAGGTCTATTAGGTCTAAATGCTAAGGAATCAATACCGAAAGCGGAGAAAAGCCTATCACATACATTGTTCCATGCTTTGAAAGCTGCAGCAGAAAAAGAAAACGAAGAAAAGGTTGAAAAAGCTAGACAAGCTCAATCGCAAGGATGGGGCGGATCGTTAGGTCGACATCTGGGTAAGTCTTACAATCTCAATGTCGCCATTAGGGGGATATAAAATTCTGATAATACGAGTTCTTGCTTTAATTTTTAGCTACTGGTGCTGGTGTAGTAGCAGGAGGAGTATTATTAGGAGTTACAGGTGGATTAGCTGCACCTGCAATAGCAGCAGTTTTAGCTCCTTTGGGTGTAGGATCGATTCTATCAGCTGGTGCAGCTCCAGTGGTATTAGGTACTTTATTCGGTGTAGGTGGTGGTGGATTAGCAGGTAAACGAGTCAGAGAAAGATGGAGAGGTGTTGAAGAATTTAGTTTTATTGAAATTGGTGATGGAAATAAATCAACAAAAGAAGAATTAGATGATTTAAAAGAACTGAAAGACAAACAAAAAGAGAAACAAAGGAAAGATGCTGAAGAAAAGAAAACAGACGTAAAGCGAGAAGACGATTTGTCTATAAAAGGAAAAGAAGTAGGAGAAGAAGGACAGATTTCAGAAAAAGATGCACAAGAAATAGTTGATGAAAATAGATTGGATATTGAAGATAGATTACTCAAATTATCTTTAGAATCAGGAACAAGAACTTCTATATCTTCAGCTCCACCAGCATATACTGAAAATAATCCTTCAAATAGTCCAAGAGCTTCTTTAGATCACGGTAGAGATGAAAAAGCTTTGACCGAAACTAAGAAACCACCATCTTTAACTGTAAGTATAAGTTCACCACAATGTCCTTTACCATCCATACAATGAGATAGAACTCTTGACCGAGTCAGTCTGACATTTGTTTCGCTTTCATAGGCTACAATAGTCGTACCTGGTTTATTGACAGTATCAAGAACAGAAGCTATAACAGCTTGGAGAGCAATCTGTTCTTCTGCTACAGCTTCCAGTCAAGCTGCTCTTATACCTGCTTTAGCTTCCGATGAAAAGGGTACTGCGGTGTCTCCAACTACATTAGGGTTGAAAGATGGTAGAGACGTCTATTTACTACGATTTGAAAGTGCTGCTATGCTTAAAACAGGTAGAGATGTTGATCTTTGGGGTAAGTCAACTAATCGAATACGACCATAGGATAATGAGCTGATTTACTCTTGCATACAGTGACATCTAAACTTAAGGGTTTGGTAAAGAAGGAGATTATCAAGCGTACTGTCCTCTCAGCTTATTTTGCTGCTGTCAGTCTACCTCTGTGAGTAACCTACGTTTATCATATTCGAAAGTTTTTGTTGATGTCTGATTCATACGGTACAGATCCGTCTATTCTATGGCAACTATGACCTTGGACAATACATGGATGCATGCTGTTGACAGGGCTAAGAAAGCAGGTCGACTGTTAGGAGAAGTCATCGAGAAGAGAGTTCAAGGTGAAAGACCTGTTGTACTGGTAAGCATTCTTCAACATTTTGTCTAGGGTTTATGGATCTTTAGAAAAAGAGAGGGAATTAACTCCTTTTCTATCCTATTTGATAGATCGGTTCATCAGTAGGAGCTTTAACAATTCTTCATGCTCTACTTTACCTTTCATCTCTTCCATCTCCTAATGGAGGTAGAGGACCTATACCTGCCTATGTAGAATCAGCATATATGATATCACTACCTTCTGCACCAACTTCAGAAGAATGGCAAAAGATAAGAAGTGTGACTAGTAGAAGAGTTGTAAACGCTTATAGTGATGCCGATTTGGTTTTAGCTGGTGTAGTAAGGTATGTTCAGTTATTCCTTCTTATAGGCTTCATTTATGATACAATTTTTTGTGATAAAACGACAAATGCTGATTGAACTTGGTGTCCAAACTCTCCTATCTAGATTACATGAGGTTGTATCAAGGGCAGCTGTAATGTCAAATGGAATCAAAGTAGCGGGTTTAGGTCCAGTTGAACAGCCCGGTATACAAGATATTGATGTTTCATCTGTACTCAGAGGTCATATGGAATTACAAGCTAAGATGCCTGAAATTCTAAAGATTATTGATATTGATGCTTAGACATATGTTTGTACTGTGTCGATATGTTAACAATATTTGTTAGATCTACAAATGTTATTTTATACGTAAATATCTACAAGGTATTCGTTTGAAGACCACATTTCGCCCTTGTTGCAGGTGTTAAGCTTCTTGGCATTCGATCGAGGATCAAGTGGGGTTCGCCGCTTTACTAAAAACTGGTACGGGCGGACCCTTTTCCGGTAACATGTGATCGTAACAAATAGATGTCATAACAAACTTGCAACTTTTTTTATGAATATTCAATCTACAATTTTGATATTGACCAATTCTTGATGATCAGACCAAATAGCTAATTCCTGTTAACACTAAATCAACAAAATCACACATTCTGGTGTAGACTTCCATTGTAAAGTTCGACTTTCACGGCATGAACAGGATATAGTATAGTAGCTTTGATCGTACTTTACAGCAGTTTTGAGCTTTTGAGAAAATGTCAACAACACATCATAGACGATCATCACATTCCTCCGTTTCGAATACCCATATTCATCAATCTCATTCCCATAATACATCATATCCACCATTATCACCTACAAGATCCAGACCCAGACCGTTACCACCTAATAATCCACCTGAACCACCTTTAACATTATTACATTCTACTACATCGCCTATAACACCATATAGATCTTTGTCCCATCATCAAACTGATTTGGAATCTGATGAAAAAGCAAAAAAGGGAAGAGGGAAATGGTATAAGGTGAAACTAGGTTATGGGATGTATAATGATATTAAAAATAGGTTACCTTGGTATTTAAGTGATTGGACGGATGCTTGGAATTATAGAGTCATACCTTCAACTTGGGTAAGTCAGATCGAAATCTTTTCATGGTAATCACCAATACTAGCTCGATGTCCAAGCTTATATTTTATCTCTTTTCAAGTTCATCTTCTTCGCAAACGTATTACCGGGCTTAGCGTTCTCTTTAGACTTGATAGTAAGTTCAAATGACTCAGTACATAAAATTCAACCTGTATAGCTAATATCATGTTCAAACATTCATAGGAAACCACAGGACAATACGGTGTACAAGAAGTATTATTATCTTCAGTAAGTGTCCATTTTCATGCTGGAATCGATTTCAAATTGAATAATGTATTGACTTTCAACGCAGTTTATGGCTGCCTTTGTAGCTTCATTCTTAGGTGGTCAACCATTATTGATATCAGGTGTGACTGGTAAGTTCTATACCTGGATGCGATATATCCTTCACAGATTATGCATTCCACAGTTGCTCAAGATCATATTATTGTTTTGATGTTATAGGTCCTATAACTGTATTCAACAAAACCATCTACGATATTTTCGAAAATAAAGCAGATGGACCTGACTATCTTCATTTTATCGGTTGGACATATTTATGGGCAGCTATATTCCATTGGATAGCTGCTGTTATGAATGGTAAGCAGACCGTTTCCCATTACATACTCTTATAATCATTCCTTGATATAGTACTAGAAGAATCAATACTGATACTTGACTATTGCTTTCCATGTAGCTGTACAAGGCTTGAAATACGTAACTAGATTCTCATGCGATACATTCGGGTTTTATGTCGCAGCTGTGTATGTTCAATATGGTATTCAAGTTGTAACTCGACAGTTTGGGCAAACTTCTACGCCTAGTGCATTTTTAGGGATAATGTGAGTGCTCAAAGCAGATTTCGTTGTACGCAAATAAATATTCTTGGCAAGCTGACTATATATATTGTATTCGGTTTATCTGGTATAGCTTGGCTATTTTGACTTTAGTGTTACCTCATTACTTCAATTCAATAGCAAAATCAGGTTATGTCAACAAGCATTTCAGGAGGTTCTGCGCGGACTACGGTATGCCAATCACCATTATTGCTATGACTGGTCTAGCATATTGGGGTAGATTTGATCGGTAAGTTTCAACCATCTGTCTTCCTGTCAAAATCGTGCTGATAAGCGAATTGGTAATTCAGATATGTGCTCGAAAACGGTATGACTTTACCTACCACATCATCCTCTTTCAAACCTGCTAGTGACAGACCTTGGCTAGTACGATTCTGGCAATTGGAAGGTAAATGGGTCGGAACTGCATTACCTTTCGGTTTGGTGTTATTCATTTTGTTCTATTTCGATGCGAACGTATCTGTAAGTGTATCAGCTTCCTTTGGGTCTTCTGCTTGTGATCGTTGTGAACTGAATAACGCTTCTCTTATAGTCTTTGATAGCACAAGGTTCAGAATATCCATTACGGAAACCTCCTGGGTTCCATTGGGACTTCTTTTTACTTGGAATCACAACTTTTATAGCTGGTTTATTAGGTATCCCAGCTCCTAACGGTAAGTGCTCCCTTGTAATGTGATCGTGTGATATTCTTCCTGAAATGACTTCTTCTAGGTTTGATACCTCAAGCACCGCTACACACAGCCTCATTGGTAGTCATGGGCTACGAAGATGAATCGTCTTCATCATCAACCACTGCAGTTTCCCCTCCGCCCGAAAGGTCATCCCCAGAAATGAGAGATAGCGATGTCCATTTGAGAGAGATGGAGAATGGTAATAATCTGGTTAGGTCTAAATCCCATAACGAACAAAATGGTTTGACCAGAAGATTGAGCAATGCTACGGGTGAAATACGAAGAAGGGTCAGCAAGAATGATACCACTGAAATTGCATCAACTGGTAAAACGGATGAAAGGAGAGAGGTACCTGTAGCTGTAGTTGAACAGAGAGTATCTAACTTGGCTCAAGGTTGCTTATGTGAGTGAGAGGTGAACCTGTATCCCCTGAATCTAGCTGTATGACTAATCGAACAATTTACTTCAGGCTTGATTCTCATGACAAAACCCTTTGAACATGTGTTGGGACTGATCCCGAAAGGTGTATTGGCAGGATTATTCGTAAGTATTTTACACATTTTCGCGACATCTCCGGCAATTGGCTAACTATTCTGATCGATGACAGTGGTATATGGGATCAGATGCATTATTGTCATCAGGTGTCACAGCCAAGATATTATATTTGATAAGAGATGAAAGAGCTACAAGTCCCTCAGAAGAATTACATAATGTTAGAAAAAGTAGAATTTTATGGTTCACGATTATAGAATTGATTGGTTTCGGTGCGACTTTTGCGATTACCCAAGTGAGTTATGCGGGACATATCTCAATATGTGCTGTATCTTATATTAAGCTGATTGATTCGTTATAACCTACTTAGACGATAGCAGCTATTGGGTTCCCAGTTATAATCATGCTTCTTGTACCTTTACGTGTATTGATAGTACCACATCTCGGATTTACAGAAGAAGAATTGGCTATTCTAGATGGAGCCGTAGCTAGTCCATTTGTAAGTGAAATTTCTGCCCGACTCCCTGAAGGTTACCTGCTGACGATTATGACGGATAGACAATGGAGTCGGTGGGAGGGTCAATATAACATGTTGTTTGTTTTATTTAAATGGCATCCTGTATCTGTATCAATAGTAAAATATTATCTTATAATGCATTTTCGAGGAATGTGGTCAATATAAACCGGCTCAATATCACGTTGGTTGAAGAGATATCATGGGCAGTGCAACGAAAATAGCGGTAGCGAAGTTTTATCTGTCCTTTCTAAGTCTCGATTTTTTAGTGTGATGCCGAATGTCAGTCCTGATAGGTTTTGGAGCGTTCTTCTTTTCGGTCAAAATCATCAATATTCCATTCCAATCCAAATCAACGGTAGATCTTGAGGAGAAGTTGACCGAGAAAGCAGGACTCTTAAACGATCTTTCATATCTTTTTGAAATCTCGTTTATTTTTGTAATTTCCTTTAATATAACTTCTTGGCAGGATTGGCGACTTTCGTTCGTCCCGACTTTATAATCTCGGTAGTTGTTCAGCTTGTTCCAGCTGAGCCTTGTCAGTAAACGTCGTGAAGTGTCGTCTGAGTGCGTGTCCCACTGATATCCAAAGATGGTTCGAACAAATGTTAAAACCAGGTTGCATCCCAAGAGAAATGTATTGTCACGGCTGATTCGTTAAACTTGTTTGATTTACCATAATGTACCGATAAAAGTATTATGATTATGGTGTATGGTCTTCTATATTGTTTTTATACTTGAATTTCTATACATTCAATCTAGATTCCGACCTGTAAATGGTGTAAACGGTAAGTATTCACTGTTATTGTCGAGGACAAAGAAATGAAGGGGAAGACTGGCGTGAGGAGCTACGTCTCAAATCAACAAACTCACCTCATTCTGCAACAAAAATCCTACTCTTCTTTGTGATTTAGGTGCAGTTCTACCACCTGTAGTTCTCATTTCTTGACAAACAAAAGAATCAGGTGGACCTGCCCAATCTTCTAAAACATAATTACCTTGATTATGTGCGGGATCATCACCATGTTGAGTTACACCGAATAAATCTAATGCTAATTGTGTATGTGAAACACCACCATATGTAGTTATACATCTTGGATTAACTAAAATTCTTGCTGGTGTAAATGCTGAATTTGGTATTAAAAATGCTGATGCAGGTAATTCTTGTTTCGTTAATGGTTCAGGTGCAGGATTTGATGCATCTTCAATCATTGCATCAACATCTGTTCCTGAATCTTCATCTGATCCTTTATCACCTTCAGCTCTTTTCTCTTTTTCTTCCACTTCAACTTCATCTCGTTTGATGTTATTCTGTTTGACTGATGATTCGGGTTCTAGATCATTTGGTGTAAAATGTTCAGACAAATCTCTTTTATGTGATCCAGCCAATTTCTGATGTCCTCCTTTCTTACCACCTTTTAATCCACCTTTGGCTGCATCTGTCCATAAATCTCTACAGAACCACATTTGTGTTGAATCCATACATGGCATTTCAGGATCCCAATTTGGTTGTTCTTGTGTTGTAGATAAATTATGTGATTTTGGCGATGCTCTATAATGTATTTCTCGGTAATATGATTGTTCAGGATCAACTATATGTGTTCCTGATTCACAACAATATACTTGGAATGGTAAATGGTGGGTGAACCTTTCTGTACCCATCTTATCTCTAGGTGGTCCGGCTTCAGGTTTTGAATTTGATTTGGCTTGTCTAAATAAATTTCCCTCGATATCTCTGGTTCTCCATCTATGCGGGATAGCATAAAATCAATTAGTATCGCACGGTACAAGCAGCTGAGAGCGAGTATATTTATTTCCTGGATGTCTGTCCATAAGCAGAATATGTCGAGTGGTTGTATAACTTACCGATCGGAGAAAATGAAGAAACCATTATGTTCAGCCCAATCCATTCCACAGACCATAGCAGCATTATTTGCTTCACTAACCCTTAAACTTTCTAAAACGTCATTTGGACAAGTGAAACCTTTCAACCAAACTACTCTATGGAATTTGATTGATCTTCTTTGCCATAACTCATGTAAAGGTTCTAAAGCTAAATTTCTAGCTTCAGCTTCTTCTAATGGATAATAAGTTGCAGCAGGATCAACAGTCATTGGTGGAACTCTTCTGATTCTAAAAGCGATACCTAAAATGGTCATTACAGATTCACATAAATCTGCTAAAGTTGGTGTTGAATCAGTTGAAGCTTGATCTAACATTGAAACGAAAATATTTCTTGTACCTAATCTTCTTGCTAATTGAACTATAATAGCTAATTGATCGACTAAAAAATGATCTGCTGAATGTATAACAATAGCGATATAATATAAATGATCTTTTGATGCTAAATCTTCATAATGATCATCTCTATTGTTTTGTCCAAATGGTCTAACTAATGTTGGACATGCAGATGCTACCCAACCATTAAATTGTAACAGATCATCAACAACAGTTCTCATAACTTGTGTATCTAAATGTGCAGTATCTTTTCCAGTTATAAATGGTTTTTGAAATCTTGTCCAGAAATCTAATAATCCTTCTGAAACTTCTTGATCAAACATATCAGGTCTATCATCTCTACCTTGTCTAGATTGTAAAAAAGGATATTTTGAAACATCTAAATATTTATCATTCATTAAAACTCTTTCTAATACACCATGTGATTGAATTTCTTCAGAAGGTGAACTAGATGAAAAGAATAATGATTTTATGACTAAGAAACCAAATATTGCTAATGCTGCTCTTATAGCTAAACGTTGCGTATGAGGTGTAAACGTTATCGAAGGTGTTGATGAAGGAGGCATATTGGGTGTACTGGCTGTGGGAGATAGAGGTCGACGTCGACGAGATTCACCAGTCCCCAAGTTGGGGTATATCGGCGAGGCTATAATATGTTTCTGAGTAAGCTTCAACTTATGAAAAGCGGGTTGACAATCGATTTGCAAGATTGATAATTGATTGCAGAACCGAGATAAAGGACTGAGAGCTATACAGACACGTTGTATCGCTTAAGCAAAAACTCACATGAAATTTTGTCAGCTGCTCACGAGCTACAAAAGGTAGCTCGATCACGCGAGAGATCTTGTTTTGTGTATACTTTACGAAGGATTGAAACGGGCCGATCTGTCTGTTCAGATTCTACAGAAGCCGAATTGCGTTAAGAATGTCCGGTGAAGCTGGAAGGTCAAATATCGCACTTTGGCGTAGTAAGTCGAACGATGCAATGATTCTATGTACCGAGACCCTAAGCTTGTGCGTGGATCTATAGGTATGATATGGTTATAATATATGATCTTATCACCTAAGTATGAATAAAAATTCGAACATGAACAAGTCAAAACTCAAAAGAGGTCCGCGTCGTGAAAGTGTGAGTATAAAGTGACAGCGCGTTCGTGACCCTACTCAAAGTACGGCATATTCCCGAAAGTGGCATTCCCCCATCCAAGATTATCTTATCAGCATGGTCTTCAGATGAAGAAGATAGGTCGTCTTGGCGTTTCTAATCTAGGCGATGAGGCCGGTGAGCTGAAGCCGACAGTAAAAGGAGATCTACAATGGGCTTCGTGCTCGATAAGTCTCGGTCTCGTTTCTCTCGGCTGCGAGCGAGGCCAAACCTTACATATCAAAGGATGTTACTCTTTGTAGAAATGGCTTCTTCCGTATCTGCGAAAACCTAGTCTTCCTATCACACACCTCACTTTCAATAGGGGCAAGATCGATCGTGAATAATATCAGCAGAAATGTAGCAAACTGTATCCTATATGAACTTGGAAGTTTTACCCGTGTAAGCTGATATCTCTCCCTCATAAACTTCAGCTTACTGTAAAGACCGTGAGCCCCCTTCGATTTCCAACTAAATCACTGCTCACAGAGGAGAAAATAAGGAGATAAAGATGGATGATCCTGACTACATTTACAACATGGATTACTGCGACTCAGGCTACACTGAAGATAGTAATGTTGAGACCTGCACGCAAGACCATACCTACGCAGAAGATGATGATGCCAAATATATCAATCCCTATGTTTTAGATGCTCGTAATATTGTTTATGATGATCCTTATCCTCAACAGCCCCTGTCACATGCTTACACCTCTTCGGCTGAATATGGTCCTGCAGAAGACAGAGTTCGGGAGCATGAAACGGCTCAAGATACTGTAAATGGACTACCAGTTGCCACATTTCATCATCACGTTGTCCCATATGCCAATCTCCCAACCGAATATGACCGGCACTCGAGTTTGAATCCGATGTCCGCCTATGCAAATGAATCGAGTTCATCCCTCAATGACTTGTCTGAGGGTTTCAGTGACGGTATCACCAGAAGACAAGTAGCGGTGAGTGTATCAGGCAGTTCCCGTGTTTCTTTCAGCATCAACGTAGCTAATATTTCGTTTTTGAACAGAAGGGGATGTTCGATCGAAAGGAGAAAGAAAGATCTGAGGAAAAGAGAAGTCTTGGTAAGTAACTTCTCTCTACTGAATGTCTCCATTTCATATATACACCTTCCAATTCGAATGCAACACTTCATATTCCAATGATTAATCTCTGATAAAGAATAATGCCTTAGGCCGTGCGGCACAGAAAAGACATCGTCAACGTCAACTTGATCTGTTGAACAAATCGAGGAAGACTATCGATGAACTGGCCACTGAGCTTGGATATACTCAAGCTAGAGTGACTTATTTGGAAGATCTCTGTAGATCTCATGGAATCCCTTTCGATGAATGGATCATCCCTACTTCTCAATTTGCGACATCATCGCACAATGGTTAGGATATGCTGCTCTTCAAGCTTTGCACTGGAGAGTTCACTCTCTTTTCTTTTGCTTACCGTCATATTTACAGTTTACGATCAACCTATTATGCGTACATATGAGCTTCGTTTCTTTAGTTAGCGCTCTGCCAATTGTGCCTGTCTTGGACAACTACTGCCCCGAACTGGACATTGTATTGACTATGAATCTGTTTATCTGTTATTTTTTTTGTCATCTTGTATATACTGTACCTCCACACAATTTCTCCCACTATCTCATAATTAGCCATTCTTTCGTTCAATGCAGTACAGATATATTACTCACCGGACGTTGTATCAATGTCGTAGGTATATCGTCGTGTTGACCATGATCTCGCCGTCTGCACCTTTTCTGAATTGCCTTCTTCACATGATTCCCAATGCTCACTAACAGCTAAGCTATCCAGGTCACTACTGTACAAGAAATTCGGTTTTCACAGAGAGATTATATCTCATATAATATACATACACATTTGTAATATTACATCTATATCGAATTGAATTAATTATCAATTTTCTATCTACCTTTCGTTTTTCTCCTTTTCTTCGTAACTTGGAAACGCTACAAGGCATCTACTCGGAATCACTATTATCCGTCCCTTCAGCCACTATAGCTTCATCCCTTTCATGTTCTTGAGCATTCATACTTGCCAATAAATCAATTTCACCACCTTTTTGATCCTTTTTCATTGATTGTAAACGTTGTCCTACGAGAGTTTCAAATCAAGTATGATTAGTTTGGCTTGTTAAATCATTTAGATTATAGTTGTGTGTATGGTAGGTGGCACATCGTGATAGTAAATATGTAGACATAGACAACTTACGAAATATAGTCGCTATAGCTTCATTTGTTTTCCTATCTAATTTTGATATACGATTATTCATATCTCTTTTCAAATCCCAATTTGCTCTTTTAGGTTGTATGTTGAACAAATCCTGTATATTTCGATGAGCAAATATTACTTAACAGAAACTTTCGTATAACTATAGCATGAAAGCGAATCGTTTAACGAAAGATATACTTACAAGTTCTTCTTTTCTTTTCTCTTCATCTTCTTGTATGATCCTTTCTGCTAAGCCTGCTACATTCTTTTCAACTGTATCTTGATTATCATTTTCATCTTCTTTATCTCTTTTCCTTAATGTACGTGTTTCTGGATCATAGTTTCTCTGTTTGAACGTGAAATGAGATCTAAAATCAAAATCAAGGAGATTTATGATATATTTGAAGTCAGTATTTGGTGAGAATATATCGATCTGAAGGAAGTGTCTTTGGATCTCCATAAGGACATGTGACGTTTGCTTCAATTGAACTTGTACTTACGGTTCTCCATTCCCGTTTTCAACATCTTTACCTTCTTTCCTCCTCCTTAAAGCTATTAATCTTTCTTTTCTTGCAGCTGAATTGATAGCTAGATTGTTCTCCATCTTTTGTCCTATGTGTGACGTGGTTGAAATGAATATAGTTGTATAAGTTGTTATATCTTTTGCGATATGAAGATCAGCGTAAACGATTTCAACAAAGATAGCATGATTAATGAACGGTTCGAACGACATTTGACATTACGGAATGCTTTATACGACCGTGGGAAAATAGAGGGAAAGTTGCCACTTAGATACTTAGAAAAGTTGAAAAGTCAATTGGATAATCAAAATAATTGTTGTTGTTATTGTTATTTTAGACATTGGCAAGTTCATACAGGATAATAACGATACCAAGGCATCTCATCCGAACAAAGTTCTACTACTAAGGAATCTCAATATGGACGCTGTAGAAGGTATAGAAAAGCCAACAAATTCTAAGCCACTCACTAAAACCCGTAAGAGGTTTATTGGAAGTTCGAAACCTTCTTCATCAAAGGCTCCAATACGTAGAGTAGCAAATCAAGTGCCGGATGATATATTGAATGATCCTCAGCTGAATGCTGCCATAGCGGGTGAGTTAATGTACTATCACCTTTAAAGACCTTGTAGTATAGTCTTTAATTCGCATGGCCTGCCTTGTTGTTACACTATATTCTATTAACGCAGTAGCTTATCCCGTGAACCGTTCGTAATAGCTTTACCGGGAAACTACAATTTCGAAATACATAAAACCATATATCATATACGAAGAGATAATGTGAAATCAGTAGCCTTGCAGATGCCAGAAGGTTTAATGATGTATGGATGCGCAATTGCTGATATTGTTGAAACGTAAGTTAGGTTGTCGCAAATCATTCTTATACCTATCCCTAGGCTAAATCACCGCAACTTATACTAGATTTACTGGAGCTCTACCGATGTTATTAGCAGATGTAACGTATGGCGCATGTTGTAAGTTATCTCGATATCCCCCACGGTCGATTTTAAGCTGATCACATCACAATGAGCAGGCATAGACGATTATACAGCTAAAGAAATGGGCGCAGAGATGATTGTACATTATGGACATTCATGTTTGAGTGAGTCACCAATTTAGATTGTGAGACACATAAATCAATCTTCCTTGTTGAAGAGTTATCTGAGTTGTCGGAAGAACTATACTAATGACTCTTGTTTGTTGGCTCTACTTAGTACCTGTATCACAAACTAAACTAAAAACGTTATATGTCTTCGTTGAAATAGCGATAGATACGCCACATTTATGTTTATCAGTCAGAAGAAATTTCCCTTCATCTAGAGAAGCGTTTCATAGATTAGTTCTAGGTGCAGGATCAGCTGAACCTGGTGCACAAGTACCTATAAAATTAGAAGAATCAGATCAAATTGCTCAAAATGGGTCTTCCACTTCAAAAAGTATACCGAATGGTAGTAATAGCAATGGCAATACTGAAGAGGAACAGACGATAAAAGCAGAAGAAGAAGTTGAATTACCTACGAGATTAGCATTAGTCTCAACAATTCAATTTGTAGCTTCAATTCAACATTTAAGAGATGATTTAGAAAAACAATTACCACCTCTGAATCAACAAGAAGAAGAAATAAGCGAAAAAGAGAAACAAGAAGGTGCATTATCTAAAGTTACAAAAGGTGAAATTGGAGTTTGGAGAGGTAAATATCAAGTTACGATACCTCAAGTCAAACCTCTATCACCAGGTGAAGTTTTAGGTTGTACTGCACCTAAATTGAATGATGTTGATGGATTAATGTGAGTTTGAGCGCCAGCTATATCATAGCAATCAAATTTAGCAAGAGACGGACTTGGAAAACACAACGTCTTCTTCTCCATCGCTGTATAGTCAACTATAATGCTGATATATCCCCTTTTTTTTTCTAGATATGTTGGAGACGGTAGATTTCATTTAGAATCTATCATGATAGCAAATCCAACAGTACCTGCATTTAGATATGATCCATATTCGAAAAAATTTACAAGAGAAACGTATGAACATAAAGAAATGAAAGGAATTAGAGGTGAAGCTGTAAAAGAAGCTAGAAAAGGTTTGATTGAAAAAGGTAGTGGTAGTTGGGCTGTTTTATTAGGTACTTTAGGTAGACAAGGTAGTTTAAGTGTTTTAAAAGTGAGTTAAATCAAGATATGATTGATCTACTCGATTATCAGGTTTATCAATCATTCTCTAGTCTTGCATACCACTATCCTATTTCACTCATCATAACAGACAAATAGAACCTTTTTTTTAAGCTGACAATCTTCTTTATCTTTTCTTGCTTATCCAATTTATAGTCTGTCACATCGACTTTACCACCAGATTCAATACCACCTTTACTATTATTATTATCAGAATTATCCCCCGCTAAATTATCTTTAATACCTTTTGAAGAAATTTCAACATTTATTCAAACTTCTTGTCCTAGATTATCAATTGATTGGGGATACGCATTCAAAAGACCTTTACTAAGTCCTTATGAAGCTTCTGTAGCTTCAGGTAGAATCAAAGGTTGGAATGGTTTATCTCTATCAAATAATAACCAGCAAACAGAAGAAGAAAATTTGACGGGTGAAGGCGATTATCCAATGGACTTTTACGCTGATAATAGTTTAGGTCCATGGACTCCTAGACATAAAGTGAAATAAAACATTCTGTAGATATACAATTGATAATTACTACATATACAGTTGACCTCTAATTTCGTACATACATAATCTGCGCACGTACTGAAGCTGTCATCCCATTTGCATTTCTAAGCCAATCCATTTGTACTTTATTAAATATGTATTATAATGTTGATACACATGAAAACCGCATCCAACTTATCCGATAATTCTAGATTTGGTTTGAGTTGTTGTAAGAGATATGGTCTTAATCTGCATCATAGCCTTTCCTTTCCACTCTATCGGCATATACCGTAACTTTGTTAATCATCTTCATCTGCTTCATCTGCTTCACCTTGACCAGCTTCATCGCCATTATTGTTGTCAGCATCTGGAGGTAGCGATATATAATCGTTCAGCCTAAAATTGGAGTTACAGATTAATAGTTGTTGACATCCTTCTCACAGATTGAAGCCTTGAAACCTGCCTTACAACAAGGAAGAAAAAGGTGAGCAGAGCAACTTACAGCCTTACAAAAGGTCTCATGACCACTAAAACATCGTATAATTGTTCTTGGAAATCTTTCGATATTACCTGTTCATCAGTAAAGCTAAGGTTGGGGTACAGAGATGTCATCAGCTTTAAAACAGTATAAGTGATTGAGAAGTCGTGTCTAATAACTTACTGATGTACTACAGCTATACTTCTCAATTTTAATATATCAATATCTTTATGATCTTTTTCGATACCTTTCGGAGCTACTTTTAATGCATCATCATTTCCAAAAACATTTTGTCTTTTTATGTTTTTTCCTTTCTTTTCTTCCTTTGGTTCCCCAAAAAGATTTGTAAATTCTTTTTTACTTATACATTGTCTAAATTCTTTTGGATTATTTAAAAATTGATGTCTAATAGAAGATAATTGATTTTTATCAGGTTGCCATAATCCACAAGCTAATAAACTTTTATTATTAGGTGAAATAGATAAATGATATGCAGCAAATAATCCTTTTCTACCTCCTCTACTTGTTGACATTGAAAAATTTCTCTTGTATGGCGTTTTATCTGATGAAAATCTAACATCTCTATATATTCGATGCTAAAACATGACATAACATGACATAGACTGAGCTCCTCTTCCGTAACGTACTACGAATATGAGATGGAAAGTTTTACTCACTATAATATCCTTTGGTGGTAATATAGGAACTTCATCATCAGCTTCATGAAATTTCAATTGAACAATACCAATAAAAGCTTTCCATTCATTTTCAGCTTGTCTAAATGAAGGTTCATGCGATCTAAACCATTCTCGATCATTCCTTTCTGGTATCTGCAAGTTTTTCAAAAAATTTAACGTATTCTGAGAGATCATGCCAGGCGGTACTAAAAACGACAAAAGTTCAACATCAAACGGATTAGAATCTCTTATCTTCCATATTCCCACTCAGAACCACACGATGACTAAATAGGAATAGATATTTCTTTCTACTGTGAGATACCCAATTTTAACTTAGGCTCACCTTTTCCAGTTTTGGGAGCAGGATATATCCTTCCAGCAATTTCTTGACCTTCTTCCAATTCGATCTCTTCATCGTCATTCTCATCTTCATCTTCATAACCTTCTATCCTTATATGAGAGTTTTTGCTAATTCCGTTATTTGATCCACTTGAATGTGTGGTTTTAATTTTTTTGGCATTCCCTTTCCGTTCTCCCCCTCTTCCTCCTGAGGTAGATTTTCTTTTATTTTTCTTTGTTTTACCTTCATCTATAAAATCAGAATCTACCGAATCATCATCATCGTCATCGGACTCTTCTATAGGTTCATCAGCTTCGCTTTCTGAAGAAGCAACGAAATCATCTTCTGAACCTTCATCATCTGATGAAGAATTTTGCTCAGATTCCGTTAATCCACTTGGCGATTGTTCTCCATCATCATCGTCATTATCCTGAACTTTAGCTGTACCTCTTGCTGAAACTTTCGGCACTGATTTGCCTTTACTTTTCGTCCCAGAAGAAGATTTAGTGAAATACGGTGAGGTCTTAGCTGATTTTTCAATCCATTTACCTCCCTTGGTTGGTGTCGAGCTAACGGATTTCTTCAAAGGTGTAGAAGGTTTCTTTGCTGACCTAGATGGTGTTGATTTGGTAGATGTCGCTGATAATCTTGGAGATGATCGAGCAGAAGTTCGAGTAGGAGTAGATCTAGCTTTGATCATTGTAACTTGATAACTTGAATATTGTCACGAGTCTTAGGTGTACACTTATCCCTCGACAAATGGGGAAATACTTGAATGCTATATCAGTTTTGCTTGAGATGGTATGCATATATACCTCATCACCATCTTTTGTCACGGCATATCAATAAAGATACGAGATATTACCAGCTCAAGGATATTTTCAGCTCCTCTTCTCTCCTCATAACGCGTCCGAACCGGGAATATGACGACATGACTCAACTTTCCCACGATATAACCAATATAATGCTCACATTCAGGCACATAACTCACGTGGGAATCAGCGATATTTTCCAAGATTTAAAGATTTTTCTGTTGACAAGCTTTGGGTAACTTATAGGCATAAAATTATCCTCCATTTCCATCTATTTATCGATTGATACTCATTCAAGTATCAGGACCACATCGTTTCGCTTGATCCTACTTTGATCATCCAAATAAGATGGCTTTCGTGGACAACAAAGCTTCGTCTTCCAAGTCTAGCTATGGGGGCAAAGGAAAAGGTGGCAAGGGTAAACCTGCTCAACCGAGATTGAAAACTAATCAAGCCAAAAGATTAAAGATAGATGAGGAGTTGAAAGAGCTACAAACAAGAGTTGAAACTTGGGTAAGCTTTCTTGAGGGCATGAATGTATGAATGTCAAGCTTATATTGCTTTTAGGTTCCGCCAGCCGAAATAACGTTGTTCAATGAACTTCCTCTTTCATCTCGAACTATAAAAGGTGAGCTACCCTCATAGAATCACGTCTCGTTAGTGGGCTCGCTTGTGGCTGATCATTAGTTTATTCAGGTCTTAAGAGTAGTCATTTCCTTAATCCAACACCAATCCAACAACTTGCTATACCTTCAGCGTTAAGGGGACAAGATTTATTAGGATCAGCCAAAACAGGTTCAGGTAAAACATTAGCATTTTTAATTCCATTATTAGAAAGATTATATTTAGATAAATGGGGCCCAATGGATGGTTTAGGTGCTGTAGTCATTTCACCAACGAGAGAATTAGCTGTACAAACTTTTAATCAATTAAGAGATATTGGTAAATATCATAATTTTTCCGCAGGTTTAGTTATTGGTGGTAAACCTTTAAAAGAAGAACAAGATAGATTAGGTAGAATGAATATCCTCATAGCAACTCCAGGTAGATTATTACAACATTTAGATAGTACAGTCGGTTTCGAATCTTCAGGTGTAAAAGTTTTAGGTATGTTATAAAATATTCCTTATATCTCCTTCTATCCGTATAACCAGTGAGCTGATCCAATGAACACTTGTATAGTTCTTGACGAAGCAGATAGATTACTGGATTTAGGTTTCTTACCCGCTTTAAGAGCCATTATCGGTCATTTCTCACCTGGAGTAGCTTCTTCATCTTCTACCCCTACCAAACCTAACCGACAAACATTATTATTCTCAGCCACACAAACTAAAGATTTGGCAGCTTTAGCTAAATTATCATTATATCAACCTGAATATATCAATTGTAATAAAGCTGGAGAAGAAGGTGTTGTTCCATCTAATCTAGAACAATATTATGCTGTTGTGGGACTAGAAAAGAAACTGGATACGTTATGGGGTTTTGTGAAAAGTCATTTGAAGATGAAAGGTATCGTTTTTGTTACGTCAGGTAAACAAGTAAGTCTGGTTGTTCCTAAAGCAGGACTGATCAAATGCTTTGCTTCCGATTGAAATCGCATGTCTGCTGACTGATTTCAAATAACCAACAACTGAAATAGGTCCGTTTCATCTTTGAAACATTTAGAAGATTACATCCAGGTTTACCTTTAATGCATTTACATGGTAAACAAAAACAAGCTACAAGATTATCAATATTTCAAAAGTATTCAACATCAAAACATGCTTTATTAATTTGTACTGATGTTGCCGCAAGAGGATTAGATTTTCCTGCTGTAGATTGGGTAATTCAATTGGATTGTCCAGATGATGTTGACACTTATATACATAGAATTGGTAGAACAGCAAGATATCAATCAGGTGGTCATGCTTTAACTTTATTATGTCCTTCAGAAGAACAAGGTATGCTAGATAGATGGAAAGAAAAATTGATAGAAGTTAAAAAAATTAAGATTAAAGAATCAAAAATGGGTAATTTGAAACAACAAATGCAGAATTTCGCTTTTAGAGAACCTGAAATCAAATATCTCGGTCAAAGGGTAAGTCGAACATCATGATTAAACAGTCGGACGATGAGATCATCATTCCATGTGTTTCCTTTGCTGAGCTGATAATATTGCTTTCGATCACTCTATCTAGGCTTTCATATCTTATATGAAATCTATACATATACAGAAAGATAAATCAGTTTTCAAGTTCTCTGAATTACCTGCCGAAGCATTCGCAGAAAGTATGGGTCTTCCAGGTGCACCTCAAATTAAATTTGCTGAACAGAAAGCTGCAAAAGTGAGAGGTGGTGAAAAGAAGAATGAGCAAAAAGAAGCTGAAGAAGAGAAAGAAGAACTTGCCAAGATTGGTGTTCTTGATGTTGTAGGAAGTGACGAAGACTCGGATGAGGATGAAGAGGAAGAGGACGAGGAAGAGGAGGAGGCTCAAGACGACGAGGAGGAAGAAGATGACAAAGACGAGTCTGGCGATAGTGACAGTGAAGCGTCATCTGAAGACAGGCTACCATCAAAATCAGCTCCCGCTGTAAGAACGAAATATGATAGAATGTTTGAAAGGAAGAATCAATCTATTTTGACGCCGCACTATACAGCATTGGTATCACATGAAAATGATAAAGACGAGAATGAAGATGATGGAGATGACAATGATGATGTATTTACACTTGCAAGAAAAGATCATGCTTTATCAGATAACGAGAAAGGTTCAGATATTGAGGATGATGATGAAGATTTAGTTAAAATTGCTCAAGGTAAAGATATCGAAAGAGATGATTCTAAAGAACCTTTGATTTCATCAGAAGATTTATCCAAAAGAAAATTAAAAGCTGCTACAAGTAAAAGATCAAAATTGAAAAATGGACCTTTAGGTGAAAAATTGATATTTGATGAAAATACTGGTGAATCAAGAAACTTTTATGAAACTGGTAAAGATATTGAAACTAAATTCAATGATCCAAAAGAAAGAAAAGAATTCTTAGAGAAACAAAGGAAACAAATGTTGGTAGATAATGAAATTGATAAAAAAGTAGCGAAAGAAAAGAAGAATGAATTGAAAAGGAAAAGAAAAGAAAGGGAAAGAGAGGTGAGTTAGACAAATTTCATGTCACCGATAATTGCAGTTCACTATCTGTCGTATATGTCACTAACAGTTTCTGATCCTCATTTCAGATGCGTCAAGAGTATATGAGCGATGATGATGAAGAAGGTGGTCCAGTAGCTTATATTGGTGGTTCAGATCAAGGTGATTATTCGGATGTAGATGACAGAGAGAGTATAAGATCGCCTGCACCTGAAGAAGAAGTTAGGAATAAAAAGAAGCGAAAGAACAAGTTCAAGCCTGATGTCAATGATGCAGAGGATAATAGAGGTAATATGGAAGATGATGAAGCATTGGCGTTGAAATTGTTACAAGGTTCTGCATAAATGATTGTTATATGGTCGTGTAAGGACGGTATATAGTATTCATGAATGTATTTCTTGCTTGTAATGGTTTTTCAAATGATCAGCTGTACAGAATCATTAGATACAACTAATAACCAGACACCTATGTAAATGGTAAAATCAAACACGTCGAAAAGCGTTACCGAATTTAGGATAAAGAATCATCTTAGCGTCATTTGAGATGAAAATTTGGGGTGCATTCTATAATTGGGATTCGGACATGATACAAGGAGACGTTGTTGTTCCCATTTCCTTCCCACACTAGTCGGCCCATTTGTGACCTGATAAAAAGATAAGTTTCAAAGTTTCTGGAACTTCCGATTTACCGGAAAATAAGGTACGGTACTGGTATTTCCTATATCACCTGGTTTTGAGGCATCCCCCATACAAAGTGTGACACGTTGGATGTAACATATGTTTGCAACCTAGCACGGGTTGAAGTGCTCCGCCAAAGGTATCAAGCATTATTGGAATATCCTTCCAAAGGAACTGAATAGGACTGTATCTCCTGCTTGTCCCGCGTCAAGGAAGGATAAGATTACCTCAGACGCGATTCTTTCCAGCGATCAGTAACGAGCAGCCTAGGTCATTGAGTGAATTCGCCTGATCTTTCGCTCTGTCCGCAACGATTTCACAGTGGAAAACGACCATGATATCTCAGCTATATCTAGCATGGGAATATGATTATAACGAAAGAAAGAGAATGAGGCTTATGACAAATGCACTATGAGAACACACCCCCTTCTGTCCAGACTGGATAAGTATAACATTCGTCATCAAACGTAAAGTGATCGACAAAATGAGTCCTCACAAGCAGCAAGCCAATTGGGGAACAGATAAATTCTTTGCAGATGATGAGTGACTAAATTACTGAATTTGTTTCTGTTTGTTCCTCTTTAAGTTACCCATGTACGTGTGCTATTTGCACTTGCTTACTCCAGCACTGCTACGGCGTTTGTGTATCGCAGCTATAAGCCTGGCCATATCACGATATATTGTGTCTGCAGATCTTTTTTAAAACCTTATCATACTCTTTCTGATCGACCTATATTCTTGCTTTTCGTGATCTACACGTATAAAGAGACGAGCAGGAGGACAGACAAGCTTTGACGGAATGCCGTAAATCCAACGGTTTCTGATTCACTGTAGATAGTTCCGAGCCGAATTAGAGTGTGTACTACTGCAATTATCAATTATCCCACATTTTTTAGCTTTTACACTTCACATACCAGTATGCTGAACTGGCACGCGTTTGGGAAAATACTACGCTGCTTGCACGGTACCTTAAACCACCTGAACGTCATCATCTGTACTCTCTCATGATGTTTATGTTTTATACGTTTTCCCCAGAGCTGGCATCAAGATATATTGGCTTTCACAGACAGGCCGATATATGTTTGCTACTTTGTATATATCTGCTTAACGAAAGATCATAAAAGTATTGATAGAGGGAATGTATATCCGTTTGGTACTTAGTCTGAATACGGGTGACAACTGAACAGTTAGTAGGTTCTCATGGGAATTCCAAAGAGGAAGACTTCGGAGGATTGATTGAAGATTGTAGAAAAGCGAGCTAAAGTGTGAGACTTTTGATAATGAGGTAGATCAGGGACGATTACAAGAAAAAGACGGAGACTGGATTCTGATAGCTTAATTTGTAGGGAGGACCTCTTTTGTGCCATTTCAAGCCAGTGACTATTTAGGAGAAAACTCACTTAAAGTATAATTTCTGATTTTGATCAGCAAGAGCCCATCAGCGTCCGGGAAATGGGTAATCTGAAACTGAGAGGAACAGAAAGAAATACGCAAAGATGAGTTGTAAGGGTTGGATTGACAGATACCTTACCTTACCTCATTCCGAGAAAAATGGAAGCAACATTTTCGAATGGAACAAAAAAAAAGAGATCTAAGCTAAAATAAGAATTCTCGTTATTTTATATGATTTTCCTGAACTTTGATTCCTGATGATGTATGATGAATCTTCTTTTCATAACGTTGTTTTGTCCAATTTAGTCCATCCTTTTAACTTCGTCTGAACCGAACTAACTTGTATTAAACATAAAGACGTAAACAAACGGACCTTCTCACATGTTATGTTATGTTATGCGTACTTCTTGCTCATACAGAGTAGATGGTGGTTTATTCTCGGTTTTGTACCCTTTTTATGGGTTTTCTTGGCTATGAACTATTTAAAGGGTAAGTATCAAAATTATCATTAAGAAATGAGGTGATATATCATGATGATATAATTATTGATGAAATAGAAAAGAATCACACTAAAAACAATACTCACTAGTTTTTTTTTTCTCATACCATCTTTTCAGAATTGTCGGTAACAAGAATCAATCGTAGAGCAAAAATTATTGAATTCACCGTTTTATAGCTTGTAGATTTCACTTAAAAAGATATAATATTATAATAGTGATATTATTTAGTCTGTGTGAAAGGTTCAAGGGGTCAACAGGTAAGGCTGACATTCTCAAGCTCGGACAATCAAGAAAATCAAGATTTCCATAAAAAATCAATCGCGCTTATCGAAGTATTCATCAAGTCAATATAGTAGAAAGAGGTTATAGAACGGGTCCGTGTTTGTGAAACATACCTAAACTGAACCTACCAAGAAGAATAAATATCTACAGTAGGAACTTCAATTCCTATCTCTTCCATCGCGAAATATTACTGGCATCTTTCCTTCCAAACTATCTATATCAACTTCTTTCATCCATACCACACCAACAGTCTTAGAATTAGAACCTGACC
Organism: Kwoniella dendrophila CBS 6074; assembly: GCF_036810415.1. Lineage (NCBI taxonomy): Eukaryota > Fungi > Basidiomycota > Tremellomycetes > Tremellales > Cryptococcaceae > Kwoniella > Kwoniella dendrophila. The sequence continues at coordinate 409,809 of NC_089485.1, forward strand.
AAAACAATAGGTAGATATTTCACCAAGAAGTAGAAATATCAATTCAGTCTTTTTTTTTTTTCATCATCGCATCACCTTCATTGCTTCACATCAAGCACATCAAAATACCCCAATCCACTGAACGGAAAGTACACAACTATCACGAGACATTCACAAACATTTGATATCAAGAGTACCAACCAGCTTGGCATCACCTGGCCACAACAGTCATTCATATTGTAAATCAAATTGACCATTGTACTGATAGTCAAGACATTACATTGGTAACAGAGGAAGCGCCAAACCAAAGAACTGGAACAAGCTATTCGTCATCAAGTAAGCTTCAAGATTTGGATACAATAACATTGAATATCTAGGTTACTCCGTTCACATCACGAGAGAGTTGTAATTGACGGAAGAGCGATTATTAATAGAAAAACCAAGAAATAAACGTTTTGTGGTACCTTCATTTGTTTCAGAGATAATACCAGATAAACAGTTTTTAGCAACATTACATTCATTTCAATCCTATAGAGCGATTATTTGTCACTCAAGGAATATCAGTGAATACATCAAATACCTCGTTACCGATTGAAATAGAATCGGCATCATCCTTAGAAGTAGGATAGAAAGATCATCTGATCATTTTAGCGATTAATCTTCTTTACTTTACTGGAATCTCCATAAACAACGATATAAAGATTGATCAAGTCGTTAATCATCATCTTATCGTAATCCCCTTAGGGTCTTTTCTTCTTAAGTGCATCCTTTCTATCCCATCAAATTATTCATAATGTCAACTACACTATCTCGATCACCTTCACCAACATTACTTCTTGGTAACGAAAATAGTAGAACTCGTAAAAGATCATTCTCACCTGCACCTTCACCTGCCCCATTTTTAACACCTAATAATCCTTTTGAATGTCAAAATCCATTTTCTTTCTCTTCATCAACTTCAGCTTCAGGTTCTTCTTCTTTAGGTAAAAGTAGTGGAGGTGGTGGCGGTAGACCATTACCTAGAAGATTACTTTCTTTACAATCTACTTCAATCAATTCTAATACATCAATTAGATCATCACCTTATCAAATACCTACACCATCAATTAGTCCAATTTCACCTATATCACCAATAAATATTTCTTCTTCTTCTTCTTCTTCTTCATCATCACCTTCTATTAGTGGTAGTGGTAATGGAGGATGTAAACCAAAAAGACCAAATATGAATCATCGTTCAAATTCATTTTGTGCAACAGGATCAAATTCAACTTATGCATTAGCATGTGCACCAAAATCAGGACATTTATCACCTGATAAAAGAATTTTAGTTGCACCTCCTTTAGAAAGAACTATAAGTTCAATTGGATTAAAAGGTAATCATTCACCACCATCTCAACAAATGCAAAGACCTTTTTTCCAAAATCAAAAATCCGATTTCGTTTATAATGGCATAGAAAATTTGAATATTACTAGTAGTGGTATTAGGACACCAACAAGAATCAATAGAATAAATAGTGATTCAAGTCAAACGAGTAGTACCAGTAGTGTATTAAGTGATAAAGATGTAAATCATCAAGTAAGTCGGAGAGTTCACTCCTTATAATCGATGAAATGGTATCTGTGCTAAATATATATATCTTTTGTTAATCAATAGTCTAATCAATTATCAGTATCAGTTGAAAGAACATCAACACCTACAATTCCAGAAATTTACGTTCACTCATCGACAACTCCACCTAGACCATCTTTAACAACCACTAGAAATAATCCAAGTACAATTTCAAACGGATCTTCAAGATCAGCTTCATATACTTCAACAGCAATATTAACACCTACTACACCACACGATTTGCTTTTCAAGGACGATCAACAACTCACTGATGTCGTTGATGATGAAGAAAATAGAAAAGATGAAATTGAGGTTGATCAACAGTACATCACAGAACGAGTTGATGTATTGATGATATAATATTGAATATAATTTGCTATTACTTCTACACACATTTTTGATATAGGAGTCTACTCAATTATGAACTCGCCTTGACATTCGGAACTCCACTTCCACTTCCAATTCCCATTCCCGTTCCTACTCCCTGCTATTGCGGTTCTTACTCTGGGAAGAAAAACAATTGTATCAATAATACTGTTTCAATACCAACACAATTATAACGACCCTTTTTTTTTTTTTTTTTTCTCTTTTAACGACTAAAATGACAACCTTTTCATATCTTCGTGCTACTTATCTTGAATTCTTTAAATGGATCTTTTTGGGTTTTCAACTTTGTTCCCTTTGTTTATTTTCTAAATTATGATTGTCCGTCCTATTTCCGTATGATTTTTTCCCTAGCTGGATATCGATGAGATTTGTGTAGCTCGTATATAAAGGAAAAATCACAAAATGTATATTATATTATCAATTTCTACCTTGGCGGAATTGCATACACTCATCTGAATTTGGTACTTTGACTGCGCTGTTTTCTCAATTTGTGTGTTCAGCATATAATACAGTACAACAACGAAGCAACGATATACATTAAACCAAAAATCGTCCTGTAATTATATTTATCTTCTATATTTCATACATTATTGATTACAACAGCTATCTCTACATGATTCATATAACACATAGAAATCCTATACTGTGTGTATTGTGTTTGATCAGTCCCAGATAGATAACAACTTGATTCCAAAAATACAATTACGTCTAATCACTATCATCAGAACTATCATCACTACTACCTTCATCTTCTTCACCTTGTAATAAACCACTCGCTAATCTTCTTCTACCTACACCACCTTCGATAAACCCTCCATTATTATTATTGGTATTATCATTATTATTGTTATTGTTACCTAAATTGTTTAAATCGAAATTGAATTGTGAAAATTCATCTTGATTGAATCCACTCATATCATCATTATTTTGATTATTGTTATCCATATTTGCGAAATCATTCAAAGCGGCTGAAGCTAGTGCATCGTTTGATGCCAATGATATATTTTGTGCATTAAAGTTTAATTCTTGTGCTTCAGCTTCAGGTGTTCTTGGAATTTCATTTATAGCATTTTCATCTAATGTATCTAATTCTGCTGCTAATAATCTTGACATTTCATCTTCTAATTCATCACCACGACCACCATGATTCTGACCGTCATGTCTATTATGAGAATTATCATTTCCTTCGCCATCTTGATCTTCCTCGTTATCATCATTGTTATCTTGATCGCCATCGCCATCGTCGTCATCGTCACCGAACAGATCTTCTTCATCTGAATAAGATACAGAAGAACCTCTATTATCTTGAGAATCTTTTCTACTTCCTGGTACTATAGGTGTACCTCCTTCACCTTCACCATAATCTTCTTCACCTTCACCTTCAGCATCCATGTCATTTTCATCCATTTCGATATCCCTAGGTGTACCTTGAATTTCGCCCTCATCCGCTCCACGGCCACCATCAGGTAATATATTGGAATCGTCAGATTTGCCAAGCTCATCTTGTAAAACTTGTCTGGAAGCTATCTTAGCTTGAACATCAGCCTGTAAACCTGAGATAGTTTCCTCGAAACGTTTCTATGAACAGCAATTACGAAATTAGCGATCATTCAAATTGGAGATACTGTCCACGTAACGGGCATAGTTTAACTTACCATCATGATTGGATTACCGCCCATGAAACCTGCTCTCTTCTTCTCGATGGCTGCTTCCAATGCTTTAATTTCCGCGGTGAACTGTTTGATCTTGGCACGTTTTTCGATAGTCTCATCATCTTCTTCAGATTTATCACCATCATCCTCTTCGTCATCGTCATCAGAACCTGATATTGGGTCTTCATCTTCTGAGCGATCGGATCCGTCCGACTGATAATACAATTGTCAGCCTTTTCAACGCTGTAAATTTCAACAAATAGCGAAAGTGAGGTAAACTTACACCTTCCATTTCCTCCATAAGTGCGGCAGCAAGTTCTCTGCAGAAAGCAAGAAACGAGTTAGTCGCGTTATCGACAATCAAGTATGGATTATAACCACTCACTGATCCAATGTACCATCCTCATCGCCTTCATCGCCATCTTCACCTTCATCACCTTCACCCATATCATCTCCACCTTCTCCATCATCACCCATATCTGTACCGTAATCACCTTCCCAATCATCCATTTGTGAAGGTGCAACAGATCCAGGATCATCATATCCCATATCGCCTTCGCCTCCATAACCATAACCACCGAATTCTGAACCTGATTCACCTTGATTATACCATTGTGTAGCATTTGGATCGTAATCTATGTAATATTGATCTGCTATTTCTGGATCTGGATGAGCGTCTATTAGGTCTGTTTAGAGATCATGTATTAGCTCAGTCTAGCATTGAATGAAGGGAGAAAATACAAACCATAATTATGTTCTTCAGCATCTTGATCTTTTTTTAATAATTCCTCAACTTGTTCTTCAACCACTTCAATTGCTCTTCTTGATAATCTTTTTCTAAATCTTCTTTTCCTTACATAATTCATTGGTGGTGTTAAGCCATGTTGATATATATATTCATCAATTTTTAAAGGTTGTGATGTAATTATTGATTCATCTTGATTTGGTATTGATTTTGATGATTCTATAATCATCATTTGTGAAATATCACCAATTTTAAATAAATGTCTATTATCAAATGTTTTTTGGGTTTCTATTATTGTAGGTAAATCAACTAATTTCGCTGCATATATTTCATTATTAAATTTAAATGATGCTCTCCTTGAATCTACAAACGAACGAACGAAGAATGTGATACATTGATTGATCTATTAGTTAATACTTCTTAATTATTATTTTGAGGAAATCAGTTATGATTATATGTCTAATACTCACCTAAGAATTTGAATTCTACATTTTCTATACCTTTTGCTTTACCTTTAACTAAATCTTTTAATCCTGGTACATTATCTTTTAATGAACCTTCTGCAATTTCTTTAGGTACTCTTAAAATAAAATGTTCTTCAAAATTTATCGGTTCATCAGAATTTTCATCTAATTCTCTATCATATTCACCTAAAAAACTATTATATCTACCATTTTGATTTTCTCCACCAATACCTCCATTACCCGTTCCACCATTTTTATTTGATGTTTTAAATGATAATTTTAATTTTGTTTGAATTTTTGATTTCGTCTTTGAGATTTCTTCTTCTGTTGCTATTCTTTCTGATATTCGGGTACTTGTTCTCATTCCTCCTCTACCTCCTCCCCTACCACGCGATCCCCTAGATCCTCTAGATCCTCTACTTCCCCTACCTCCTCCTCCTCTACTACCCCTACTACCTCTTCCACCTCGAGATCCAGGTCCACTTGCAGGTAAAGAAGGCGGCGGCTGATATATCTCATCACCTCCATATACATTGGTAGACTGATAAGCTATAGATTCTCCTGCTGGTCGTTCTGATGATGAATAGTCTACGGGATAATCTGAGTCTGAAGGCCCAGAAAAAGGTGTAGAATTGGTATAGGATGGTCCAGCTTCGGGATATGAGGAATCGTAATCCATCTTGGAGTTTATAATGCCAGAAGTAGCTTCGAGCCTATTTTATTACTGTTTAATCAAGTAGTTATGGCTAGCAGTTGCGATCTTCATGTAAGCGAATAGCCCCCGCTCAACGTGATGCTTGTGGATCAAATGTATGGTGTATGACGAATTGCGAGGTGTCCTCCTGATAATAATATTAACATTCTAATTTAAAGTATCTTTTCCTCTCGAACATGTCAACATCCTCCACTTTCCGGGACATTACTCATACTTTGTGCGGTCAAATTTGCTTCCGTCAATTCAATTAATAATGGTCCAGGCTGTATAGCAAGGTATTGTTAAATCAAGGATGGAATGCAAAGCAATAACAGTTCATGAAGATCAGTGAATGTAAAAGTAATACCGAGTTGGATCGGGCCGTAATGCATTTAATGTATATTTGTAAACAAGTCTTTGATGATAACTATAATAAATGATACAAAATGCTGGATATATATATAAATTTCTGTGAAATACAAGTTGGATTGCTTTAAAAGATGCTTACAAGATGATTTTGACTTTTCAGATTATTGATTCTTTTGTTCAATTATTTTTGTTTTTGTTTTTGTTTTTGGTTTTGGTTTCCAAATTTCCCTCATATGATCTAATATTTTATGTTGATGACAAGTAATCCTGTGTATCCGATTTTCGACTCCTCTCCCCTATCCTCCCGTAGATCGTGGTAATACTACAGCTCCTTTACTCCTCATCTTCAAGCAAGAACTTCCACAAAGCTTCTTTATCTTTATAATCGTGATGAATTAAACTGACTAACCACCATTCACTTGAGATTCCTTCTAACAATTTACGTGCAGGTGAATATCTTGGATATAATAATGACCATTCCGTCCAAATATCAAATGCTTCTTCCTGTAAGACACAAATCATAACATTTAGCCCATGCTCATATCAATGAAGATTCGAAGTTCAGCTCACCTTCCAAGCTAAGAAAGATTCACTTTCAATGATTGTAGATTGAATAATCTCTTTTCCTGGGAAAACACCCCATGTAACTGCATTGACTGTATCTTCTCCTGTATTGGTTCGGAAATCCCCCTATTTCAAAATCATCAAAATCAGCCTTCCATTTTCATTCCGTACATGAAAGAAGAGCATCAATGAAGGCCAAGTATACTCACTTTTTTGTTTCCAGCATACATACTAATTTTATTTTCACCTTTTTTATCAACTTTTGATTGTAATTTTTCAACTTGTTCAGGTTTAACGAAAAATTCAACAAAAGATTTTTGGAAAACATAACCACCTGAAGGACCCCAACCATGAATTTTATCTTCTGAAGGTATAGCATCAATACAAGGTTGTGAACCAACTGTCCAATATTTGAATTTTTCAGAATTCAATTCAATCAAATAAGGTAAGATTGTTAATGATTCAGGTGATAATGGTAAATCACAAAATGGTGTTGTTGGAGTTTCAGGTGATGAATTTAAGTAAGAAGTAAAGAATCTAGATAATTCTGTTACAGTAGTTGGTGTTCCCCATTCTTTTAGTGCTTGAGCGGCCTAAGTTCCAAAATCACACAAACCACCGATCAACATCGATATTGAAATACGGATTTATATTTATGATTAGAACACTCACTGTAATCTTTAAACCACTTCCCCAACCATCAATTTCACCATAAGCGGGAGATCTAACATCGGTAAATCTACCATTTGGATATTCATCCCAACTATCTTCTGTACCTTTCCCACTATTCGAAGTTGCTGCACCTTTTTTAGGTATAGGTGGTAATGAATGATGCTGTAAACCCCATTGAGCTTGTTGATTTGCTTCACTTGGACTAACTGATAATTCTGATATTTGATCATGTTCTTGACCATTGCCGTTAGTTGCAACTGATGAATGACCATTGATAGCTATAGCACCATTTGTTTGAGGTTGATCATCTTCGATCAATCTATTATGTCGGATTATTGGTGATCTTTCGATCTTATTTGACGTATTAGTAGAAGGAGCTGTAGAAGATGTCCAATCAAGATTTTCTAGAATAGTTCTAACTGATTTTTCTAAATTTAATGTACAGAAATGTATACCAGGTACTAATTTTGAATCCAATATCTGTTTAACCATCTTTGTAGCTAATTCAGCTCCATACCTTTTAACCGATGAATCATCAGAAGAAAGTGGTAATAGATCTTGTGAGATGGATTCTGGTACAGGACATTTTGTTAAATTGACTAATCTTCTGAAAGAAGCGAAACTTTGTATTGGCATTATACCAGGTATAATTGGTTGTTTAATACCTACATATCAATATCAAGATAATAAGCTAGATTTTCATCTCAAAGAAAAGTAGAAAGACTAGCTTACCTTTCTCTCTACACGTTCTAACCCAATCTAAGAAACCTTCGACATCATAAAATAATTGCGTTATAATGAAATCTGCTCCAGCATCACATTTCAATTTTAAATAATGTAATTCTGTTTCTAGAGATTCACTATCTGGATGTGGTGTTGGATAACCTGCTACACCAATACAAAAGTAATCATCATAATTTTTCCTAATATATCGTACCAAGTCATCAGCATGTTGAAAATAATCAGGTTGTGGATTTGGTTCAGTTGAATATTCTTCTGATCTAGGTGCATCACCTCTTAATGCCAGGATATTACGTATACCTAATGATTTACATTTCTGCAAATGGTTCAAAGTAAGAGTTTAAGTTTCAGTATAGAGAAGATCTCCTTTGAATGATACATATAACTCACATCTAAAGCTTGATCAACTTTTTCTTTTGGCATATTTGTACATGTTAAATGTAATATGACATCTAAACCTAATTTAACTATATGTTCAGCTAATTCCAAAGATTTATCTGCTGTTGATCCACCTGCACCCCATGTGACAGATACAGCTAAAGGTGAAGGTAAAGGTGATGAAGATAATCTTTGAATACGGTCTAAAAGATTAACTAAACCTGCTTCTGTTCTAGGTGGAAAGAATTCGAATGTATGAAATGGCGTAGATCGGTTGGATATCAAGGAAGTGAGCGATGACATGATTGACCGCTTTTTTATGTGATCCCCTCCTGTCGAACTGTCGAGCTGTCTTTTAGTGGATGATCTGATGTATTTGTACTGGATATAGATAACTTTCTAAATGCGATCTTTGCAAATTGTAAATTGCTTTCGATGGTTTTATTTTCGAGTTAAAAACATGATGGATTTAAGCGTAAACTTGTAAACTCAAGAAGACGCCATATCAAAGACAGGGTTTAACCGTTAATTTGATCCCGTCAACTGGGTATACTCGTCATGTGGGAATCACGTGGTTTTACTGGTATTATTAACTATCTAGCTAGCTAGCTAATTTGTCATAGATAAAGAGAATACGTAATTTGCCATAGGGACAAGTTTACATGATCGCTGAACTTTTGAAATTTCTAAGAAGAAGAAGATAACAAAAAAGAAACAGTGATAACATACCGTACATTACCGAGTTCATCGCTATTAGAGATCCTATCTTTCATCGCTCACAAGGACGTTAACAATATCATCAGCAGCTAGATCATTTCAAGAGTAGTGATCATGTGCATAGTATAATACCTTTGAAAGTTCATATCTTATCAGTAGAGCAGGATCAATCATTTCGGAAATGGCTTATCCGATAACAGATTAAACAACACAACAATCCCCGAAATCAGTTGATTCAACCCCCATCCTTTAAGACCGATAATATACGGAATCTACATCAATGAATTGGATATATAGACTACGTCTATTGTCTATCCCTACCATATGTGCCCTTCTTAGTTTCGTATTTGTCGTTATACGACCTTGGTCAAAGATTGCTGGACAGTGAGCTTATTCGTATGCAAATGATCAATATACCGTATATCGTGGATGTCCAGCTTACCAGAAGGGTTCATGTTCTGGTAGATGGGCTTTCTTGGTATATACGTCCAACTTGATATTCTTCTTTCCAAGAGGTAGATTGAGTGCGCAACTCGAAGCTACAGGTAAGCTGTTACCGGATGACTAGACTCATCTGTATATCACAAGCTGATATTCTCCTCTTTACTTTCAGTACTGGGTGTCATCGGTGGAATACTTGGTATAACATGGTCAACAGCAACTTTAGCTGTAGCTGCTTGGTGTGGTAGAAAGTATGGTGCTGATTCACCACAAAGTAGAAGTATTCTTGGCTTGGGTTTAGCCTTACTGGCTTTGATCGGTGAGTATAACCTTTTTTTAAAGTCAATCAAACGCAATCATCCTGACATGGTTCGCTTCTTAAATCAGTCGGCTTTATAAGGAGTAAATCGGGTCGCCTAAATGCCTTCTCCAAAATTGCTATTTTCTTTCCGATCTTCATGCTAACTAGTAAGCAATCAATTACACATGTAAGTGCGACATATTCGCTTAGCTCGTCCCTGCATTACAAGCGTGCATTGTCAGCTGACCTATTATCATTAGCTTACAGCAGATGAATTTCTGCAACAATTCTACGTTGTGATATTTTCTGCTATATTTGCATTGATCCCTACAATCTTTTTGGCACCTCGTCAAGCGTCAAATCAACTAGGTCTTCAAGTAAACAGCACAGTAGAAACGATATGTACACTACTTCCTCTTTCCATCTCCAATTTGTTAAGCGTAAAGAATACTGCAACATCGCAAACTCAGCAACAGAGTAATGCTGGTACTGATAAAGCACTTGAAGATCAAGCTGATTCACCTGGATCTGGGTCAACGAAGCAGGATGAACTCGCTAAACAACTAAAAGCGATGGTAGCCAATTTACACATTTCAAGTTTATCCTATATTAAAGATAGTAAACTACATGAGAAGCAATCAACATCATTCATATTGGTTATCAAATCACTTCAAAGGCTTCAAAGGAATCCTCTATTAGGTCAAACAAGTCATGCACCTGGTGAACGTATTCAAGCTGCCCTTCAAAAATCTTTCCCACCTTCGAGACCAAGTAGTGTGATTGGCACACCGAAACATCGTAGATCAACTAATTTCATTAATACCAATACTCCAAATATCACATCATCAATCTCATCTGAACAGGATCTAGCTTTAGGTGATATGGGAAACATACACAAACTTCGACATCTGACCAGTAATTATGGTAGACCACCAGATTTACATAGAACTGAACCTCTGAATACTAGGCCGGATTTAAAAGATGCAAGTCAACATCTCGTTCAAGCTATCGTGGAAGCCCTTCATCTAGTTGATCGTACTTTAGGAGAGAAATTCAAATGGGTTGAACCTAACATCAAAGAAATTGGAGAAACAAGAGAGAATTTATTCGAAGCGAGGGTCAACTTAGAGGATGTATTATCTGAAGTACAAAGAGCTCTAGGAACGTTGCTTAGTGGATCTGAAAAAGGCTTAGATCAAGATACAGGATTAGGCGATTTTAAACCTACAAGTTTGACTACACCTCAAACGCATGCTGGTCTACCCCATGTCAATTTTTCAGAATCGACAGATGTGACTAATCTTCTGAAGAACAAAGATCGATTTAGACTAGCTTTCTACATGACCGCTCTTCTTGATTTAGCGAAAGACGTTCATGAAATCACAGATATAGTAATTGATATGTCAGAAAGGGAAATAACTCCTTTTAGCTGGTTGGCTATATTAAGATTAGCTTGGATGAGACATGATAAGGACGAAGAGGAAGAGGAAGGCGAGAATGGTCGATCTCCTAGTAAGTCACCGTAATTCAACTGAGAACCGTATATGCGCTAATCAAATTCCCAAACAGATGAAGTCGATCTAGTAATGGAAGAAGGACAACCTAAAGATGAAACTAGAGAATATCAGGATATGGATTTTGTGAATGCAACTCTACATCAGAGACGATCCCCAATTGTAGAACACGGTGATATGCGAGATAACATATTTAGAGCCTGGAGAAGAGTATGGGATCAACATCGAGTTGTTAGGAGTAAGTTGAAAAGAGCACTATCTAGGCAAAGGGATCCAAAGCTTTTGCATGTGTGACTTGGCTGACTGATCTGATAGGCCGTATAATGCTCTCACAACTACTACATCAGGCTAAACATTCTCGACATGTTATATTCTCTCTGAAAATGGGTATAGGTATATCACTATTATCCATTCCTGCATTTTTGGCACCAAATCATGCAGGCAGGCAGTGGTACGATAATTCACGTGGTGGATGGATGGTTGTTTCTTACATGTTCGTATTGGAGGATACTACTGGAGCAATTCTGAAAGTTGGTTTTTTGAGAGGTTTAGGATGTTTTATCGGTGCTGTCATGGGTTACGTGGTGAGTCATTGGCGTATACTTCAATAATTTCTGTTCCAACCGTGTTGTCGTCTCCCATTGTTCAATAAAGTTTCAGCTGATCAGTGTATAACTCATTTCTGGCAGTGCGCAATTATAGCTCACGATAATCCTTATGCCCTCGTGGTTCTGGCCACGGCATGTACAATACCTATATCATGGCATATTCTATTCAATACTTCTACACCAGGCTTAGGAGTATCGACAGGTATAACCCTACCACCTTTACTTTTCATAACTTACCTAAATGAAGCGCACGGTCAATCATATTTCACTTTAGCTTGGTATAGATTTACAGATATTATAATTGGTACAGCAGCTGCGGTTTTGTTCGGAACCTTTTTTTGGCCTGTACATGCTAGAGTGCAATATTTCCGAGCTGTTGGTGGTACTATGGAGAGAATTACTGAGTTCTGTGAGCTGGCTATATTCAAAATCTGAGGAAGTTGGAACTCGAGGCTGACTATCTGTCCGACATATATAGATTTGAGGATGAGCAGGTGAGCTGTCTGAATCCTTGAAACTAGCAAGTCCTTTAGCTGATCGATGAATCCCATTTGACAGAGATCTGGTTCGTTCATCACTTGTATACAGGATCGATGATAAAGAGTACGATGATCTGGAAGCGAAAATAAAGGTATGCTTTCATCCAACATCAATCTCGTCTACCTATTTACTGATTCTGATCTTTATAGCGTGATTTTACCCTGTCTCGAACTTTGATATCCATTCAACGACAAGAGATCTCATTGTTACCTCGACCAGTCAAACTGTATTCTGAAGTTATCGATGCACTGGAAAGATTACTCGAAACCCTCGTAGAAATCCGATTACTGAGGTTTAGTGTACCTAGGAAAGCTACCGTTTTGGACGTTTTACCTATACGGCGAGAGTTGGTAAGTAAACCTTATATTATCACCGTATGCCATATACCAGAAGTTCTATTGGGTTTTAGCTGAACTGCTTTTGTTGAAATTAGATATCAACAATCCTTATCAACCTATGGGCATGTGCGCGATCATTTCATTCTAGATCACCTTTACCACAATTTTTACCTTCACCTAGATCACCTTTATCTGAATTAATGCAAGTTACAGATCAACATGCTAAAGATATACATTTATTCAAGAATAATTATCCATCATCATCATTTTCTTCATCCAATCATCAACACCAACCCCAGGGAAGTACGGGTATGGGAATTTCAAATCATTTAGATGAACATTTTAGATCAGGATACAGAAGTAGAACTAGAAATCTCAATAACAATAATAAACATAGAAATGGTAGAAGTATTTCACCTTCACCCATAAATTCACCTACTTCACCTTTATCAAACTCAACTACACCTGCAATGTCAAGAAGAACAAGTTTAAATGGAAATAGTAGCGACAATCAAATTGATTATCAAGCTGAAATGGCTATTTTATATGCAATGGCTGAAAATGAAGCTTTAGGTGAAGTTTGTAATATACTCGAAGAGGTAAGTTTATTTGTATCTTATCACAATGATAGACGGTAGATGCTGATCGCCTTCCTCGATTGTTTTAATTTTTTTTATAGATTGTAGCTGCTGCCAAAACATTATTTGGTACTCAAACTTTCTTGGATACGATGTAACACCATATATATCTATATCATATCTCAAATACAGGGCAAATTGTATCATTGATGATGCATAATAATAAAATAAACCTGAAACATGAAGCAAGATTCCTTGATGTAACCTTAGTATTGAGGCCGATTGGAAATCATCGTTAGTAAAGCTAATAGCATTGCCGATCTCAACATACTTCCCACAAGGCATCCTCTGATGATAGAGGCGAGAGGAGGGGTTTCGAACATTTCACAACACTCCCAGATATTAGTACATGTGTATTCCGATCTGGTTGTGAAAATGTTGTACAACGTGCAAGTTTTGTTTAAAACTTCTTCCATGAGTTGCATTTCGTTCATCTTTTTATAACTATCACTATATACTATTTTGCTTGTCTTTTAGTCTGACGTGACGTCTCTTCCCACTCTTAGCTTTGATATCATTTGCAGGTAGAATTTTTCCTGCTCTATCCGAAATTTACAAACTCCTTTTAAGGAGCTTTATAACCTTCAACATCTGTACTATTACTAAGTTCTTCATATTTCTTATAATTCTTATTGTATTTATCTAATTTATCCATTACACCTGAATAAGCATCTGTACCAATGACGACTCTTAAAGGAGGATCAGGCATTATAGCTAATTTGTACATTGCTTGTGCACCTTTTAAAGGATCACCAGCTTGAGTACCATGTCTTTTTTCCATATTGGATTTAGCATCAATATGATCATATGCTGGATGTCTATCTGTAAATGTCATACTTCTACCTGCCCAATCGGTTCTGTGATGAATATGAATCAACAAAGTCAGTCCTTAAAACTTTTTATTTTTTAATAATGATTTCGGAAAAGACATTTATACACTATTAAATACCGGTATGAATTTGAAAGGAGTGAGTGGTATATAATGTAAAACATGACCACCAAATCAATCTTTCTATACTCACCTAAAACCTCCAGGTTCAATACAAGTAAATTTAATATTCCATTCAGGTTTAACTTCTTGACTTATAGATTCTGTAAAACCTTCTACTGCCCATTTTGAAGCACAATAAATACTAAAAGTTGGTACACCTTTTTGACCACCAATTGAAGTAATTTGTTGAATTAATCCACCAATTTTACCACCATTTTCTTTTTTAGAATTTTCATTTCTAAAAACTTCCATTGATTTCTTTGTTACATCTAATAAACCGAAAAAATTAATTTCCATTTGTTGTCTAATTTGATTTTCATTATATTCTTCAAAACATCCTGATAATCCATATCCTGCATTATTAACTACAACATCAATTCTACCAAATTTTTCTAATCCTTTTTGGAAAGAAGTCTCAATACTTGATTTATCAGTTACATCTAATTTAACACTTAAATAATTTTTTTCATTTGTATTTGAAAATGAAAGTTGATCTGGATTTCGGGCTGTAGCTATAACATAATCTCCATTATCTAAAACTGTTTGAACGTAATCTTTTCCAAATCCTGTTGATGTTCCTGTAATTAAGAATACTCGAGGCATTTTCAAAAGTTCTGTAAATTTACTGCTATTTCGTTCTGCTTGGGGGAATAGGTATTGCTATATACTGTACACAAAACACAGAAAAACAATCGAGATTGGGAGACATCTTGTGAGTATATATATATATATCCACCTTTCTAATTTGCATGCTTATCTTAGACATCTTCGAACACCGCGGGGTACTTTACCTGTAGATACGTTGGTCATTGATACGTCATCATACAGATAGTACGTAGACATGCAGTGGTAGAGCATATCATACGCCGAAGGTATTTCACGTGACTCTCAAAGTAAGATGTATATATATATATATCGATCGACATATCTCCATGGATCTCACCTCGAATCATATCTTCCTATCTTCGTGTTACCGGAGTTAATAAGAAGCTGGACAAATATGCCGATACATCCGTTATGATACAGAACAAGATGAAGCTCAGACTGTCTTTCACCTTCCCCATCTTACATAATTGTCCTTGTAAGGAGTTTCACGAATATCGTTTCCACAATATCTAATCCAAATATCTGATCTTTACTCGTCCACCTGTCTATATTGTCTAGTTGTCATACTGCCCTTGGGCAGACTTGTCTAATTCCTCCATGCTACTTCCTCCTCACTTTCTCGTCGATCATCGTGCTCATCCCCTTCCAATAGTCTAACACCATCCCTTCTACTTCTTCTGCCTTCTTCAGCATCATCCAGTTCATCTTGACTTTCATTATCGGGATCGTATCGAGGAGCAAGTGGGAGATGACAATGTCTGTGAGACATTCGGGCTATGAGGTGAATTAGCGCGACTTTTTCGTTAGGGACAGCTCAAAATTCAAGATGAACTTGATATGCCGGGTTTGCCTCGTCAGGGTGTTGATGGGGTATGATAAGAGGTGAAGCTTTCAAAACGCACGATAGTATGTTCTGTATGATACCCAAGCTATGGCCATACCGAGTAAAGATCCAACTAATACATCTTGCCAATGATCTGTACGAACATGAGAATGTCAATAATTGCTTTTAAGGCCTAAACCCTGAGCATCCAAGAGGTGAATAAAATGACCACTACTTACGTCTGTTATCCTCTGTTCGACTGATAGCAACCATCATACCCCCTATAAGAGGAGAAAGAGCGAACCACGCTCTAGTCTAAGGAATGATTAGGCAGATCAGCATGCCTTCTATGGACAGGTTGTCTTTTAACAAATTGATGGTATTGGAAACTCACTCGATGACCCCTAACATCACCAAGATGCATTTTACCTGCCAAATATAAAGTCAAGAAGCCCAACCCAGCGAATGAGACTGTATGAAGATGTTATGATATAAGCGAACATTCTCGTACATTGATCACTTTTCGCTGTGAGTAACGGTCTATCGTATTGTGGATGCAACTCACGAGAACTATGACCACTTGGGAAACTCTGTTTTGGCAAAAAGCACAAAATTGTTTAGCATATGTCGCTTTTATCTACTAAGACAATGATAGCCTTATCCGGCTGACCCACCTTGAAACCATCATTCAACACGATCAAATTGGTATTCGTACAAATATCGATTGTACTCAATCCGAATACTGGATGATCAGTTGATCCAGGAGCAGGCATACATCTAGCAATTAAATCTGGTCTTGGTCTACCAACGGACATTTTGACGATTTGAGTGATTACACCTGTCATTGTGTATGACATAACAAGACCTGAAAAAAAGGACATCAGGTCGATCAGCATATACCTTTTGCCCCTGCATTACATGGGTTTGTGATGGGTTGGTCTGTGCCTATATCCATGTGCAATATACATGAGTAGCTCACTTACCTAAGACCGAGTTGTGTACGTCCCAGCCGTTTCTTGAGATCAACGCACTTATGGGTACAAGGACGAGGAGAGGGATACCAACTGATATAAATGCTAAAAGACTATGACAATATTTAGAGGTATGTCAGCTAAACTAATGCATTACCCCAAGGAAAGGGGGATGAATCTGTAGCTTACTTTGGCGGTACCCTCTCGTGGATAGCATGAGAATGTTGAATAGAAATATCAGTTAAAGAGAATTCTCTCTTATGTCCACCTGATCTATTTAGAATAGCTAGTACTCCCCTATTCATCCCATTCATTTGAAAATCAGCTGAGAACGCCGTTCCAAACCATACATTCAACATACCATAAAGTGAAAGCTAAGATCCAATCGGGCGCATAACTAGCTACTACAGTCTTGAAGCTGATTTTGGCTTTGCCATGATCACTACCTTCCTTTTGTCCTGATTTGGTGTTGAGTCGCGTAGATTCGTCTCTTGTATATAAAGGATATTCTCTTGTAGCGTTTTTACCTATTGGTGCAGCTGGAAAGAAGAATCGTACTCCTTCTGCGAAACTTGACATTTTAATATTATACTTTATTATCTATTATCTATGTTATCTATTATTATCTGTGTATGCGAGACAAAGGTAAAAAGGTGAGAGCCATGATAATTTGATTGAAATGTAATGTAGATTAAAACATAAGCAATCTGATGAAGACCCTGATCTCTACGGTGACGATTACCTCATAGGTCCCTCTAAATCCGGGTTGACCGGTGATCGCCGCCAAAGAAGCTCATTCTTCATCACTAGGCAATATCAATATATCAATCATCAATCAACCTGCTGATGTTGCTACATTCATTATCTTCATTGTTCTCTTGAACGCTGTTATCGACTCACTCTCGATAAATAAGCTCTCAGCATTATAGCTTTCACTATGGATGATCGAAAAGATCCGGAGAGGTCCACTCATCGCGACGATGATATAGGAAGAGATAGAGCTAGGAGAGATAGAAGTGTGGATAGGGATAGAGAAAGACGAAGGGATAAAGAGAGATATCATTCTCGTTCTGAAAGAAGTGATCGGGACCGCGATTCGCATAGGAGCGATAGAGATAGAGACAGATCTAGAAGTCGTGAAAGGGAAAGAAGGAGACATCACAGAGACAGGTGAGTCTTGATTACAAAAAGAAAACAGGATGATTATAGCATTGTTTACCATCAATCGATTTTCGAAATCTCTTTGTCCCTTCATTCAGAAAAAGCTGACATATGAAAGTCATTCTCGATCTCGATCGCGTTCACCTTCTAATCGACATTCAAAAGATAAAGATTATCATAGAAGATCAGAACATCACAGTAGTAGATCTAGACGAAGGAAGTCATATTCATCAGATTCGAGCTCTTCATCTGATTCTGATAGTGATAGCGAGAGTGAAAGTGAAGATGAACGAAGACGTAGGAAGAGGAAGGAAAAAGAAAGGAAAAGAGAAAAAGAAGATAAAGAGGTAAGCATTTTCTGCGCATAAACTTCCAACTTGAAGATAAGCTGAGCTTATATCTTCCTGTACGTCAAATAGGATAGAAAGCGAAGAAAAGAGAAGAAGAAGGAAAAGAAAGCTAAGAAAGATAAAGTAAGTGATAGACTCACGTTGGTAACATATAATCATAGAATCGAGAGCTGACGGAGGCCTGTAGAAAAAAAGAGGTACAGCTTCTTCAACTGCTCAATGGGGTCAATATGGTATCATATCCGAGGTTGAGTGAGTTGATCAGATCTGAAAAGAAAAAGTGGGATTTTGGCTCATTTCACCTCAACAATATAGCTTGCCCAAGAAAGACTCTGTATGTCTCCCTTTACATGGCTGTGTACTTTGTCAATGTCATTATGATTATATTGACTTTGGTGATGTAGGAATTCCGAGCTTGGTTAGTGGAAGAAAGGAAGATCAACCCTGAAACCATTTCTAAGGATCGAACTAAGAAAGAATTTGCAGTTTATGTTGAAGATTATAATACTGGTTAGTTCAGCTACTACATAGTTTCAGATGAACCACAAAAGCTGAATGAATTTTTTCACAGCTACTCTTCCTCACGAAAAGGTCAGCTGACACGCGATCGAATATGAATTCAGGAAGTAGGCTGACATCGACTCGAATATAGTACTATGATATGGGTAAATTCGAGTTCAAGATGAACATGATACGTTCCGGTCAGACTCTGCCGGAAGAATCAGGTGGTTATGATCCGTTGGCAGATATGAAAGCCCATTCATCTAGTCTAAAGGTGAGTGTTCTGGCTGTCTGAATCTTTTGGAAGCTATCTGCTCAAGAATTATCCGGTGATTTCACGCCTTTGTACCTTGATCTGATTTCCTTTGTTTTTGCAGGTCTCGGCGCCGAAAGAGAAAGAAACATTCTTATCCAAAGAGAAAATAGCAGAATTGAGAAGAATTGAAAATGAAAGAACAGAAGTTGCAAAAAGACGTCAAATGGGCTTAGACGTCAATAAGAATCTTGGGGTTAGAATGGAAGATGTTATATAAAAGATCAACAAGCACATGATGCGCATTTTCTCTTACTATTGTTCATTATTTCTACCAAATCGAGTCAAAATGCTATGACATTCATCTTTAGAATCCAGATTCTCCTTAGGTACCATATTTAAGGCCATTTGAACGTGCGGTCAAGTTGGCAATTGCACCTAATTGCCCTAATTCTTCCTTATCACGCTTAAGTCCGTCTTAGGTGTCAATGTGGAAAAAGGAACGAAGGTCTCGCTCACCAAGAGGAACAGAAGGAACCACTTGATAAGAGCCGAAGAATTAAGTTCTATAAGCCACAGATGACGAATTACAATTGGGTAAGAATATCGGCTAAATTCGAACATGAGACCAAGTCAATCATCACATGGTATTTTTCAGATCTGGTATTGATTTTGGCCACATGGACAATCAAGAGTGGTGTTTATCGGCCAGGTTCAGGTCCAATAGCTATTTTCATCGCGCTTTCGTCGAAAAGAGGGATCTTGATAAAAGTTCTTGGCAACAGTTTTCTCCAAGTCGGGGAGAATACCTTCAGGACAAGCGATAGGGGGTCGACGGGTAGAATGCGATCTTTTCGTTGAGGGTATCGTGAAACGGGGACGGAAATAATAATAGTATAATACTGAGTGCTGTTATGGCAAAATAAGCATCAGGCAAAAAAGGGAAATGCTGGAATCCCACTACCTATAACGTCATTTTCACTTTGTTCTTTTGTTGAAAATAAAGCCTTTTCTTTTTCTTTGGGGTTTGTCCTAACCTCTTACAGGCCGCATCAATTTTTTTTCTCTCACTAGTAGAACTAGTCTCTTTTCTGCTGGAATATTAATGACGATATCCCACATGTAAAATAAAAGGTAGTACGTATCCGAGAAATTCCCGTCGGAGATCTTAAAAACGTGGAACTCCAAGCCAGTACCTTTTCCAGCCTTTAACTTCATCTTTACTGCTCACGAATCAGCCTTCGTTGGAATAACGATGATGATAGTAACTGAACATACAATACGGTACAGAATTGGTAGCTTTACGCAAGGGGGTGATTACCCCATGTTACTTGAATCTAAAGTGTGGCTTTTTTTTTCTTCTTAGTGGCTTTACATAAAATCAAGAGATCTCAAAATGTGGAAATTCCCCTATGTGTAGCTTTGAATAATTAGTGGTATGGTTGAAAAGTAGCATATGATGATGTTTCGGCTTGTTGAAGTAATAGGTTTATCTATTTTATAACCGGCCTCAGTTGGGACCTGTTTGTCTCACAATAAAGTATTTCTTTAGGACTGGAAGTAGAAGAGGCGTGATCGACCTTTCTGAGACACGAACATGAAAGAATGTTTCAATGCCACCTATTCAAAACGATCATCTACTGTCATGAAAAGGATAGGAATGCTAGCACGGTACAAAACTCAATTGAAATCATTAAGCATCGATCGACAAGTATAATGTTTAATTCTATATGTGTGTACATGGAAAAGGATATATATCAATCTATGATTTCATGTATTTCTCTTCTATATTTCCTTCATCCAATACAATACAATACAGGCTTCGCTTTTCGGCTCTTTTGATTCCTTTTTTTTTACTATAATTACTTTTTTACCTTCATTTTTCGCTGGTTTCTTTTTAGATTACACTTTATAATTCTCTTGTATATATATATTATAGTATATAATTGAAACGACAAATATAACGACAACAACTTACGACTTTTCCCTTATTTTAAACTTTTACTCATCAAGTGAAAAACAAGGTACAACAAAAAGAAAAAAAAAAACAACACAAAACAAAACACTCCAAGACACCAGTTACCAATAGCTAAACACGAGGGAAAGTTATATCTTCTGGAATCATACTACGCACAACAACAAAGAGTACGACTACAGCAACGCCAAAAGAGAAAAGAAAAAAAAAAAGAAAACAGTTTAAGGTTTATCTCAAACGTAAAAAAAGAGAAATTGGCGATTTTATCCTAATCCCAAAGTAGAAAGCCCTTCTAATCACTACAACCACCACTTTATCTACATAAGCGAAACCCGAAAGAAGTCATTACAATACAAGTTCAACCCCGTTGGTATTTTCCTGACAATTTGCACAAAGATTTGGGAGATAAACATATTTAGGTAACTACAGGAAGAGCGGTTTTACGGTATTTTATTGAGATTCGTCATCATAGCATTCACACATACGTTAACAAGTCGTTTAAAGGATCTCCACATTTGATATCGATTAGTAAGATACAAAATAATCCCATATAGGCGAAAGTCGAACAGAAGGAAACCCAAAATCATAAGTTTAGACCAGTTTCATATGTGTATATAGTTGGCCATAACAAATAAGAAATCATCAGTATCTTCTGTAATTTCCTTTATTATCCTGATATAGCTTTCATCTAGCTATCACAAGTCCCCTTTTTACTTTTCGCTTCTCGAAATTATCCAGATTAACGTCACATAATGACTTCACGAATCAATAACAAAAGACCTTTATCATCAATCACTTCTTTTACAACAGATGAATACCACAGTACCAACTCCGGTATAAGTTCCTTACGACCAAAACAGTCATACCTACAACCTCATTCTCGACCTCTTCATAGTCCAAATTTCCAACATCCCTTGACACAATCTGCATCGCTACACCCAGATCAAAGGAAGTTGTTGAATCAGAGTAATGATCCTTCCTTGTCACCTTTTACTCATAATCCCTTATCATATCCGCCACCTGGTGCTATAACTTCGACAACTATAGTTACCACTCCTACTTCAGCCACTTTCTCCAATTTCCCTCCCGGTCACTTGAAGAAACCTCAGAACACCCAAGTACCACAACCTCCACAGCCTCAACAGAGAGAAATCAAGTTCATATTTGAAACCGGTAGGAAAGAACCGAAAATTCGAAAAACTAAAACTAAAGACGCTAATAACCAGAAGACTAGCGAACTGGTTACCAGGAAAGTTCTAGGCAATAAGACTGTCAAAGATCCTGTATGTATATCTTACCCGGAGCTTTCACCCATTCGAAGCCAGAATATCATTCTTACGTTTGCTGATTCTAATTATTGCGTAAAAAATGATTCCCATAGAACGTATCTCGTAAACCCAAACCTTCACCTCTAAACCTGAAAAATACATCTAAATTACCTTTAATCGATACTAATATATCACAACATGTACCTTCACCGCCACTTACAGCTGGTTTATTCCCTTCGCATGATCTACCTATAGTATCAGATACCGCTTCTCCTCATGTTTCTCATCTTCATGGTCATAATCAGCGACGTCATAGTGGAATGATGATGGTCAACCAAGATTCTCCACTGAATAGTCCATTACGGATATCGATGCAACCTTTCAATATGTCATATCCAGATAAACATAGACATTCGTGGTGTGATACACTCCCACCCATAAATACTCCTCGATCTGCTACAGGTAATTTTGTTGACGGGTACGATGTTTCGCCACCTTTACCTATCAACGCGCCTATTCCTAGAGCACCGATTCAAGCATACACACCATTTTTTGAGGACTCCTTAGCGATTCCTGATGAACACTACGATGATAAAATGGATGGTGAACATGAAATGGATGTAGAATATCAGCATCATGTTACCGATAATGTAAATAATCCTCAAGAGGCGGTGATGGGATTAGGGTTAGATTTGGGTATAAGTAGAGGTTCAGATATAGTTAGACCTCAAGCTCCATCAAGAATCGAAAGAAAAGAAATGATGGATTTCGTACCTAGAAAACCATCATTGAATATGATGATGAGTAATGACCAAGACTACAATATGAATCCTGAGGAAGAAGAAATCACGAGTAGCCAACCTTTGACAACAAGGGGTCTAGGAATGTTAGGAATAAGTCTGTAAAGCCACTTCACGACGGATTATGGGAATAGCAACTTGATGTTTTTGATATGAAGTTGCGATAGAATGAAGTAGTAGAGTAGTAGTATTTTGTTAAACCACCTTACAGTAAAAGTAGATGACAAGTAATGAAGTATAATGTCAACGATAAATGCCAAATAATTGCTTCGGATTTGCGTGTTGATCGAGTACTCGCACATGACATCTAACCTAGGTGTGTTTCAGGAACGCTCTATAGGAGGTTTAGCTCCGGTTATATCATGTACTCTAGTACGAGTACTGTATCTGATTTGATCGGCGTTTCATAACGATTTAAGGGTGATGAGTGAAACTGACCGCCGGCCGGTTATATCGGTAGATCAATATACATATCGCATACGTAGTGCACGTGGGAGGGATAAGATTGGCTTGTAAGAAGTGTTAAGTTAAAGGATTCATGCTTAATATAAATTACAACAACAAAGACATATATAACCTTGAAATCAACAGGTGCATTAGTATAGCAAGCGATATCGTCAAAAGAACATTACCGTTCACATCAAGAAGCCAAACTAAAACGATCATATAGAACGCTCGTACAACAAGTGAAAAAGCTCAACGACTGGCTGCTAAATGTCAAATCAACTTTAGGTTAATGTTGTGTTCGACCCATCTTCACGGTAAGCAAGCATTGGGCGTTTCACTCTTTGTCCATCCCATCTGTACAATGAACGCTTTACCCTCGTCATGTCACTTCTGCTTCATTCACATCTATGTAATACTCTTCAAAGACTCCTCATTCGCTAAGTACCAATGGATACACTTCTTAGATCGCTTGGGAAGTCAGCCGATATGACCGGGAACCTTCGACCAGATACGATCACTCATTATGATATGATGAATGACGGCTACTGGAGTAGTTTCACTTCAGACTTTGATCACTATGAACTTGGACCTGCTATAGGTGAGTACATCAGCTCTTACATCTATTGCAGTACACGCTGATGATGTGTGCATCCTATCAGGTTTTGGAGCATCATCAACAGTTTACGAAGCGGTGTTCACACTACCATCCTCCATATATCCGGTAATAACAAACTCCACAACAAAGTCTGGCAATCCTGTGAATGAGTCAAGCAGGAAACCTAATTTATCAATAACAGTACCGTCTGCTATTGAAAATGGACATGAGAAAGAAAGGATATGTGCTATAAAAGTGTCTACTTCACATCCCGATGTCGAGCTATTGGGTAGGGAAATCAAGATGTTGAGCTTATGTAGACATCCCAATGTACTAAGGTAAGACTGTTTACTTTAGAGCAAATTTTTGACGAGACTCTTGTTAGCTAATTTTCAAGTCTAATTGTACAAAGGATATTAGCTACGTTCACTTTACCTCCAGACAATCATAGAATATGTTTGGTCACACCTTTTATACCTGGGGGATCATTAGCTGGAATATTGAGTTGGAGGTCGAGGTTGAATACTACACCTAAAACACATCATTTCCCATCTTTTCGTATAGGTAATCGTAAACGTAAAGACGACGACGATGACTTAGACGAAGATTCAAATAAAGGTAGATTAGATGAAGAAGAAATCAAATGTGTTACTAAACAGGTATTAGAGGGACTTGGCTATTTACATCAAAATGGATTCTTGCATGTACGTTTTTCCATCCATTCTTTTTCTTTGCTTTGGAGTGGCATATATTTGATGAATTGGATGATACTGATTGGAAGTATGTCGTGTATAGAGAGATATCAAAGCGGGAAATCTCCTGATAGACGAAGATGGTACGATCCTATTAGCGGATTTTGGTGTTGGAGGTGACTTGAATACTCCACCTTCCCCTGGCAGAACTCGTAAAATTAGATTAGCTGTAGATGAATTGAGATTTAACGATACATCAACTTCGAATATACCTCAAAATGGATATGGTCCTGGCAAAATCGATAAGAACGATTCAGCATTTATTGGGGGAGATGATCTGAAAAAGAAGAAAAGTTTCGTTGGTACTCCTAATTGGATGGCACCAGAAGTTATAATAGGCCAGAAATATGATCAAAGTGCCGATATATGGAGCTTAGGTATCACTTTGTTAGAATTAGCACATGGATCTGTTCCGGGTGCTAAATATAAAACCAATAAAGCTTTATCGCGCATCATAACGGATCCGTCTCCTACGCTTGATAGGTCAATTGGAGGATATAGTAAATTGATGAAAGAGTTTGTCGATTTGTGTCTGAATAAGGATCCGGCTGCTAGGTGAGTCCAGTCTACAAATGATATAAAATGGTATAGAATAACTGTTCATCCCTCATTGTCACTATACATAGACCTTCGGCACAAGATCTTATGGGTCATCACTGGTTGAAAGGGGCGAAAAAGCATTCATTCTTGGCTCAAACGCTTTTAGGTAAGCTGAATATCAGTTAACGACTTCATCGTCAGCTAATCTTGTATTCCGTTGTTTCAGAAGATGTACCACCGCTTGCTCAGCGTCAAGAATTGCGTATGTGTACAACTCACTTGATCACCTATTGTCTGAATCTCACCGCATCTCCGGTTTAAGATACCTGAAAGTCTGTCTGCATGATGATGCTGATAAGATTGACTGCAGGTCGCGTACCCACTCAATCCTCGCTACTATCTCATACTTCATCGTGGGATTTCTCTAATACACCTAATCCATCTATGCCCTCTTCACCAATCAGAAATTCCTTACTCATACCTTCGGCACGATCACCATCGATTTCTTCCAACTTAGAATACTTCAACACGGTGGGAAGAACACATTCACGCAATTCATCATTTTCATTACATGGTGATGGTCTACCACCAAGTCCTAGAGTATCATTAAAACATTGGGCAGAGAAGACATATGATGAAAGTAGTCTAAGTCTGAGGATATCCAATAGTGAAAGAGGGAAAAGAAGAAGTTTAGTAGGAGCTGGATTGAGAAGAGGTAAAAGTACTAATTTTGATTCACGTAATCAATCTCCTGTTCCCTCGAATAGGGATAGAGATCAAATAAATATGTCATCTTCAAGTCTGAACAAAATTGATAATCTCATCAATAGTGAAATACATAGTCAACAGCAACCTATTCTAGGATTAATGAGTCCAGTAATGGAAGTTAGTAAATCGAAGGACAAAGATGGTGATATACCTGAATTGAATGGCATGACTGGATTAGGTATCTCTAATACTGGCTTGGATACGCGTCAGCAACATTGTGTGGAAAGCGGTTTATCGGAGAGTCCTGAAGATATACTAGATCTAGGTAGACCATTAGAAATTACTCCCAAGATTTCTCAAAGACAGAAAATGTCAGTCAACCAAAATACTGATAATATAGAAGATTTGGTTGAAGGGATGGAAGTGGGTGACCATCATCGAAAAAAGCTTGAAAATGAGTCTCAAGCAGATTCAAGTGCTGAATTCCATCAGAATGGCACATCGAGCTTCAAAATTGAATCGCAGGCTAATACGCCAATAATACGGGAACCTAATTCATCCCAGGAAACCTCATCAAAGACGGACGAAAGATCTGCAGAGAATGAAGGCTCGCTAACAAGAACATCACCCAACAATGAGAAACCACCCATCCAGCCAAAATTGGACAAGGAGAAAGAAAAGAAATATTGGTTAGGCAGAAGAAGCAGTATGAAGAAGTCTGAAGTTAAACCTATAATATCGAACCTCACCACACAAAGTGGATTAATTGAAAAGGTCGATGGTGGTCATGCGATGGGTAAAACAAATAGTTGGCAAGGTGTTTTAGGAAGAGTTACAGGTAAAATACGTGAGTCTCTCTTTGGTGATCCCCTAATCTTGATACTTTCAGAAGAATCCTATATCTAACGGTACCTGCGCATTAGATAAACGGTGATGCCCCTCTCAGCGGTTTTAATAAAATAATTTCAAACATCGAATAGAATAATGCCCCATCGATTTTCCCTACCAATCATTCTGCTGGTGTTTTAACACTTTGCCAGTGTTTCCCATATACCTTGCCTCAAATAAATGGATATACCCCTTAGAATGGTATTCACCAATTCGATATGTTGTAGCCTTAATCTCTGACTGAATAACGACTCTTATGACTCTTACATTTGAAGATCGAATGAATAATGCATTTATTATAGACATAACTCTTAATGCGAAAACAAACCAACACAACCCGAAGCGAAAGTCGGTCGTAGTCGTAAGCCTCGATATATTACGTCTTTTACGTCTTTTTGCATTTTTTTTTTCGATTACTTATACTGTATATCTATTTCTACAATGTATTGTGGACTGTGCTACTGTTCTAAGCGCTTACCGGTTTGGGAATTGTAGTAGCGAATCGGTTGTATGATAGCTAATTACGCTGAGATAGGTTCACAGAGTTAATGATAAAGGTGTTGGGAGAGTGAAATATACATATGGTACGAGGGGTTTTGATAGTTTTACTGTTGTGTTGGTGATATCTTTTAAAAAAGTAGAGGAAATTAGTACAGTCATCCAAACAAATCTCGAGAAAAGATTAATCACACATCGGTACTTACAAGAATTACACCATCACCTCTAACAAATAACATTTCTAAATTACGTCTATCTACCTACAATAAACAATAAATGTTTTAGTTACAGAAGACAAGGTCGTGAGTTGAAGAATCTCACTGCAGGAGGTAATGGATTTCCATCTTCTGTAACATCAACAATATGTATAGTTTCTTCAACTTGCGATAAAACTACATTCATATGTGCGTCGTATGCCTATAAGTTGTTAGAATAGTTAATTAGCTATGCTGATCTGTCTATCACTTTGATATTAAAGAGGCAGAATGAAATCTCACATGAAGTACACCTGTTATCGTTCTATCACCACGAAGCTTTATGAATACTCGTCTATGTTGTATGATCGAAACACAATTCTTTATAAGTATGTCAAGAATCAGGAAAACAAAAAAAGATAATCATTACTCACTCCCCTAAAGAAAGTTTCACCAAATCCAATGGTTCTGAAATACCTGAACTTGTAGCGTCGTCCATCTTTGAAAGCTTTGATTTGTTTGATGCAGATAACGCGTATGAGTAGTATACTATCTATACGATACTCAAAAGAGGTGTAATTAGTGGATGAGGAAGGCAGATAGAGCAACATTCAAGATGCTGAAGAAAGTGTAAGATGGTTACGTAATCAGGCATCCAAAATACGGAGTAAGAGGAAAACTCCGCGTTCACTCTCAATATTAATTATAACCTTGAACGCGTCGAACAAGGTGGTTTACCTCATCTTTGGTTATGTTCAAACATCACAGATCCCAGCGGCAAAGATAAAAGATAAAATCAATACTATAAAAACAATAACAAAGACTCATACAGAACAATCAACTAATTCATCTTGGAATATCTATCGGCGATCATCTGTAATATAGTACCCAACTGAACAACAACAACACCATCTGTCAATCACCTAATCACGTTTCAGTTCATTCTCACCAAAACAAGCAAGATCCAAGCTCAAAAGTTCGATCAATAGGTTTAAATCGTTATTGTTTATAGATCAAATACTTTCATGTCCAGGTACGCGACTTTGGATTGATCATCGTTTGATTGAACCCTCCTTTGGGGTACATATATAATTATAAGCTAACTATTTTAATACCTCATTACATAAATAACATAGGCGAAGAGAAGCAGCAGAATTAGCTCGTGTTTTAGAATTATCAACACAGCAAGCAAATAGTTTGATTGAAGATCCACCTAGGAGAAGATATAATT
This sequence comes from Kwoniella dendrophila CBS 6074, assembly GCF_036810415.1. Classification (NCBI taxonomy): domain Eukaryota; kingdom Fungi; phylum Basidiomycota; class Tremellomycetes; order Tremellales; family Cryptococcaceae; genus Kwoniella; species Kwoniella dendrophila. Next base: position 438,712 of record NC_089485.1, read on the forward strand.
TAGATTCAAGTTCAGGTAATACAAGTCAGAATCAAACTCAGACTCAAGATTCCAAAGATATGGAATTAAGACCTTATATACCTTCAACAAATGATCATCAAGATAGTAGTATACATACAGGTATAGGATCTTCTTATGCTTTACCACCTCAATTAGGTACTATAAGACCTGAAGATATAATGAGACCCCCAAGTCATAACAATAATAACAACGGAAGTTCAAGTGGAAGTGGAAGAGATAGTGTTCAAGGTAGCTCATCTGGTAATAGTACGAATGGGAAAAATATATCTTGTAAGCTACCTGCTTGTTGTTTTCAATTCGGATATGTAGCTTACTTTGATCTCTGTGAATCATTCAGCGGGATACAATACATCGATACAATCGTTTCCATCAACTTCCGTTAATCATCCTCAGGCCATAGTCCGAGCTACGAACAGCGGCTCACACCAACCTACCTCTTCTGGAAATAGCAGTAATCCACTTATACCTACATCATTTGCAAATCGTAAACAACCCAATTCATCAAACCCCATCCCTAGTCCTATTTGGTCATCTCCTTATCCTCCTATCGGTCAAACTCTTGGTTCTGTTCCATCTCATATTAGTAGTACAGAATTATCAAGTAATAGACCTTTATTTTCCTCTACGCAAGGATCAGGTATACCACCAATAACACCAGATCAACCTAGACCTATTGTGCTGAAACAATACGGTAAAAACCAAACATCACAAAATTCAACTACAACTTCATCTCAGAAAAATTTACAAAAAAACCAACCTATATTTTTATCTTCTTCACCACCTTCTGAATCATCTACCCATTCACCTCTACGTCGTAAAAGCAATTCACCGGCCAAAAAACGACAAAACGTTGTAATTACAGATGATGATGAAACGGAAGAAGAAGAGTTCTTGGAATATCGTACGCCTATTGCTGCAATATCAACAACAACTGTTCCTACACCTAAATCCAGAGTTGAAGTAGTTTTACCTTCATCAAGACCAGCTTCAGTAAACAAAAATCGAGTCGACGATGCTTCGATAGAAACAAGTACGAATGGCGAAAACGGACAAAATCCACGAAACAGTGGTAACGGTAGACGACATTCACCTGATCCTTTAGATAGTCTAATGGGAAGTGGTAATACTCCGTCCAAGAAAGGTCACCAAACCGATAATCCAAGTCAACTCGTACCTCAACCTTCCTCTTCAGCTATAACGAACGCATCAAATAATCATGATATACCGACAGGTAGCTCAAGAAGAGCTTCAAGTAGAGTAGCAGATAATAAAGCGAAGGCGGATGCTGATAAAGAGGAACGAAGTCGGAAACGTAGAGAGGAAAAAGCCAGAAAGGATAAAATACAGGAAGAAGCTAAGAATCTGAATCAACTTGAGGATGTAGACAATCATGAAACTAGATCAAAATCAAAATCGCCAATCAAGTCGAAACCACCAAGAATAATATTGAAGACTAAACCAAGTATGGAGAAAAATGAAATAGGATCAATATCCGAACCAATTGAAATCGATGATTCGTTAAATGACACACCGCCTAAACCCATCTCCATGCCTCAACCGCAACCGCAACAGCAGTTAGAGCCAAAATCCAAAGGCAAAAAAAGGAAATCTGATTTAAGTGAAATACCTGATTATGATGCAGAATCAGATGACGATTTCAACCCTTCCAAGAGTGCAAAGGGGAAAAAGGCTAAAAACTCGAAAAAGGAACCTGCGCTAAAGAAAGGTAAAGGAGCGACAACGAAGAAAGCAGTACCACAACCTACACCTGAACCAGAGCCTGAGCCTAAGATTCAGCCTGAGCCGGAACCTGACGCTGCCCTTCAAGCCGCAGAAAAGCCTGCAAAGGAGAAGGAAGTGGAAGAACCTGTAGAAGAGGAGAAAGCAGAGGAGGTCGAAGAGAAGGAGGTAAGTCTATCCTGACACCATCATCAATGTATATGCACATGTTGATGAAGTGCATTATTATAGCCTTCTATATCACTTTCTCCACCACCTCCTGTCCCGGCGAAATCGCTATCTCCTGTTAGACCACCACTACGCGCTACGTCAAGTAACGTCTCCACTCCTTCAACCTCATCTATGAGTCATCGACCATCACCTGGACCATATACCAAAGAAGGTACGCCTTCTGCACCTGGAGGTATTAAATGGAAAGCTCGTGAGTTGTCCATTTTTAAGGAACTTTCGAATGTGAATTCTTACTAAATTACACGTTGTCATCATTGTTAATGTCATTATAGCACGTAACGATTTGAATACGGTATTAGCTAAATTTGGAGGAGCTAAAAGATCAGGATTAACCAAAAAATTAAAGATAATACCATTACATTCCAAAATCGGTCCACCTGTAAAAGCATTACCGCCTCCACCTAAAAAACCAGAAAAGAAGAAAGCTGTAGACGATGATGATGATGATGATGACGATGATGATAATTATAGTGAAGATGAAAATGGAAATAGAAAGAAAAAGGTTGATCCGAAGAAGACTTTGGAATGGTTAATGATGGAAGATTAGTACATCGACGAAGGGTTGAATCGCATATCTATTGTATATATAGTTCTTGGTTATTTCTTGGATATATGTCATGAATACTGTTTGTAGAGTTGTATTTCACATGAATTAAAGCATTTTGTATCAGCGAAAACCGTTGGAGTTTGCACAAATATACCATTAAGCAACATTGCGCTTCCTGATCGAAGCTTTTTCAGTGTATCCAATCGCTGTCTCACGTCAAGATTTGCCGTTAACGTGAGTTACACTATTATCTATTCTAGTATGCATTGAAGTACATATGAGTACTACAACAACAGAATTTGTTGAAATGATCCAAATCACTCATCCCATCTTATCTTTTTTAATCCTCTTCTTCACCTTCATTTAATCTAACAACCTCAATGTCAACAATTACTTTAACTTTTGGATCTTTTTTAAGTGAAACGATTAAAGGCCATGTAGATAATTCTTTTATTCTTGAACCATCTTTTTCATTTAACCAATTAACTTCAATTTCATTTATTGGTGATATTTGGAAGTCAGATTCTAATCTAGATTTAATTTCTGATAAAGTTAATGAACCATGTAAAGTTGAATAATTTTTATTTATTGTTCTTCTTTTAAATTCTAATTTTGATGGTATTAAATGTAATTGATTAATTAAATTTTGTTTTAATAATAATTCATCTACTAATTCCTCTTCTTCTACTCCTACCGAAGATGAACCATTATAGTATCCTCGAGGATTAGCATTTGGCGATTCAATCAACAGATCTGTTATTCTTCTTTTATCTGCTTCCTATTTCAAATTTTATAAAAGTATAATTATTATTTATTTAGTTTGATTTCATGTAATAGATATGATATATATTACCAAAAACAACTCACTGTAGCTCTGTAAATTTGCCTTTGACTATTATCTTTAAATGGAACAAATCTAGCTTTTCTAGTGGGAACTAAATCATTTCTTGCTCTACCTGGTGCAACGAATAAACGATCGACTAAAAAGGTTTACATAAGGGGTAAAAGTATTATCAATCAGTACTACATATATACAAGTTAGGTCTCTCGATGAAGCCTTATTCCTTTTTTTGGTTTTGCTAAGAACTTTGATTCTTTGCCTAATCTCATGCTGACCAGTTCGGAATTTCTTTATCAAGTCAAACTCACATGTTCTACCTAATCCTGGTACATCTTGTAAAAGTTCCACAAAAGTTTCTCTTCTTGCTGCTGATGGCGCTGTGGTCTTTAAAAGCGGAATATATTATTATATTAGCCATAAGGATTTCAATATTTTTATTATTGAAAGGTTAACTAACTGAAAAAGACCGCGAAGATAATTCCACACTTGATTTGAGTATTATTCTAGAACTTGAAGCGTACATCTTTGTTTAAATCTTCTAATGGATTGCTTGATATCCGTCTACAAATGTTGCACTGAGTTTGAACTGAGTATGCGAAGTAAAGATGATAGAACTACTTTGACGATATTATAATTCATGGTTGTGCTTTCCTCTATCTACTACGCTACTCTCGAAAGTCAAAGGGAAAAACCCAGATCACGTGATTACGATATTTCAACTTGGTAATATATTGGAAATTAATAAACGTTGATGATATGGTAAGAGAACAAATTGCAGATGATTTATTTTTGTTTACTTCTGTTTTGACTGTTTCAAATATCATATGGAACACAACATATGGCTAAAAATGGATAGAGGAGCAGCCAGAAGTAAGAAACGAGCTTCCAAAGCTCAACAAGCCCAAGCTCAAACCCAAATTGAACAAACCCCACAAGCTGGACCATCTAAATCTTCTGAACCTACACAAGATCAACGAGGTAAAGATGGACGACCCATGCATAAAGAAAAATCAAAAAGACCTGAAAGACCAGCTAGAGAAATACAATCGAAAGATCCAAGTCTATATGTACCTAAAGCAATACGTACATCAGCAGCATTAATATATTCCAAAACACCTTTTGATGTAAATTCACCGCCTTCACCAGAAACTTTAGCTAATGTAAGAAGATTAGATTTGAGCGGTAGTGATATTAAAGATGTATCGTGGATTAAAGATGCTCCTGGTATAACTTGGTTGAGTTTGAATGGATGTAAGATCGAAAATGGTTGGAAAGAGGTCGGTGAATTAAAGGAATTGACTGGTAAGTCTTTGGCTAAAAAGGATGGTCTATCCATTACAATGTCGAATCGAATGAAAAGATATATATATATAGCTAATACTTGGCTTGCTTGATGATTCTTCGTTTAGTGCTTAATATCAACGGATGTGGATTAACACAATTACCCAAAGAATTGAAAAATCTAAGTAATTTAAAAGCTTTAGTAGCTATGAATAATGAATGGTCTGAATTAGATGATGATGTTGTTGGGGGTTGGAAAGATTTGAATTCGTTGAGTGAGTTTTCAGTCTGACTATATATATAGATATATATATATATATATTTCTATATCATTTCTCGATCCAGTCTTTTTCTTATCTCGTATGATGGAAATCTCAAGTGCTAAATCAATTTTGATTTTCATTTTTTTTTTAGTTATATCTCATTCACCAAACTTAATATCATTACCTAAATCATTAACTAGTTTATATAATTTATCAAAATTAACATTTTCACATTGTTCAAAATTATCTAATAAATCATTAGATGAAATTGATTTAACAAATTTACCTTTATTAAGAGATATAAAATTAAATAATTTACCTTTATTAACTAATTTACCTAAACATATATGTGATTGGGGTAAAGGTAATTTAAATTTAGCAACTTCTTTAAATAAATCCAATAACAATAATAACAATAAAAAAGTAGATAATGAGGATAATAGTAGTGATGATGATGATGATGATGATAATGATAAATCGAAAAGTAGGCACCAACAACAACAACAACCGATTAACAATAAATATGGTGATGGATTAGAAGTTTTAGATTTAGGTAATTGTTCTTTAGATTCTAATATTTTGATTAACATATTTGGTATATCCAGTATAAATGGAACTGGGAATAACAATAATCAACCTAAATTAACTTCAAAATCAATTAAATGGTTAAATTTAAGATCACTATCATTACATTCAAATCCATTAACCATAACAATACCAAATTATATTGAATTATTAAAAAATGAAATAACATCTACAACGAATTTACCAAATTTACAAATTATCGATTCAAAAAGAATTATAGAAAGAAAGAAAAAAGGTGAAATTTCAGAAAGTAAATATGAAAAGAGACGTAGAGAAAATAAAGAAAAGAAAATGAAACCTTCTGGATCGAATGTCAGTGGTACTTCAATCAAAATGAGAAAATGGGGTAATGATGATGATAAGGGCAGTGATGATGATAATGAAGATGGAGTTATTGATAATGAGGATATCGATATGGATAATTCAGATGATGATGATGATGATGATGATGATGATAAACATGTTATAGCAAAGAAGAAAGATGATAGAGATCATAAGAAAAAGAAGATTGTACATAAAGAGAAATCAATAACATCGACATCATCAACATCAAAGAAAAGAAAACATAATGATCGACCACCAAATGAAGAATCTGAAAATATTGCTGTAGCTGAACAAGATCACAAAAAACGTAAACGATCAAGACCAACTAAACCACCAACCAAACATTCCTCCTCATCTGTACCTCCACCTCCATCAAATAACAAACCAATAATAGACGTAACAGATTCCAAACAAATATCACATATACAAGATGATCAAAGAGAAAAGAAAAAGAAAGCTAAGTCTAAAGATCAAGGAGGTGAAATGAATATAAACAAAAATGGTAATAATCAAAGAGATGCAGTTGTAAGTTTAATTGAAATTAATGAAAAAGGTCAAGAAATTCAATTAAATTCAAAACAAAAGAAAAAATTGAAAGAAAAATTAAAGAAACAAAATGCTTCTAATTCTAATACTAATACCGGCGGCGGTACTGCTATTAATGGGGCTACTACAACAGCTGCAAGTGGTGGAGGTATTGATTTAAGACAAATGTTTGAACAACCAATTGTAAAGTCTATTAGTAAAAACAATGATGGTAATTATGATGATAATGGTTTAGGATTAGGTTTAGGATTAGGTTTAGGTTTAGGTGGATGGTAGTTGGTAGTTGTGAAGCGAAATTATATATTTTATATTCTATATTTGATCGCTTGAATACACAAAGTCTATTCAGTTCACATTAGTAGTAATTGTAGATACTGTACAATTTACATGTATGCATACATTTGTTATATTTTATGTATATTTATCTCTGTATAGGTTACTTAAACACTTTATATATCTTTTTGTATACTTTTTCTTCTATTTCCGCAAACCACTTCGTTGCCCTATCTAAGGGTTATTGTAAACCTTTCACAAATCGTTAAAAAATTTTACGTATAGTCAGTCTACTTGTAAGTTGGTAATCTATCTAACATATATTTATCTAAAGTTGACTGTTCAAAAGAAACACTGTTTTCACTCATTACTTCCATATTCGGATTTATATCCTTCTTCCCTTCAATCTGGCCAATTCCACATGACAGGCGAAGGCAATTTCAACATGAAAATGAGGCTTCACTTTTCGACATTTTTTGCCTTGTTCTTCAAATGTATTTTATTGATCTCATATCTGCTTTTCGTTGTTTTCTTTTCTTGACCTGGGTCAACTACTGCGATTGATTGAACAGGTGGCTTTTGATTGCTTTTGCTTTTACTGTGTTCTATGTGTTCTGTTACACCGCAACCGCAACTTCCTTTTGTAGATTTCAAGTCCTTATTGAAACGATTGAGTGTGCTCGAGTAGATTATTAATTAGTTTAGATTTGTTAATGTTTAGTTTCTGCGCTGATTGCGCTATGACGGTGTCACTGGACGGTAGGTGATGTGACGATTGGAAATTCCGTTATTGAGGTTTAGTTGATACATTTATGAAGCTAGTGAGATCGTGAATCGTTGTCGTTGCCGAGGTATTATAAGGATAAACAATAGTGGGAAAGGAGAGATAAGATGCTGTTGTACAAGGTACTTATGTTAATCTGAAATGGCGGATTTGACTTGTGTACCATATCCTATTAAGCTTGAATAGGGTTCAAACTACTTATTCCTCTAGCAGCTCTTCTTTCTAAAGCTGCATTTACCCATCCTACCATATCCACTTCAGCATCTTTGTCAGCTACTAAGAATGGATGTTCTAATAATTGAGCATAGGTTGGACGTTGATTAGGATCTTTCAATAAACTGATTTGAGAAGTTGAAGCAAAGATCAGTATTTGTAAATCCATGCAATGTGATTGTGCTGATCTGAATAATAATAATAAAAGCATGATAGCATAATAGAAAAGGCACAACTCACCATTTAGCTACGAAATCATTCGCATCATCACTATATCCAGGTGGTAAAGTAGGTGCAGCACCATTGACAATAGCTTGTAGTTGAGCGAAAACGTTTGAATATGTTTCAGGCGGATAAGGATAACATCCTTTAGCTAATTCAATTATCGATAATCCAACAGACCATACATCTGATGATACTGTATATGTAGGATTTTGGTTTGCCGTTTCAGACTTGATTCGTTCAGGCTATTTATCATTTACTTTCGTCAGCTCAATCGAGCAACACGAAAAAAGAAAAAAAAAATCATGCTTACAGCCATATAACTCTGACAACCAATATTTGTCTTGGCTAAACTCTTTTCTAATTGACCTGATACACCGAAATCACATAATTTCACTTCTCCTTTTTTGTTTATAAGTACGTTTGTCGGTTTGACGTCTAGTGAAGGACATAAAATCAGCATTTGGGCTTCACCTCTGGTTTGACGGCTTTCTCTGAGTCGCCAAGCATCTGAAACACCTGTAACTTACCTCTGTGCATGATCTGCAATTCGTCCTTTAAGAATTTCAAACCTCTAATCATACCAGCGGTGATTCTTCTTAATACATCTTCAGGTACTCTTTCTTGTGCACTGCTTGTTGTACCATCTGTATTGCCATTTGTTGTTGCATCACCGTTTGTTTGAGGTTCGCCATCTTTTTGATCTTTTGCTAAAACTCCACCTCCAGTCAAAGTATCTAAAGAACCAGCATCCATGTATTCCATACAATAGTAAACACATGATTCAATTGTGAAAGCACCGAAAAATTCAACGATTTCAGGTGCTTTAGCTCGATGTAAAATATCTAATTCCATGATGATTCCATTTAATTTTGATTCATCTAATTCTAATCGAATTTCCTATTTTCAAATATAGCAGTAAAGAAGTTTAGCACAACCCTCATCAACGGTTGTATGCTGGATAACCTAAAACTGCTGACTCACCTTCATAGCCATTTTGACATTAGTTGGTCTATGGAATACTTTATGTACAGATCCATAATTTCCTTTACCTAATTCACCTAACACCTCAATTTCATCCATATTTATCTGGAAAGATGCACCGTCTTCAAATTCTACACCTTTGGCTGTAAGGACTGCTTTAGATGAGAATCTAAGAGAACCAGATGGGTCCCTGTAAGTTGTCGACAAGTCAGTATATCATTCCATCTTCGTGACCTGGCCAAAACAGACTGGTCTGGGATGATCTTGATGACGATATAGCAGCAAAATCATGAAACCTTCTTCACTTACATAATTGTTTTGAAATCACTGAATTTACTACTTTCTTCTTTTGGTGCACCTTTCATTCCACTTAAAGTTAGACCACCTGGTGGACCCATTCTTCTACCTGCTACACCTGCACCACTACGTCCTATACCAGCAGGTGAACTTGCACCCATACCCATCATACCTAAATTAGGTCTTGGTGGACCTGCACCTCCCCCTGCAGCTCTTCTAGCAGCTAAACCAAATGGGCCTGAATTTGGGCCTGCAGGTGGTGGTCCACCACCTCCTTGCGACTGCTGTTGTGGTCTTAAAGCTTGAGATCTTAATAAAGCCCCCATTGAAGTAGCATTGGGATCGGGTCCAATCCCTCCTCCACCGCTGGGTGAAGCTGCTCCTCCAGGTGGTCCCTGTCTTGAAGCGGCGATCTACGAGCGAAAAAGGAAGATCATAGCATGTTAGCGATATCCCCTATGTCTCTGTCGTATATTTACCCCAAATCGAAGCCTATCCTACTCACTTTATCCATTTTAGCTTGTAAGGAGGGCAACATTTTAGTTTGCATTTGACTTCCACCTCTACCTGCTGCACCTCTCATACCCATTGGCATTGGCATACCACCTCTTGCTACACCTGGTCTTGCACCTGCAGCAGCTGCCGAAGGTCTTGGTACAGCAGGAGCAGAAGTTATACTTTGTGGAGGTGGTGGACGTGGTAAAGATGATACTGATGAAGGTGATTTTGATGAGTTTGCTGCATTTCCATTTACTTCTGCAGGTGGTGGATGAGCCGTCGTTGGTGCTGTTGGAGTAGGAATGGGACTTGCTTTTGCTGATTCAGAATTCTCATTTTCATCTTCATCTTTTGGTGAGGGTGGTCTAGGTGAAAAATCTCGAGTTATCACTGAAGGTGAATCATCAATTTTCAATGTATCCAACGTTGGTGGTGATGACATGATGAACGATTATTTGGTTGTTGGTGAAATTCTAGATGTAAAGAAGAAAGATATGAGTTTTGTAGAAGATGAGGTTGATTTAGTTTGACTGGTGTTTTAAGTGAAAAACTTTCTTCCCTTGATTGATAATCCGGTGATTGGGTTCGATTGAAGGGGTGATCCCAAGGAAGATAGTAACAAGGTTACGTCGGATACTTGAAAGGAAGGATGAGGGATGTTATGAGTGATCTAAGTGGAGAAAGGATAGTATACTTGATCTGTCTATCTAAAAGTAGTTTTACTCTCTGTTATATCTAGACTCTATCACTGGACTAAAGCTGTATAAATGTTTCCTTTGGAATCCTGTTGTAGCTGTTCTCTGTATATCACAGTATATGATGATGGTTGAGCAGGAGTTAATGAATCTACGAGAATATGATTTCTATGTCGAGTTTTGATTGATGATTGATGATTGACGATTGACGATTGATTAAAGCGGTACGTGCGCCAAGAGATGGAATTCTATTGCTGATTAATGACAAGATAACCTCTAATCTTGTAATTTTATCCGAATTGATCTACAATCTACAATCTACAATCTACAATCTGTGAGATGTGATTGATGGATAAGAGAAAAGATGCCGAAAACCCAAAAAGAGTATAAGGTGATGAGGTGATATTGATGACTAGCAGTAGTAAAATAAACACAAATTAAAAAGGTGATTAGACTTTCGATGGTGAATGCCATGCCAAAATGTAAATGTAAAAAGGGGCATACATATGTGTATATGTGTATGTGTGTCACATGTAAAAATACAAGCTAAAGGTGAAAAGGGATGACGATAGTACACTCACCGTAGACTTTGATTCGATTCAGGGTGATTTATTTAACTAGTACTAGTACGTAGTGCGGTCATACTGATAGGCGGTAACCTCCGATTACGCTAGGAATGTTCATAATAGTTGACATGATGCAGCTTAGACAAAGACGTCGGTTAGGTAACTTGTATTCAACTGAGAATATATGGATGTGTAAATCTGGACAGGAGTAGGATACCCACTATCATCAAGATAAATAAGCTGCGGGAACGGTATTGAAGAACCTTCAGGTATATCTCAAGAAAAGATCCACGAAACACCTTCAACAATTACCATGGCTACACCTCTTAAATCATATCTCGGCCGATCAATCGATCTCCTTAGACGAAGTACGGCAAAGGGTGAGTGTATTCAATAGTTGGGAATATATCTATATGTATAACGAATGACAATGCTGAATTCATCACCCTCATTGTTATAGTGGTACAAAGTGAACCAACACCAAAAGCCCTACCTTCAACGATATTTTCATTCGATTCATCAAATCCACCTATAGATAAAGTTGATCAATTCAGTTTAGGTTCAGATATTGAAGTTGGTGGATTATCAACATGTAATTTATCTTTAATACCTTTAAACTCTTCATCTTCTTCTTCATCTTCTTCTTTGGCATCAAAAACAAAAATGAATGAAGATGAAAATGAAGAAGAAGATACTATAAATTATTCACATATGGCATTTTATGGAAATTTATCAACAAAAATACCTTTAAATAAATTAGGTCAAATACGTACAGGTTATGCAGGATTTAGAAATATTTCAAAACCTACTTTATTTGGTCAAGATAATTGGGATTTAGAATTATATAGTCATTTAAAGATTAAAGTAGGTTATAGAGGTTGGCAAGGTTGGAGAAATAGATGGGTAGTAAATATTGGTATTGATGGTAGACCAAAGTGAGTCATAGTCAATTATATCATATATTCACTCTCTCATGAGGCAAAGTTCGTCGGTATCGGACAGAATAGCTAATACGATTCCTCATACTTCTTCCTCCTCATTCAGATCAGATGTATTTCAGCATAGATTAGAAATACCTTCTATGACAACATCTGGTATATCATCATCAAAAATACCACTTGATCCATTTTCCACACAAAATCCACCTATTCAATTTTCAACTTTACATTTACCTTTATCATCATTTGTTTTAATTAAAAAAGGTCAAATTTCAAATTCACCTATACCTTTAGAAAAATCTTTTATACGTACAATTGGATTTGCTTTATTAGGTAGAGATAGAGGTGATGATGGACCTTCTTTAACTTCATCTCAACAACAACAACAAATAAATACACCATCAATTTTAAAATCTTTCAATTTAGGTGGATGGGGTAAAACAAATCTAAATACTTTAAATAAAGATGATTTAGAAAATGATCATGAATTGAAAACTCTTTTACAAGAAGATCAAATTAATATAAATGATAATAATCAAACACAACCACAACCACCGCTAAATAGACAAAGTTCAGCAAGTCGTCCTAATACTAGTGGATATCACAGAATTGGTGCAACTGAAGCTTCTTCACCAACTACTATATCAGGTGAACAATCAAATTCTTCGCCGATTGGAATTGGAAATTCAAATGAACAAGAAGAAAGAGAAGGTTATTTCGAATTATGTATCAAAAGTGTGGAAGCCGTTAAATGGGATCCTGAGATGGATGGGATGGATGAACTAGGAGAAGTATGATTTGACAACAGATTACTAGACAATTTATATCAAGTAGAGGATATTAAACGATGTTACCCTTCAAATTCGATGTATGCATCTGGTAAGAAGACAATTGATATCCAATCCCGTAGTATAACATTCATGCTGTTCGATGTCACCTTCAAATACCCGTTTGGGATATTGAGTCGTCCACATCCAGTACGAAACATGATATTGAACGAATGGAGGTTTTCCATATGTTCTTTGATAACGACGAATGACATATAAAGCCAACTTCAGGATAAATGAGGAATCAAGAGTAAAAGGAAAATCTTCAGAGCTAAAATTTTCAAATATCAAATGCGCTTCTCGAATCATCCGTTCTTCATATATACACATATACATACAGGAGATGGGATTGCAAGGTCTCCCATTGTCTGCTTACTACCTCGTATAGCCTCTTCTGTTAACAATCCCATGAAACGCGGAGATAGCGGAAAACATTTATCATGGTCAAACTCGATACGATAACATCGGACCGACTTTTCAGGATCATCAAAAATGTAAGACATTTCGAATCAATGAGATTCATGTTGTGTACCTATTATATTCCAGATGCGAGTCTATACAGGATTGCATTCGGTCTGTGGTAGCATGAAGGCTTGTTTCTGCGCGTTTTGAGTTCTGTACAGTAGTCAGAGGCTCACATGAATATATCGTTATAATCATCAACGCTCGTGTCACATATGTATCCCCAAGAGATAGGATAATCAATGATCTAATACAGCCGGAGGTTCATCATGGGACACACGGTGCAGGTAGGTGACAGGATCAACAGCGACCCATGTCTCGATGTACAGCGATGATAGACGTTTGAACCGAATTACCGTACATTGAATGAATGACCGAAGAGATCTCCGACTAAGTCCGTTTGAATTGGTCCGAAAGGTATTATTCACTTTGTTTGGTGAGGATCGTTTCTTGTTCACCTAGCATCATACCAGACAAGAGCTGTATGTTTAGTTATCACTTACAACCAGTCAGGATATAGATATTCGTCGTTGATCGATATAGGTCGAAAGGAAGACAAGAGCTTTCAGGCGAGGGGGTAATCAAATTGAAAGCCACGTGGAATACTTCTATCAAATCGTTAAACATTTTATTGGGTCCTTTGTAACTAACTGAGGTTAGTCAACCATGTTGTACCTTTAAAACAATTACAGTACGAGTACAGTAGATAAGACAATCACCTTTGAGCACTGTACAGCACAAGAAGAAGAAGCGAGTTGATTCTAGATAAGATTTTATGTAGTCTAGTCCGCTTATCATTATCCTATCAGAATCGATAATGAATCGCTTAATCGCTTATAACTACTGTGAAAATTCATATTCAAATATCACAATGCGGTGGAAATGTCCGCTTATAAGCTTTTTTGGAACGATAGCTTAGGCATGGGGTAATCTTAAAATGATACCGCCGGTAAATAGAAGGTATAAATTTTTAACTCCTTTGGGTAATTTTGATATAGATGAAAGGGTAAACCTGACTCGTGTCCAAAAAAAGTTGAAAAAAGTCTGCTTTGATCCCAGCAGTCGTCAATTTTTAAAGACTGTAGACGTAACTTGTATACTTTTTTTCGCTTTCTCCGCTTCGGTCGATACCACTTTTATGTGACCTTTGGATTCACATCTCAACTTATTTTATTTCAGTTTCTATACGGAAAACATCTTTCTCTCTTTACTTTTTCAACACATATCCTTATAATCTTTCTTTGCGATCTCATCCGAACGCATTGATCTTACTTTAATCTCTTAGCTCTAGAAAAAGGATCAAATAGGGATAAATCAAAAATGGCTCTTCGTCAATTGAGTACGTGTTTCCACATAACAAATCAACGGTATTTCCGAAATACCTATCGTAGATCATTTAAATCGAAACATCATACCTTTGAACCACAAACGCGTCAATTATACTAGACTTTCTCCAGCTAACATTGATATCGGTTGCAATTTATAGTAAGAGCTAGACCTCTTTTAGCTAGACCTAGTGTTCTTGCTCCAAGATCAGCTTTAATCGCACCTAGATTAACTGCATCTTTCACTTCAACACCTAAAAAATTAGATGTTCCTCCTCAAGCTTATCAGAATCCACCTGGTGTTCAAGGTACGCAACCCACACCTACAGGTCCTAAAGTAAAGGTGAGTTTAGTATACCTAATTATCTTACTGGGTTTTATGTACACACGAAGAATAACGATTGATTTGATTTCATGATATGAATAAATAGCCATCTTTCTCAAAAAGAACCGGTAAATTCTTTAGAACTACTGGACGTGTAACTCTTGTTGTTCTTCTCACTGCTACTGGTGCTTTCCTTTATGGTAAGTTAAAAGACGAAATCGCGCTTCTTCATGCTTATACGATCTGCTATCATTGGGGCTGGATGAAGCTAATATCCTTATCACACACAGTCACTCAAACCCAAAATTCACCACCGGAACAATTACCAACAGACACTAAAAAACCAACATTAGTAGTTTTAGGTTCAGGTTGGGGTGCAACATCATTCTTAAAACAACTTGATACAGAAGAATTCAATGTTGTTGTCATTTCACCAAGAAATTACTTCTTGTTCACACCTTTATTACCTTCAGTCACCGTAGGTACATTAGAACCTAGATCAATTATTCAACCTACAAGATATATTACAAGACACAAGAAAAGAAAGGTTGATGTTTACGAAGCTGAAGCTCAAGAAGTTGATCCTGTAAAGAAAACCGTCACTTTCCAAGGTAAGTCATGCCAAGTCGATCTAGCCGGACTTTCCCGTCAAACACGTAAAACATCAGATATCGCATGAAATTCTGACAATTACATTCCATCATAATTGCAGATCTCTCCGATGTTAGAGGTGCAGCTGGTTCAGTCACCATCCCTTACGACTACCTTGTCTACGCTGTCGGTTGTGAAAACCAAACATTCGGTATCAAAGGTGTAAATGAACATGCTTGTTTCCTCAAAGAGTTATCTGATGCCGATAAAATCCGAACCAAGCTCATGGATTGTGAGTACAGCTACGTGCTTGAACTCGTCATGTCTTGGTAGCTGACAACGTGATATCTTCTTCATAGGTATCGAGACTGCAGCCTTCAGAGATCAACCTCAAGATGAAATTGACCGACTTATGCACATGGTTGTCGTTGGTGGTGGTCCAACTGGTGTAGAATATGCCGGTGAATTACACGATTTCTTGATTGTAAGTTTGTCTTTTGTCTCTCTTAAGATGCAGATTTCCGTTACAATGTGCTTTAGAAGAGGAGCGTTGCTGACGTGATTGTCACCCTGATAGGACGATCTTAAAAAATGGTACCCAGAAGTTGCTGAAAGACTTAGAATCACACTTATTGAAGCTTTACCTAACGTTTTACCTGCATTCTCAAAACAATTAATCCAATATACCGAATCAACATTTGCTGAAAACAAAATCGATGTGTTAACAAGAACAATGGTTAAAGATGTCAAAGAAAGTTCAGTTGTGGTACAAGATGCAAACAAACAAATGAAAGAAATTCCATATGGATTATTAGTTTGGGCAACAGGTAACACATCCAGACAAATTACAAGAGATTTGATGTCAAAATTATCTTCAGTTCAAACTCAAAGAAGAGGTTTATTAGTTGATGATTATTTATCATTATTAGGTGCTGATGGTGTTTATGCTGTTGGTGATTGTACAGCTACATCATATGCTCCAACCGCACAAGTTGCTTCACAACAAGGTATTTATTTAGCTAGTATCTTCCAAAAATTAGGTCAAAAGGCAAAATACGAACAACAATTAGCTGAATTGAGAGCTACAAATGCTTCACCAGAAGAAATTGAAGGTACAATTAAAAAATTGAACAGAGCTGCTAAATTAACTCCTTTCCACTATTCTCACCAAGTAGGTGTCTACCTTCTGCATCCCGCTCTTACTTCGAAAACGTTTCAGCTAACATTCTTTCTTTCCTTACTGTAGGGTTCTCTTGCATACATTGGTTCAGAGAAAGCTATTGCCGATTTACCATTATTCAATGGTAATGTAGCTTCAGGTGGTGGTGCTGCAATGCTTTTCTGGAGATCAGCTTATGTTGTGAGTGGCATCGAACATTCAAATATGGTGATCAAACGCAATATACTGATAGTCTCAATCCACCTAAATAGTCAACCCTTTACTCTGTTCGAAACAGAACTTTGGTATTGGCTGATTGGGCTAAAGTCAAAATCTTCGGTCGGTGAGTTAAGGAATCCGTTACGCGCATCTAGTTGGAATATTATCTACAGTATTAAACTAAATTTACGGTCATTTTGCTAACGTGACTGTTTACTTATTCTTTTACAGAGATGTATCCCGAGAGTAAATGCTTAAACCTCAACACATTCTGAACACCTGTTAATCCTCTATCTCTACACCGAAAATTTACTCAAAAAAAATCGACATGACAGATTTTATACCCTTTCATTCTTTTAAATTCTTTTAATTCTCTCTTGCAAAACCGGATGTTTCAGTCGATTTCATCACAAATCTTTGTTATTTTTTTATATTTTACAATCACGATTTTTTCGTACCACCGTGTGGACTGGTACCCAATTGATTTAACCCAAAATAATATACAGTAGTATAGGATAGTAAGGAGGAGTCTGGGAGATAACTTGATAGGGTAATATCCTCTATAAAGGAAGAAAAACGGATGCATAAACATAGACATTTTCGATAAATATAAGTACAAGCAGAAATATGTAGTGTACTTTACGATAAGGCCAACTAATCTAGGCAATGAAGTGCTGATCATGGTACACCGACATCCAGTCGAGGCCGTCCCTCGGAGTGATTGGTTATACAATACAGTATTGAGGGTGTGTTCACGTCAAAAGGGCGTGGTTGACGGAAATTACACTTGTTCAGCATGTTTGTGAATAAATTCATAAATTCACAATTAGGCAGTAACTGACTTCTAGTTTGCCTATGTCAGTTGAAGTACGGAATCGTATTCCTTCTGCTGAAAAGTTGTTAGGTATTCATCATCAATCACACAATATGCTTAAATCCGTTAAACGAACTGTATGATAACTCTAAATGCCATTTATCGTGAATACATAGTTAGTGGCACCGGCTTGAAAATGGTAGTACATACGTACTACTGTCCGCCAGATGCCTCAACATCAATTGATCATGGTTCTGACCGATGGGATGACGATAAAGTGGTTTTGTTGTCGTGCTGTGGGGACCTCTTAAATAGTCTGCTCGTAATCAAAAGCAGTTTACTCATGAGCGTTGTGGGACTAATAGCGAGATGCATACTTCGTTCTGGAGTATCCTATTCACAAATCCCTTTTTATTCGAAGGTAAAGTTGTCGTAGCGGGTTTCTATAGGACGAGGGTTCTGTGAAAATGGAGTGTCGATTACTTACTTTTCATATCGTAGCTTTATTCGTTTACAGACATCGGTATTCTGAATTTGTCTTTCCTTCATTCCACTCTTTTTCTTGGTGAATCTACCTTACAAAGATGTTTGACCGTTGTTGTCACGAGATAGCTTACAGATCAATATACGAGCATCAATCATCTTTTCAGCTGAAAACCTTCGCGAACTTGAGCTGCGAAACTCCCGATTTCGTATGTATCCTGTCATCTAATTGTGGGAAAAGTAAATGATATTTGTTGCCGATCTCTGAGAACAAGCTTGTATGAATTTTATTATAAGACTATAGCTCAGAAGAGCATCTGTAATCGACTCCTGCTCACCGTTTACTTATTCATGAACTATGAATCTCAAGTAGCGTCCGTAATCACAATGCGTCTGCTAGTTCCAATACCTAAACCAGGAAATATAACGAGAATGGAGCGAAAGTAAGTTGCAGCGGGCGTGAGCAACGATTCTTTAGAAGCTGTCTGTGTGCAAGAAAGGTAAGTCAGCTCATAGAAACTTCATAGGTTTGTCGTTGAGATTCCATTTAGAGAGACTGCTAGCTCAAGGCCGTCTTCTAATTATTGAAAGTAAGAGGTATATATCGACTCCATTTGCCACTTTTTATTTTAACCTCACTCTCAACAGGCTTACTTTTTCATACCAGATTTCAAGTCCTGCTCATGGATCGAGCCGTGAAGTACAGCTTGGGAGATATCAGGGATGGACTTTGAGTTCTGCCTCTTTCACAAAGGTCTTTGTACTAATACATTCGAGTAGGGTTCAAGGGTTGTGAGATGGGATCAAAATGACTAACTCACTACACTCCGCGAGTCCCTTAGCTCCAAGTTGGCCGAATTTTCACTACTAAACCTTAAATGCATTCTCACAAACCTGAGGAGAAAAGTGTGGGTATTACCACGAACCTTAATCTTTATCAGCCCGTTGGTCATATGTACTAGCTCCTGTCTGTCTAAGGTGTAAATTTGGCGGTGCCAGCGCGTATTTCTGACAAGTCCGTTTTCAGTATCGTGATCGATCATACAGCATCATGTGAGCAGTGATAGCAACTAAGGTGACTGGGTGGCAGTCGAAACAATCATATGACAAGTTTACTAAAAAAAAGCATGACAAATCAAGATTAAAGATAACAAATCTGATTTGCAGGTATTAAACATATATAAATTTTTTTATCTCGGGTAGTAGTGGGATCGTCGTACAATGAGATTTATGGTCTGTATGCCATCTTACATGCGATACTACTGAAGCTGAGTCCATCGACAATCTATCATGCATCACTGTAACTTCATTAAAACCTGATTGTTGAATTACCGGATAATCATAACAAAATGGGAAGCTATACGTTATGGGTAAAAAGAAATACAAATTATTTTGTACGGGAAGTGGCAGAAGCGGAGACACGTAATCTCAATACCAAATTTTGAGAGGAACAACGTTGAGATCCTAATTATCTTACTGAATTTGTAAAAACCTACAAGGTTCTCTACATAGTCGGCTTAAGTAGGTCGGAAACCCGAACATCATATATTCTTCGTTCAAAATCGCCCTTATGCTAGAAATCGCCATAACTACAGAAGATTACTCTCTCCTATTTATGATCAAGGTGTATCGCGTCCTTTTGATAGAACTGGCTGTAACAAGAGAAATGCACCTGGTCATAGAAAGACTGTCTTATCTTTGATAAGCACCCTCTTGGAATTCTCCTTTTTGTTTGGTAATCTTGACATAAGTGAGTTCAGTGGATTCTGCTTGGATCAAAATTGAGTTCGGAATAGGGTGACAAGCAAGATCAAGCTTACAGTATAATCATGACCTAATGAAACTAGCTGCGATAACTCCCACGACTTTGTGCGGTAAGGGATTGCGTTCCCTTTCTTTTCAGTTTTTCTCGCCAAGTTGATCATAGCTTTACAAATTTACGGTTCACACAAGAAATCCCTGCTAAAACGACTTTTGAGTGGGGTAACGTTGGCCTATACCCCGACTGACCATCGAATTTTATAGAAGATAGATAAATTATTCGTAAAACTTCATAGTTGTGCGAGTCAAATTAACGGTATCTCATAAGGTTAATTGAAGTATCGCAAATTACCAACACAAATTATCAGATGTTTAACCAAATATCATCATCGAAGAAACGAAAAACTGGAATTAGAAACAGCCACAAAGCCGCCATTTTCATAGATCTTCTCCTCCTAGTAAATCAAGATGATATTACATTAACTAAGGAAGGCGGTTTGAATCTAAGGAAAATACCTAAAAAAAAACAGGTTAAATGCAAGAATTACGTTAAGAGCGTCATCACAGAGCCGAATAAGCTCGAACACGTGAGGATATTGAGCGGTAATAACGAATTTTTCTAAGCTAGAAGCAGTGGTTGATCGGGAAGATGATAAAGGTCCCAAATGTTTTGTTAAAGGGCGTGTCCAGTTTATTCAATCTCGCTTACAGAGAAAGTAATCACCCTTACATCTCCGAGCCAATTGTTGGAGCATAAAATGAAGCAAGCTAAAGCACCAACAAGTCTTAAATGAAAACATCGAGAATTTGTAGGAACGTTTTCTGGGAATGAAACTCTCATGAACCACACAGGCATATAGCCGCCCATATGATAGATTAGTGTGGGAGTTGGTTACAAACCATTTTATGTAACATCTTGTCCGGGCGTCGCAGCGTGCCGAGATAGATTTTTCTGTATATGAGCGAATGGATATTGTATCGACATCTCTAGATCTGCTTGGTATTCAAGAGGTAAGAAAAAGTGAGATGGTTGCGCTTGTATATTGGAATCTGGGAGACCAGAAATGGAGTTCAGATCTCACGTTACCAAGGAATCTTGATAGAGCCTGTTCCATTTTACCTATTTAAACTGTCTCACGTGAAAAAGATTACGACTCTTGTCTTGTCTTGAAAGATGTTCTCATTTTCATTCAAGAAGAATATGTAGATCACTACCATAACGATATACATTTGGTCCCGCTTTGTTCTTTACTAAATTTTTTTTAATCATTTCAAACTGCAAGTCGGTTTAATTACGTTGGCATTTGCCCGAGGGCAACTTTAAAAAGTAAAAAAGTCGGGATGTTTTCACAATCACATACCGACAGGCCATTGGGAAGGTTCCCCACCAAAAAAAAAAAGATCGACATACCTTATCTAGTAGTGAATTTGCTGGAAAAAGAACGATATCTTCTGTCGATCAGCTGGTAAATCTTTATTTAGCTTTTATCTATAAAGCTAGATTCGATTTCATTCTGGATTACGACAACATTTGTAGTACGTGTTCAGAAGCTGTTTTGTTTTTCAATTTTTTTGGTTTCTTTTTGATTAAACGTATAACCTCATCCCAAGACACGGTAACTTGAGGTTGGTAAAAACAAAGAAGATAACATAGCCATTTTAACGCCTTCGCGTTTTCGGAATTGCCTCGACTGAGGATTCTAGCCAACGCATCGTGGCTATACCCTAGCGATCGAAAATGACCGCAAGGCAGTGTAGCAGCAGATGGTAGTGATTCTATTATTCCCAAAAGATGTTTGGCGCTCATTTAAGCAGTAACAGGAACCATCCCTCCTGATGAATGTGGACCACAGCGTGTCGTTGTACCGAATTCATCGCGAAAGAGAGATCGAAACCTTATTGGAATATTGTTGACAGAAACAGATTCGTTAAAGATCCAAGCGCCCAGCTCAGTGGGCATCATTTTCCTCTTTGGATCGCATCTGCCTATTCGCATACCAGAACGATAACTGAGCTCTACATTCTTTTACTGTATTTATCGGTCTATCTGTCAACAAGATCTTGAACAAAATGAGTTGACGGCATAAATGGCCATTGACCATATTCATGCAATAAGCACGGTACGCTGTAATTTGCAACAAGTGCCTAAAACCGGAACTGTTACTGCACCGCCAGCAGCAGCAGCAGGAGCAATCTTGATTTCGAGATTACAGTAATATCGATCGCACTAAATTGACAATCCTTAACGTAAACACATGCCTTCATCTTCTGGTAGGAAAAAAAAAAGAGATTATGACATCTGATCTACCCCAATCCAGCGGATTTAGAATGGCGTTCGGAAAATTCACTTTACCGCCGTCTTTTTTTAATCTTCTTTTCCAGATCTCCATCTGTTTATGTTATCGTTATGTTATGTTATGACTTGATCTTCCGAACGTATTTACCTGAGTCTGAATGCATCGGCTACTAAGGTAGGATACATCGAATTTGTCAGACATTTTGTCCTTTACATCTGATATGCTTTCATTTCGTCATCATGGCTTTATAATTGGGAATACCTAGTTGCTAAATCGCTTGGAAACGGGTTCTTCCGTGGGCCCAATCTCATTTACTCTCACTTACTTCCCTTGAAATCAGATGCAACGATGACTAACGCAGGGCAGCCAATGGTGCTGCCTATTTAGTCACATAAGCAAAACTACGTGATTGTACAGTATGTATCCGCATCATCTGTTTAGGGCTGATCAAGGGACATGAGCATATCAAACAAATTGGCAAGAACACCTCGCTACTTTCGATAAAGTCTTTCGCCTGCGCCGGCGCCTGGAAATAGGGATCACCCAGAGTACTGTTCTCGCCAGGCTCACATATATGTCGTAAAATTTCTATGTATGCGATTATTCTGTCACGGCTGTGAAAGAACATAAGTGATTGACAAAAGATCACCTTCCTATTACGCATATCATACTTCGCTAAGCGCCCAGTAAGAGAAGTAACAACAAGAGACTAGTGTGATCATCCCGAAGTTCCTCCTAACCTGGGCGCATTTTAACAGGGTTTAAATGGAGAATTGATTTCATCTTAGTAAGGGAAAATCACATTGTTGTCTAAAGACAAGAAGCGTAAAGTGTCTTTAACGTAAATTTTAAGATAATTCAGGATATAGAAAAGGTAATCTTTTTCTCCTTGCCCTGCATAGCGCTGCCCGTGTGATCGGATGTTCGATTTGGCCTACGACCGATAAATGAAGAAGATCCCAACGGGACCTTGCATTGCGTTTGCCTTCTTACTTGTGAAAGAATGTCCAGGTCTACATTTACCTTTCTCGTTCCTCCTGCTCTGGACATCGCTGCTGCCTGACAACACGCTCATGGAGCAGTCCCTAGTGACATGAGTCATACCATAACTTTCTCGTTTCATTGAGCAACCAGCTTTGACGGGGCGTCTTTTTGTAAATTAAATCATTTCAGAAGAGTAACATGGCCGAATAAAGTTACGATATACGTTTTGAGGAATTTGAATGAAATTCCAACTTTGAGATCATGATACCGTAAATAGAGTTTTATGGTTCTCCTAATTTATGATAAACATGGCTGTTTTGGTGAGATCGCCTTCTCGGAATAAGCATATGATAATCGATGATTTCATTATATTATTCCGTTTTTACCAAATCTATGCTTTTTTTTTTTTCTATCTGATCTTCATCCTAAGTCTCACTTCACACCTTAAAAGTAATCTCTTGGTATTTTATTTCTCACCACTTTTTTTCGCTTTGGTTTTTTTTCTTTTCAGGTTTTCCTGTAATCGTTTTTTCCACTCTTAATAAAATATCCTATTTAATCCTTCGCGGCAAATTTCTGGATCAACGTAATCAAATATAAAAAGAAGAGGACAGAACAGACACCCGACAATAAAAAAAAGAAAAAGAAAAAACAGTAACAAAGATTAAAGGAAAAATCCGCATGATCACCGAGGTTATTACCCTTCCCATAAAGCCTCTGGTCTACCCAACTTTGAAATAACAAGTAAAAACTTTGATCAGATGGGACAAGGGGTAACGGACCCCTTACTCATGAATTACACTATTTCCACTTTTTTTAATACTTCAGCAACAAATACAACCCAAAAGAAGATACAAAGTCACAGATTGTGTATCCCATCATCGACGTCTTCGGACTCTTTTTTCTTTTTGTTTTTCTTCTTTCTTCGTCAATCCTACAGTTATTCTTGACTTTTATCGAAGATAGCTTGTGTGTATATCTTTCTTGTAGAAATATAACAATACCATTTGATAGTGGCCCGCTAGCGTGATTCTAAACTCAAATACATCATCACAGGTTCATCCCGGACCTATTTCCTGATTTACCACATCGCGTTTTTCTTGATACCTCAACCAAACAACTTCGACCTACACACAACGGTACGGTACATCTTCATCAATCATAATGTAAGCATCTATTTTTCTTGTCTCATACATAATCAATCGCATCTTAGTCCCAAGTAAACTTTGTAACGCAAAGGGAAAGAGGCGAATCGACTTGAAAGCTCACCTTATAGCCGAATTGCCGTTTTTTAGCCATTTCTCCAACGACAAGAAGATTTGAGGCGAATCAGCTCTTTCACACTTAACGAAGTGGTCAATTCAAGCTCACTCCAGATAAGTACGACTTGATACATATCAAGTTGATTGTCAGATATAGACATTCTGGTGCAACCACACGCTCGAAACTCTGCGCCACGCTGAAACAGAAAGAGGTTGTATAAGGTTAAAACTCAAATATCCTTATTCTCCTATTGGGTGTGCAAGTGTCCAAGCGTTATCATATCAAGTTGTTCAACATCGATTCTGGGCCAATCGATCGAAATCGTGTACTAAGGTTCAACCCTCATTCTTGATTGGATCTCGGAAAGGAAGTGTTTGTCGAGGTCACCTATCAAGACTAAATCGTTAAATCGCTTTCCTCCTTAACAACCACGCTCAGACACATATACACAACACGCCTTCAAAGGAAGTAACCCAGCTGTTTGGTGTTTCATCTTTCATCTTTCAACATTATATTCCTGGGATATTCCGAACTACATCCTGCAATATCCGTTAGATACCGTCTCTATACGGATCAAAACAAGGGAAGTCGTAAAAGAACATCCTTTGTAATCATCAGTCAAACTATATCAAGCGATCACGATCTTTTAGTGTACACGAGGACACTTGGATATACTGCGGGCCGGTGCCACAAGGGATAAGATCCAAGATAGATCAAACTCGATCGTACACCACATTGGTGAAAGAAGGTAAACAACGAGAAGTTGGCTTCTCTCGACATCAGAATCGGTCACCGCTGGTGATCCCACATTCAGCTGAAAATTTCATATCAACCATTTTGATTTCGATCAGTTGCAAGTTGCTTATCGGGTTTTCATTGCTCCTTTCTTCGCTAGATTGAAGAAGAAGGTCGTTATTCTCAACGCATATAGACGGAAGAAGCATTCGCAGTCGACAACCCCTCCTTTTCGTTAATCTGCGGATTTTGAGGGGTAATCAACGAGTGCAACATACGAAGAAGAAAACATTTTGCCTCAGTTCCCTTTGTTTTTCAACCTGGTATCCTCAGCGTTGCCGAAGTTAAAGGATCTAGCTTTGGACTTGAATAACAGCTTTTGATCGAGGATCAGGATCGTCGAACGGAGCTATTACAACGGAAAAATCACATTGTTTCAACTTCGCAAACGTCATAGTCTGCAAGAAATACACACACAGCATCCGGCGGCACACCTTTGTTTACTCTTCTGGTGATCGACACATCCGAAAGTAATATCACTTCAGACAAAATCAACCCAACGACATATATTCCTTGGAATCCATTATACTTCTTCCCATCAACCGCTCATATTCACCGCCAATTCACCGGTGCTTCTTTAGCACTTTATCGAGAATTCAATCACAGTAACTTTGTACAGTATCATCAACCAACCTTACGAAAAGCCGTCCAAATAGTTAACTAGTTTAAACTGAGTTCCACTCGTTCACACAATTGTCGGCGAGTTTACCAGTATAAGCTTGTCAAGGACATAGCTAATTCTGCCAAGTAAGTGATAAAAATGAGGCATTGTCTGATTGACCGCCGTTTCCCTTCGTATCTATGTGCTGACGATTTTGTCCCCACTTGTGTTCATCAAAAATCAGTACGATCAGGAACTTCAACGTGATCAAGGTCAATCATTACTATTATAAGCTTTAAAGTTCAGCTGTAGACAGGAAACACCTTTTCAGCCAATCAGTCATTTAAAGCTAGCTGGATTATAAGCGCATCTTCAACATCATAAAGCACCTTGAAGGCATCCGAAGGGCGTTGTTCTTGCTCTATCAAAACATACATAACACAGAACACGAGCGTAGTTGCTTAACTTGATTAATATCGATACTTATGACATCTCCTCCAGACAGTACAGCTATAATTTCCTCCTCTACACGACCTACGGATACCTCACCTCCGAAAAAGTCAAATTTGAGGAATCGTTATTACAATCCGAATAACGAAGATAAAAACATGACTACAACAACGGCAACTTCGATACCTATAAATATACCTAGAATGCCACCTTCAAATCCATCTTCGTCATCTTCATCTTCTCATCGACCTCATCCTCATAGAGGAGAATCTTATGAAAGATTACCTCCTCATCCACATTCTCAATCATATGCACATTTGCACTCAAGTTCTTCGAGAGAAAGAGAACGGGAGAGGGAAACTAGAGGTGAATCACCTTCATCAGGTAGATCACCAACTATTTCACATTCGTATAATAGATCACATCCTTATCCAAGAAGAAGATCATTCAATTCACAGCCTGAAAGAGAAAGAGAACGTGATATGGAATCCACAGGAGAAAGAGAACAACAACAATTACCTAGAATTCATTTACCGCCACCTATTTCTATAGCTCCATTAAAATTCAGCAATGAAAGTGGTAGTGGAGGTAATAATCATCAATTGTCACCTATAGAAAGAGAATTCCCGTCACTATCTACTTCCAGTCAACGTGATACACCGCCGCCGTCTTCTTGGCGAAGTGGAGGATCTGCATCAGAACCAAGAGCTCAGATACATCGTATACCATCAGGTGGTTCAGTAGGTAAATCCGCTGGAATCTCTTTACCACCTTTACACTCGATATCTGGTTCACCTACTTTACCACCTCCAATCGGAAATATGCCACCACCATCTTCAGTGGATAATAATGCTTCATCAGCATCAGGATCTGCATCAACAGCCAGAACTAGCCCGAGATTGTATCCACCAAATTTAGGTAGACCAAGTTATAGTCCGTATGAACCTCCTCTCGGACATCCTTCTTCCAAGAGATCACCAAGTTCTGGAGTATCAAAATTACGTGAACGTGAACGTGATACTGAAAGAAGTCTTGAATATGAACAACAGCAACACCAAGCTATACATAGTCAAGCTCGCCAGCCACCTCCATACGAAAAATACCAAACTCACGAACCTTCTAGAGAGGAGTTGTACGAACTACATAGAAGGTCCTCTTCACAATCGACAGTACCTCTACCTAATCAATCTTCCTCATTGCCACTATCAAACCATCATCATCACCATCAACAACAGCATCAAATGCAGTATCCACATCATCATCATCAAATTCAAGGATATGATATGCCTTCACCACCATTACGAGCATTACCACCTTCGGCTATGCCACCCATGCCTTATGTATCGCCATACGGTCATAGAGGTGGTGGTGGCGGTACTCATTTAGCTAGATCAAGAAGTCAATCTGCGACTTCAGGTTATGGGATTAGACCAGGTTTGGAAGGTGAACAAGGAGGTATGGGTAATGTAGCTCCAACACCTGGTCAATCTAGAAGATTAGCTCATCTAATGTCAGAGCAAAAAAGGCGAGAGTAAGTCGGCTTTTCTCTATTTCTTACAATTACGTTACATACACTGACTTGATTTACTATATTACTTCCAAAAGATCTATAAATTCAGGTTTTCAAGCATTGAGACAAGCATTACCATCATCTTTACCTACAGATTCAAAAGCTATTATTTTACGTAAAGCTGTATCACATATAACATATTTAGAAGATTTAGTTAGAAGATCAGGTATAGATTTTAGTAATTCACCACCAAATCTAGGTCCTCCTAATTTACCTGGTGGAGGGCCTTTGATACATCATTCTCATCCCAGTGGTGGACCATCTGATAGAAACTTGATGAATGACAGATGGTCAAATTCAAATGAAGATAGAGAAAGGGATAGAGATAGTTTGGATGAAGATGATTCATCTGTACAAAGAGTCAAATGGGAAGAAGATAGGTAAATAGCACGCTTAGAGAATGGTATTCATAATATATGTATACATTCAAATCAATGTCATCCATCCAAAATCAAACTCGACAAAATACTAAATCCATATAATAGAATTGCGATCAGACATACCGAACGGATTCAGTTTCAACTATTTGTACTATTTGTAGTGTACGGGAAAAGTCAAACTAGCATGTATTAGACTTTCTCTTTGCATCCATGGTCTTCGTGCTCTACTGTACAATAGCACGACAGGATTCGAATAAATGCAATGAGCAAGTGATGTTTACTAATGCATTACTATATTATATCTAGTATATTGTATTTTGTATATATGCATTATATATCTTAGGAATAAGCACAAAAAGGATATCTGAAGGGTTGATTCCTGCGTTCGCAGTATTGAACTCGGACCAAAGTGGTAGCAAACCCATTTATATATGCTCTACTCTTCTGCTTCTATTTGTTCTTGATCCTCTTTTTCCTTCTTTTCAGCAGCTCTATACAAATCTTTGTATTTACCTGATTTCTCACATAATGATTTAAACAAAGAATCATCTTTTCGAAGAAGGTTCTATAATAACTCATAACATCAGCAATCTAGCTCCTTCCATTTTAGATATACAGTATAGTGACTGGACTTACGATTGGCGTATCAAACTCGGCTACTTTACCATCTGATAAAACCAATAATCTATCATAATCAATTACAGATGATAATCGATGAGCAATAGTCAACAGAGTGGAAGATTTGAACTCCGATCTAATTGCATCTTGAATAGCTTCATCTGTAGCGAAATCTACTGATGCTGTGGCTTCATCCATAATCTACGATATATAATTTAGATGATTAGTATACCGCTTTTTTCCGCAAGGGTGGAGTATCGCGGTAACATATACTACTCACAATAAGGTTACTTCTTCTCAACAACGCTCTGGCCATAGCGACTAGCTGTCTTTGACCTTGTGAGAAATTACTACCTCCAGCTGAGACTTCTGTTGTTAGAGATATAATTGATTTTCCACCTATTGCTGTAGATCCACTAGGTGCAGGTGAGATTGGTCTCAAAGCGTCTTCTGCAGCTAAAGCGCCAAGTCGTTTGGATGAAGGTACACGTGAAGGTACCTTACTTGCTGGAGGTGTATCCGATGTACCCAAATTCACGCGTGAAAGAGCATCCAATAGCTCTTCATCGGTATGTTCGTTGAATGGATCTAAGTTTTCTCTGACAGTTCCGGAGAACAGAACAGCATCTATGTGGTTGATCTGTCAGCTTGACTGTTCAAAGTAACATAACGGAAGAAGCTGACCTTGGGGAATATATGTTATTCGCGATCGCTACGATGAAGAATACGAATCTCAGCATTTGACCGCAGTCACTTTGATCACATCGTACTCACCAAATCATCAACGCCGATTTTCGTGATATCAATACCATCTAACCAGATACTACCTCCATAAGGTTCTGCGAATCTCAATAAACTCATTGCTAAAGTTGATTTACCACTACCGGTTCTACCTATTAAACCAATCTTTTCACCTGCTTTAATCTCGAAAGAACCTTTGAATACAGTAGGTAGATCAGGTGCATATTTGATTTCTAATTCTCTTACACTTAGGAAAGAATCTTTATTATTCGTTGAGGGCCAATATGCGGGTGGTCGATTTGATCTAATGATGGAAGGTGGTTCTTGAGGTAATGATAAATATTCTTGTACTCTCTCAACTGAATTGAAATCCATTTCAAGTTGACCCCAAAATCTTGATACCCAATAACATGCTGAGACGAATGATTGAGCGGATACAATTGCCATACCTGCTGATCCTGCCGGAACAGCGCCACTCAAAGCGAAAAGTGTGGTGAGGAATACTGAAACTGCACCCAGTACATCAAATCGCAAGAGAAGCTACGGTCAAAGCAATAGTCATTAGTAATCTCTTTCTGACCTTCACATAACTCCGTGTGAACTTACCCATCGATTCATCATCTATATGGAAGAATGAAATTCGGTCAGCAAACATCTTATCTCGGTCTAATAGCCAACTTACCCAGTAATAGTAGAACGCTTGATGGGTCTTATCTACTTGTTCACATAACTGGCTCATGAATCTAGCTTCGACAGAGAATGCTCTGACTGAAATAACACCATCGAGGAGTTCGGCGAAACCGGAGCTGTATTTAAATTAGTCTTAGGATCGCATCCCGGTGTGACAGCAGCTCGCTTACAAAATCGGAGATTTGAGCTAAAAGATAGGGTATCAGCTGATTTGATTCCAGCAATGACCAAAAGGAGTACGTATGACTTACGGTAGCCTCAAGACGTCGTAAACTTCTACCTACTCTCAACTGCCACACGTACTCATGCTCAGCATATCAACGGGAAAGCGTTATGATGTCGATCATCACTCACGTAGACAACGGAGTATTGGTAATACAAGTAACTGATCACGGCAGCAGGTACCAAAAACCATGGTACGATAGCAGCTACGACAACCTGATTATGGTTCCCGCAAAGTTAACTACTGCTTGGACTCTATATCGAAACAGCAAACGATTTACTCACGATAGCACCGATCAAACTCGCTACATAGATAATGACTGTCCTCAAAGCACCGTTAAGCGACGAATCGATTGTCTCGACGTCTATGTTAGAGGGGCATGTCAGCGATATGCAGTTTCAGGATCGTAAGAAGACTACTCACCTCGAGAAAATCGGTTGATAATCCGTCCTACAGGTGTAACGTTGAAGAATCGAACGGTAGCTGTTCAACAGAATCAGCTTGAAAAATAGTACCTTCATCGTGTCTACTTACATCGCATAACTCGCTCTAGTAGTCTATCGTGTAAATGGCTAAGAAAGATCCAAAAGTAAGCTCATCGTGTTTTGACCTAACTATGGTGGGATCCCGTCAGCTTACATAGCAGCTCGATAAGAACTCCAAGACCCAACAGCACTAGAAGCTACACCGAAAAGAGCAGCACCAAGGACTAGGTGCAGACATCAGATGCAATCAGCTACCGATGCCTTAGTCGTAGCTGGATTGTCTGTTCACTCACCAATACCAGTATATGCTGTGAGGTAGAATCCTGGATTAGTTTGAGCAGGAGGGAAACGTGATGTGATACCTTTCATGGCTGTGGGAGTAGTGGAAAAGTTGGATGTCATGATATTGGTCGTATGGTGCAAAACATGTTGATGGACATCAGTATGATGGTAATATTGGGTTTGATCTGTTACAGCAGGTTTGAAAAGGGTAAAAAGGGTCGCATGAGTGGTGTATTTGGTGGTGTAAGCTATCATGGAATACGTCAGTTCTGATCAATGTCAATCCCTCATTCAGGCTGCATATTAATTCACCTTCACCCCATACTTTGAGCCACCATCGTTCGGCAATGGACAATCCTTGATTGAGCACTTGAAATCATGAGTCAGCATTAAGGGTTTGCAAATTCTCGAAACAACGTACAAAGAACAAGTAGTGTCCAAACCCAAGTCACATAAGTGGCCGCAACGATATAAAGCTTGTATGTTTCCCACTTGACATTACCGATAGCTCTTTCTTCATCTACATGAATTACAGTGCGTTAGCTTCCAGCCATATTAAAATTTCACATGACAAGGTCATACCTTGGACCAATTTTTTTCCCGGACCTTTCTTTTTAACCTTCTTTTCCGTTGTCTCTACTACCTCAACCTCATCTTCCACTTCTTCTTTAGCAATAATAGCTTCGGCTTTAGTTACTTCAGCTTCTTCCAAAGCTACTAGACCTTCCAGTTCTTTCGCCGCACGAAGCTCATCTGGTGTTCCCTGAGCATCTACTCGACCGTCAAGTATACGAACAAGGTAATCGGACGAAGGCAGAAGGAGTTCGACATGATGAGAGACAAGAATCTGTAGTATTTTCCAGTAAGCCTCACACCGTTGTAAAACATTGAACCAAGGATTACTCACTACTGTACGGCCTTTCAAAATGGATCCATTCAAACACTTATCAGTGAGGTGTTTGGCAGTATGAGAATCAACCGCCGCAAGTGGATCGTCGAGTAAAACATGTTGAGTGTAAGAATAAACTGCTCTAGCAAGAGCTACTCTAGCTTTTTGGCCACCACTCAAAGAAACACCTTTAGCTCCAATCTCAGTTTGATCACCATCTTCAAGCATATCTAAGTCAGGGTTTAATGCACATGCTTCTAAAACCATTTCATATCTATCTTCATCAAAGTTTTCACCAAATAAAATATTGTCTTTTATACTTTTTTGTTGTAACCATGGGGTTTGAGCAGCATAAGCTACCGAATTTCTCAAACCTTCATCATTAACTTGTGTAGTATTCTTCGGTAAATAAGATTGTCCATTGAGTAACTCCATTTCACCTAATAGTGCAATTAGAACAGCGGTTTTACCTGATCCTGTGGGTCCGGTAATTACTGATAATTTACCAATAGGGAAATCGATGTTCAAATCAGATAGACTAAAGTAGGCTTCTTCTTGTTCTTCCGATTCTGCTGAATCAATGGCTGTTGTACTCGTGCTTGTTTGTGGAGAACTCGATTCAGCGCTGGTGGGAGCCGTAGCATTGGAAGGAGGAGTAGCTGAGCTTGATTGTTTACCAGTATTCCATCTGAAAGAAGCGTTCTCGAAGCCAATTTTGGCGGGAGCTTTATCTTTGGGGTCAGATGTTCTTTTGAGGGATGATACCCAATCAGGAACTTCATCTTCCGCTAAGAAGTCTTCGATACGCTTGACGGAGACATGAGCTTGAAGTAGAATGACGACGAATGTAGGAATAACGTTCAGAGGCATTCTCAACATGGAGAATAAGGAAATGGCTGTGAAGGCTACGGAGACGGTCAATTCTCGTTTAGCAATGACGATGTAGCTGAAAAAAACCAACAAGGTCAGTCGTGAGAAGATCTTTGATTTCGATTCATGGTTTGACTTACCAGAAGAAGGAAACTAAGGTAACGAAAATTGGTGCAAGGGACCAGAGAAGAGAAAACCATATTCCGTTGAATAACGATCTAACCATCTGTTTCATTTCTTTAGCTCTTGCATCAGCTGCTCTATTTTTCCATTGTTCAATCCAAGCGAAAAATTTGATGAATTGTATGGCACCGATCAACTCATTCATGACTCCGATTCTCTTGTCTCGTGCTTTCAGCAATTCTTGTGTTATAGCAACACTTCTCTTTGAGACGAACGAGTTGAGAGGAGTAGCGACAACAAGTACGACTACACCGGCAAAAGCGGACCAACCAAGGATGCTGTAAATCGGTTTCAATTAGCTTTTTGACATTATCCTATGTAACAGGTCAAGCTCACTTATAGAGAAATACAGACGCTACGATGATTTCGAAAGGAGCACCATAAATGTAGTAACCACCACTGACAGTATTTCCAATCCGATTAGTATCTCCCGCCATAAGATTAACGACCTTTCCACTATCCGCGTTACTCTTCTTTTCGGTTTTACCACCTTCTTTGTCCTTTTCATCTTCTTTGGCTGCTATAATACCAGAAGCATCCTTTCTTCTAAGTGCTTTATCGTAAATGGCGGCTGTTAATTCAGCTTTGATTCTTACTGTGGCTCGTCGTCCGTGCCAAAGGTGCAGAAGATCGGTCAAAGCCTGAAGGATACACGATATCAGCTTTACAGGATCCAACGTCAATGGAACGGCTGACATACCTTGAGAACCGAGGCTAAGAATGCAAGGAAAGCGAAGATATAGGCTTGTGACATAGCTTCAGCCGATTTATTATCTAACCCATCTCTATGCATTTCATACTTATTAGCTGATAAGTCCTCTTCTCTCCAAAAAGCCCAATGAAGTGGAGATCAGCTGACTCACAAGATCTTCTTTAAGAAATAAGGACCAGCATAATTGAAAACTACAGCAATTAAAGTCAAACCAGCATCTAATCCTAAATCCAACTTGTTTGCTAATACGATTTTCCTTAGTAAAGTACTGGTTTTCAATTGTCTGAATCTATCGAAAACAACTGCTGATTGTTGTGATAAAGATAATTTTGGTAGATCTTCTGGTTCTAATTCTTGTGAAGCTCCTTTAGTGATAAATTCATTCACCCAATTGAACGAGATCCACGAGTAGAGAGTGACATCATCGTCCATCGATACTTCAGGCTACACAGTTAAAGGGTTAACTGAATATCAGCTCGAGACTATATGATAAATGATGTGTTTCAAGGCAGTCAGTCATGTTGGTATCAACTCACCAATCTTGATAATACATCTGGGCCAGCTAATTTCAAACCGAATAAAACCAACAAGATGATTGATGTACTAATGATATTTCCAGCCTCAAGTATGAATCTCCACTTTGTTGCCCAATTAGGAAGATGATCAGTTACAGTCTTAATATACCATGCATTTCCAAGTTGTAATATAGATAATCCAAGTAAAATGAATAAAATTAAAATAGTCGCATAAGGTGGGGTGGTCAATGGTCTTAAGGTGAATTGAAGGAAGATTGAAAGCTAATCATTCAACGGCAAGGATAGTGAGCTAGTCTTATTTCCACGTAAAGCGGAATTTAAGTATAGCTTACCCAAACGATAATCATTCCAGCTGAAAGTAAGATAGTATCAACTTTCTCAATACCATCTTTGTGAATAACATTCAAGATTTGAGATCCAGTTATACCCGTCCAAAAACCAGCTTCTATAATTGCTAAAATAGATATGACACCTTGTCTCCAGATACTAGGTCTTCTTCTATATTCGTCATTTTGTTGTGGTTTTGTAGGTGGTTCAGGAGGCACCAAAGATGAGAGCGGTACTAAATCCGAAACTAACGAATGAAAGAATTTTCGAATAGGTTTGAAAGGTGGTAAAGAGATAAAGAGCGTGAGGAAAATGATAGATAGTGAGGAAATTGTTCTTATTGATGAGATAAGTGAAGGTGAGATTGTCTGAAAGTTGGATTCAGCTTCCATCTTGCTTGTAATAACGGATTTAAAGGTAAAGAGTCATGAAGAAGAAATAATATTGTAGAAGAAAAGTCTACTCACTGAAGGGCTTTCCATTATATGAGTCTTATCTGTCTGTATCAATATTGCGACATATATGATATATTGTGATCAAAGCGTTACTCATAAACAGAGACCTCAACGGTCAAACGACCAAAGGAGTCTCAATGAAACTGACTGTAGATATCGATCAACTTGATAACGTTACTGGAGGGTGTGCTAAGCCGCGATTGCAGGACTAAGCTGCTTTGCTGGGATATCTATGCAATATTGAGCAACAAATTGAGATGGTAGATAGAGCACTACTAAGTGACAAGTATCCAATTTATATGTCTATCGCTCGCTCTTATCTGCTCGTCATCGACGCGTTTTTCAATGTCATCAGCAAGCTTATTTTACTTTCATTCATCACCTCGTCAATCCTATCGGTCGAAACTCATTTCCGGGTCTCCACACCACCCACGTGGCCACTCTCCCGTCTGCCTATAGAACATCTTCTGCTTTCTTGCATGCCTATTACAAGCTTCTCAAAGTTGATGTTTAACGTTTTCTAATTTCAGTCTTTCAGTCTTTTAATGTTGATGCAACGTTTACACTTTCAGCAAAATTATAGAGCAACTCTCACATGTTTTCAGCTTCAACATCGTAAATTAATAAGACTTATTGCAAACACTTGTCAAGACTCCCTTGACAGATTACACAAAATCACTAAAAATCCCTGAACATGTCCCAAGAATCAGATAGAGAATTAGCTAGATTATGGAGAGTATCAAGAACAGTTCATGAGATGGTTAGAGATAGAGGTTACTTGGTAGCGGAATATGAAGTAGATGTACCTTTTGAACAATTCAAGAATGATTTTGGAGCTACAGGATCAGTAGAGTAAGTATCATCAGAAACTTAGATGATTGCTTGGTCACACATCAAAAAAACAAAAACATTTCGAGTAGGACACTAATTATCAGTCAATCCGATATAGTCGAGGGCCAATGAGTTTCTCAGTGAAACACGGTGAAGATGAAGGTACATTATATGTATATTTCTGTGCGGAGAAAAATGTTAGTAAAGCAGCTATGAAAACGTGAGTATCTATCTATATGATCTGTGTTATTTTGGGGTTCAAGAGAATCTGAGCATAAAAAGGTAAAGGGAAGAGATGATGGTATGAAAAGCTTAGACTGCTTAATGCTGGGTTGTTACCTTGATTGATTATATATGGTTTTCTCTGTGCTGACTAAATACAAAATGTCTTTGCAGTTTTATAACATCGATGGATAAGATAGGAGCAAAGAGGGGGATAATTATCTGGTCGGAAAAAATGTCACCAGCCGCAAAGAAAGTGAGTGAAACGTTTCTCAAGCTCAACTATCCATCAAAAGTTCTCTCTCTCTTGCAAGATTAAGTATCGTTGAAGCGGACAAAAACCCACTTTCGAATGAAGGAAAAATCATTGAAGCTTTAAGCTAATGTATATATACTTGCTGTAATGTTACGTTATCATAGACACTACAAGAGTTAGCATCAGAATATCATTTGGAAGATTTCCAAGAATCAGATTTATTAGTAAATATAACAAGACATTTCTTAGTGCCAAAACATCAAATTATGAGAAAAGAAGAAAAAGATCAATTAATCAAAAGATAGTAAGTTGACTTTCTCTCTTTCTTTACCGCTTTTTATCAAGAATACGAGTGAGAAAGGTTCCTGTTATCTTGATCAGAAGATAATTCTGCTATACTTTGATATAATATCTGTGAAAATCTGACTGATCAATTCTTACTTTTATTGATTGTTTTCAGTCGATTAAAAGAAACTCAGTTACCTAGAATCATGATAACGGATCCTGTAGCAAGATATTACGGTATGAAAAGAGGTCAAGTTATGAGAATTGAAAGAGCTTCTGAAACTGCTGGACGGTAAGTTTATATCGATCAATCTACCTCCCTCAATTTATCCGTTGTTGTACATTGGCAAGCAAAGCAGAAAGCTAAATACGAGTTTATCTTTTTAGATATATCACATATCGAATTTGCATGTAATTTTGTACATTTCAAGAAATGCTTTTAGAAGGGCTAAATGTGATATGGTGTGATGTCGGTCATGATGCTCAGTTCAGTAGTTGCATTAATTTGGATTTTTTAGATTTCGTTATTTACAATTTTTTAGAGCATTTAAAGATATAAACAGCTTTCTATATTATATCATGTATATTGTTATCATAATCAAGCTTTGTTATCATAATTAAGCTGTATTGTTATCATAATTAAGATGCCTTTTACCTAAGTACATATCTTCAAATCATTTCTCATCGGTTCAAAAATCAAATTTTTGTAAAGATAAGCAGTTGACTTGTATACATTTGCTCGTTAAAAACATCTTTCAAATATTAAGAAGCTTCATGGTACTGTATATTCATATAGTTTATATGATGCAAGATATATTTTGTTTATTCGTTATTGTTCTATTTGTTTTATGTATGTAATGATAGTGTTATGGCTCTATCCTGGTTAACTCTATATTACTAAGATTGTGGAAGTATATACCGGATGTCTATTTAAAAAAAGACAAATGTATAATAAACATATACACAGGAAAAAGAAAAAAAAAATGGAAAAGATGGAAAAGGAGGACATGAAAACCCAAATTTGATGTGTTGTGTTCTACTTTAATTCGATTTATGATACATTAATGGTTTGAGATTAATCTCAAAAGTCTATTTTGCTCTTTCGGAGGATATCTTGATTTCTGTTCTCAAACGTAAGCATATATTTGCTGAACCCCCTCAAATATCAACTTCCACTCCAGCCGCCATTGACCCAGTTCAAACATATTATCCTAGACTTCGTTCAGTAATAAACTTGTTGAAGGTAATCTAAGCTAAATTTGTTGCTACTACTGCTTTAGCGGTAGATGTTATTATTACCGTTGTGTCATCCAAAGCTAAACCCCTTTTATTTAATCCTTGACCACCTTCCACTACCACACCAACGGTTTCTTCGGGTTTAGGATTTGTCGTAGGTGAGATTGCATGTGGGTTTCTTCGAACTGCTTTATCATCACGTTGTTTACGCATCCACGCTCCCTGAAAGGGATAAAACCGATCTGAAGTCAGTACAGTCCCTAGTAACAGGTCTATTCCATTTTGCTCCATCCTATCGCCTTATAAACCCTTTCATGCAAGCCTCAAGGAGCTTATCTACACCTTTGTCGAGAGCTACAATCTAAAAGTAAAAAGGCGGACTTACATCTTGAGGTCTCCTTTTCTTAGCCCAAGCTTCTTCTAAAGCTCTCTGTTCAGCTACCCTCCTTTCTATACCTTTTCTATCATCAAATACAGGTCCACCAATCTTGAATTCACCTGCACTTTCAATTTCTGCAGCTACTGGTCCGCTACCCGTTGTCGACGATAGTGAATCTGGTAAAGGTTCATGATAGCCTACACCTGCTAACGCTGAAAAGAATACTATCGTGCAGCTAATGGGTTTAATATGTGAAAGTAAGCTTCTTTCATAGACATTGATGATGATATCCTTCATATATATCCAACGCATGATGAGATTCTTGATTTGAGATATCGCATATACATATACTGAATGTCACATCTTCCAGACCTCTTCCAGCTCTTCCTAATAGCTAATCATCTTGCGATTCCCATCCAACAATCCAAAGCTCCATTTAGATAGTAAGACGATGATACTCACCTGAAAAATACCAATAAAAAAGGTAAATTACCTCTTCTTACAGCTCTCATGAATCTAGCTACAATAGCTCTACCAATATTTTGAGGTGTTAATTTATTTTTCCAACCTTTTTCAATCGATGTAGAACCGTAACTAGCTGTTGCTGAGGCTGAGGAAGAAGATAACGATTTATCCAAACCCATTGGTCCTGAATTACTAGGTATAGGAGGTAAAGGTTGATTATGATCAAAACCAAATGTTGGTCTTGTAGGTGATGGACTAGGTGATCTTTGAGTTAAATTATTAGATTGTAATGTTGATGAAGATGTTGTTGATGATGATGATGGTCCACCAGCTTCAGCTGATATATAGGTTGATGCATTTCTACCATGTCCATGACTATGACTTGAAGAAGGTGTTATTGGTATCGAAGACATGTTCGCAAGAAAAGAAATAACTGAAAAGACTTGTTGTAGATGGGTGATTGACTGCGGTTTCGGTTTATCCTGATAATTTCGTTTTGCTCGTTGGTATCCTGTAAAGTCTTGTTCGTAAGATAACAGCAATGATGAGTCCGGGTTTACCAGTGAAGTGTCTTGTGGATGACGAAGATGTTACTATCAAGCTATATGCAACGTGTAGATGGAGACATTGGGAATGTATAAGTTTATATATTGTGGTATCGTTGTAAACCCGATTCGGATTTCTTCTTCTTTTTTTTTTATTTACGCCAAAAGCCAAGAATCAAAAGTATAGAATCAAGAATCAAGAATAATTACAGTTTAATGTTTTGTAAGAAGGGGTGTGAACTCTGTAACAATTATAAACGTGGCGTAATGTATATAGGTAACAATTACGTGATATTTCTATTATCAAAACCCTGAAAACGCGCCGAAACCGTTAAAGGGGGATAGTGATGATGTTTATCTACTTTATGGACAACTACTCTCACGGTCAAGGTCTTTTGATTAGATGATGATGACTTATATGTTCGCATAGAGCTCCCCACATTGGTTATATTGAGAAAGCATTCACTTCATTGTCCATTATTATATATATAACACAAACTCTCTCAACTATGAATTCAGAGGTAAAATCTGATAACGATAAATATGATCGAAGAAAGAAGACACCAAGAAGTCATAGTGAGCAAGTTTGATTGGAAGTGAAATGAAAATCTATAGAAAAGAAAGTAATAGGATTTGTTATACGATTGATCAGAAAAAGAAGTAAAAGAAAAGAGAAGAGAAACAAATCCTTATTGTCCATTTTGAGAATTACCATTTATTTGTTGTTGTTGTTGTGAGTTTCATGCATGTTCACGAATAGAAGCAAGTTTGAGGGTGAAGAGATGGAATTTCAATCAAATTATACAGGAACACATGAGGTTCCGTTGACAGCTTGGTATCCTTGTTTACAGGTGTATACTATAGTCAATATAATGAGTTAGAATGGATACAAACAACATCAGACTCAATTACTCACCAGCACATGTACCAACTTCACAACCGACAGCAACGGAGTGAGGAATTTGAGTACAATCTTGACCACCTTGACCGATACAACCACCACATGATTCAAGTTCGGTTGCGAAATCGATACATTCGTATGACCATTCACCGCCTGAAGGCGTTTCAACAGTACTAACAGTCGGAAAAAGAGGTTAATCTCCATGGACCGGTATCATCTTCTGATCAAATGTGTGAGAGAAAGACTTACCAAGCGTGTAAATCGGCAGGACAATACATTTTATCAAGATCATTTTGAGGGAAAGAAATGGTTTTTTGTTGAGAAAGATCTCTTTTGTAGCCACCACCGTAACCGCCACCGTAACCGCCTTTGTTACCACCTTTACCAGCACCTTGAGAAGGACCAGTGTGACCACCACAACAGTCTGTTCGTCACCAAAAAGCAAAAAGCAAAAAAAAAACAAAAAACGTGTAAGTCGTTGACTTGTACTACGTATGTATACATCAAAAGAAGAAAATGAATACACACGGTTTTGTTCATCCCAGTCATCACAGTCAGGTTCAGGAGATCTTGGGTGTAAAGGTTTGCAAACTTTGTGACCTTTGTGCCAGAACCAACCTATGAGGGTATACATTGTTAACATCGAAACAATAAACGTCAATACAAATATGCACAATGGACTTACCACCTGGACATTTAATACCACTTGGGCATTCACCTCTTGGTGGGTTATGTTCCCATGAGTTTTCACAACATGAGTTTGATCGACCGTGCCACCATTGACCACCATGACATTTACCAGGTGGTTTTACACATTTGTGAGCGTTTTTGTCATATGTGTAACCTGGAGATAGCGCAAGTAAGTATTGTTTTACTCGAAACATACTGTGTATGAAGATTGGCGAACTTACCTTCACCGCAATCACATGGTGAAACTTCTTTAGGAGGGATACAACTGTTTGATAAATGAAGAGTATTGGTTATCCGGAGTGAACTAACTCGAATAGTGTAGAAAAGAGAAGGGATAACGTACCATCCAGCTTTGAAATGTTGACTCCAACCGAACGGACAAGTGTTTGATGATGCTGGACTACATAATGCAAAACACAAGTCAGTGTATCATTCTACTACATTCTAACAAACATATTGATCGAAAAGCTGAGATAGTTGGGATAAGGGAACAGAAGCTTACGGTTGTCTAGTATGATCGGAACAACAGAGGGGACCACCTTGGAAATTAGTGAAGAAAGAACCTGAAGATGAACACCAATCTTTTTGTTGATGATCTGCTCTATCTCTAATTTGAGTACTACAACCAAAGTTGAAATGACCACCTCTTGACCAACCGTTATAACCACCTGCTGAAACGGTTGAAGCGAATGAAAGAAGGGTAACGAGAATTGAACCTGATAACATCATTTTAATAGACGCCTAAGGATAGAGAGGGGAATGGGGACAGGTGAGGATGGAGACGATTATGGGTTGAAAAAAGTAAAAAGTGAAAAAGAAAAGGTTGTGACTTCTATTGAGAGATTGATGATATATGAATAATATATCGCTCGTGGATAAAGGAGTGAGTTATTTATGAGAAAACGAAAAATAGAAAACAAGAATTCGTGGGGGAAAGAAAAAAGTCTTTCTTCTGAATAGCTTTATAACAAAGGGAACATAGCATCAAAAGTGTCATTTAGTACATCTTTAGCCTTTTATGAGCTGGTAAGTGCGTGTGAACTGATGATACATTTAGACTGTAACAACATCCTTTACACAATTCTTTTTTTACCCCTTGTTGTCGTTGTTCAGTAAAACACACGGTGTCCTTAACGAGGTAAAGAAGAAGGAAAAAAAAGGTCAATACTGTAGAAGGTCAGAGCGATCATTTCCAAGGATACTGTTTTTTTCCATAGTATCGCATCATATCAGTGAATGAACATTCTGCTCTTACTCCGCATATAATGCCTTCAAGTAGGGATTTGATGGAAGCTAAACATTTCAAAAAAAAAAAAACCGAACAATGAGTCTATTCATAGTCTATACAGATACCGAACACAACCATGGCTTACAATATTATTCTCCATCTCTTCTCAACTTCCCGTATCCCACAAATCTTGAGCGATATCGTTGTTATGGTAGTATACAATCAAAACACGCTTTGACATGAAACAATCAGGTTTTTTTTTGTATGTTTTTGGGGC
Organism: Kwoniella dendrophila CBS 6074; assembly: GCF_036810415.1. Taxonomy (NCBI): domain Eukaryota; kingdom Fungi; phylum Basidiomycota; class Tremellomycetes; order Tremellales; family Cryptococcaceae; genus Kwoniella; species Kwoniella dendrophila. The sequence goes on from NC_089485.1 coordinate 481,193, forward strand.
GTTAAAGCAACAGACAGGGTGGTATACTTTAGACCAAAGGATGTGATGTAAGCCAGAAGAGATTCTGGACATTATTACTGTAGTGTATCTGGAAATATGAACAATGCGTTGTTGTCATTGATGTTAATTAAGGGTTACATGTTTCAGGTTACGCTTTGACCAGCTGACTAATGATCGTTGATTGTTGGATTACTATAAATTATTGCCGATGTATCGCCCCGTCAATTTCATCTACGGCCGCCTGGAGCCGTCGTATATCCTACGTTATCCATTTTTATCTTTAAAAAAGTGTTTGTGCCTTTATCACAAGCTCACTGGGTTACACACAAGTCGATCCTTCTTCACACAATCCTCTTTCTCGCAATTTTGTCTGTCAGGTGTAACATTGTATTGGCGTTTATTCGTGTATGAGAATACAATACTGCCAAGTGCTCTTTGACATCTATTCTCGGATGTATTTGCAGAGTGGTGAAGAAACGTGCTACCGCGATGTCCAGCATGAGTAGATAATCGGTCATAAAGGTCATTAATGACGTTGGAGACAGCTACTCATGATGTTGTATGAGTGAAAGAGTCAATTACCACCCTCAAACCAAGCAATAAAAGTCGGGCTGTCTCGGGAGTAACATGAAACGTCCGATGGGTTTGTGCGTTATTGTTGTAATAGACTGTGTTATCTTATTGTTGTTCGTCATCGAATATTCCAGCGGAGTCGCTTGGCGCCCTATATGCTGAAATGACGCCGTAAGCTGTCTGCTTGTCCAAGGTACATCCGTAAGATACTTGAGTGTGTTCTTCAATATAACGTTGAGGATCAAACGCAATTGACGGAGATGTGGAATGTATGATTTAAACAATAAGAAACTGAACTTGTCTGTACAAAGTAACTCATCATACACCCCGCAAGACCCACGTGGGGCTCACCAATCCTGAGCGGTATCAAATTTATCAACTCTGAGGAGCATGACGTGGGATAATTGCGCGAAGGGCTCTTTGCCGCCACTGATTCTTGTTGATTTCTAACTTCAAAGGAATTGAACATGACTAACTTCGATATCTTATCTCGAATCCTTCGCTAGTATCCTGTTAAAACAGCTGCAAGACATAGAATACGAAAGAAAGATGGCAGCCAAACACGATATCAACGTAAGTGAATCAAGAATGTCAATCTGTATATTTCAAAGAAAGAAATCACTTATTCGCGCTAAACTCGTTGATCTTTTCCTTCTCGATATTTAGAAAGTAGGAGTGGAAAGTTCTGATTTCCCTATACTGTAAGTTTTTCTTACCTTGTTTGTTCAGAAGGAGTGAATCTATGGCTAATTTCCTCTTCAATCATAGGTGTGAAACATGTATGTTAGCTGCTGATTGAATTTTTCCACCGCACATAAGCTAAATCTTATCATCATTAATAGGTCTCGGTCCTAATCCCTATGTTCGAATGGTCAGTTGTCTCTTCGAAAAACTATTCATAATCCCGTTGTCTATGTTCTATCGATCAAATCAACTGATTCGTATTGCGTCCTTTTCGTAGACGAAGCAGGAGTTCGGAAATGAATGTAAGATATGCAATAGACCATTTACAGTATTTAGATGGAATCCAGGAGCTGGTGGTAGATATAAGAAAACAGAAATTTGTAACACATGTGCAAAGATAAAAGGTGTTTGTCAGACGTGTCTATTGGATCTGTAAGTGTCTCACTCTTAATGAACAGTATTAGTGTAGTGTGGAACTAATCTTGGATATTGATGATAGCGAATACGGATTACCAGTTCAAGTTAGAGATGCCGCTTTAGGGCGTAAAGCTCAAGCGCCTACATCAGATATAAATAAACGTGAATATTCACCTTCTTCCTCAGAGATATATGCTATGTAGAACGTTGCTAATGGGATTACTTCTTTAACTCTGTAGAATATTATATACAGAATTTGGAAGCACAAATGGCAGATTCACCTGATGGAACAACGTTTGATTCAGAAGTAGCTAATAAAGCAGGAAGAGAAATGTTGAAAGGTTTAGCAAGATCAGATCCATATTATAAAAGGAATAGACCACATATATGTAGTTTCTTCGTTAAAGGTGAATGTAAAAGAGGAGGTGAATGTCCTTTTAGGTGAGTCAAATAATAGATCGATATAGAGTATCCGTTACAAAATTTCAATGTTTACTTATTTAATATCTGATCAAATAGACATGAAATACCAAAAGAAGGAGAGTTATCAAAACAAAATATGGTTGATAGATATTATGGTAAAAATGATCCGGTAGCTAAAAAAATGTTAAGAGAATCAGCTGAAAGTAAAGGTATGAAAGCACCCGAGGACAAATCTATAGTAAGTAATTTATATCACTATCACTATGTTATATCTTGTATATTTACTGATGGTTTATCTGATTTTCATAGACAACTTTGTTGTTCCTTGGATTACCACAAACGACGGAATCTGAAGTTAGATCAGCATTGGTAGCATATTGTCCATTTGTTAAACCTATAGATTTAAGATCGATAACAATTGTTGATGCCTCACGTAGGTCTATTCATCGTTAATCGCTAATGTCATTGATCTTTAAATTTTTCAAGTTCTGCTTTGACTGACAATATGGCTTTTGTTTTCATTTTCATCTGACAGACTGTGCATTCATAAATTTCAAACAAAGGAGTTTGGCTGAAAGGTCAGCTGAAGCATTATCAGCTCAAGGTGGTATAGAAGTTGGAGGTAAAAAAGCAAAAGTCTTATGGGGTAAAGCGAGACCGCAGAAAGGTAAACAACCTTCTACATCAAATGAAGCTAGTGGATCTGAAGTTGGAATAGTGACGAAGAGCTAATAGTATGGAAGATGTAAGGAATTGTTGGGAATGGTCATAGTAAAATATCAGAGTCGACGTATTTGAGAATTAGGTCTACCGTCTCATTTGTCATTGCATAGTTGGACCGCGGAGATGAATACGGCTTCATGTACAACTGGCATGTATACATTATAAGATCAAATCAGTACAGGATTCGATCCCATATCGTCCACTACTGCTATTTTAGCAAACAAAGTAATCGTGTGAGACGTCGGTTCTACCTGTGCATTTTTATTCAGATTTTAGTCATCTTTCCTTAGTCTTTTCCTGCACCTAAAGCTTTCCAATCGATACCACCTTCAGGACCATATTTAACTTTGAGCCATTCATTTGCTTTTTTGAAATGATTATTACCTAAAAAACCTCTACTTGCTGATAAAGGTGAAGGATGTGCTGATTTAAGTATTAAATGTTTCCTCTAAGATTTCATGGGGAAAAGCAAAATACAATAAGAATTAGTTGCGTTGACCGACTGATAACGGAATTCAATTAACTGAACAATCACTTACTTGGTCCACACCTGCACACATCTTAGCTGCATGTGCGCCCCAAGCCATAAAGACTACACCATTTCCACCTGGGACTTTATCGTTTGTTGAAGAACCTATAGAAGGTCCAGGTGATAATCTGGAAGTAACGACTTTTAGAACTGCTGCTGTAAATGTATCCCAACCTTTATTCGCGTGCGATCCAGCCTATTGTATCATTTTGATTTAAATTAGCGAAATATATCCCAAATACATACCTTAGGTACGGAATAGCGGAAATGAGAGAATTTTTGATTTCATGACTAACCTCATGAGCTCGAACGGTTAAAGACGTATTTAGCAGAAGTACACCATGTTTGGCCCATTCAGTCAAGTCCCTATATTAGTGTAAATACAAAGGTTTCAGTAAAACATTCAAAAGAAATGGCTCAAGCACAAAGAATGAGATTGTCGTAAAAGTTCTTCGTAATTGGCCAAACCCACCCATGTTTCGGTATCACAAATTCAGGTATCTCATCGTGCATTTCTTTATACATGTTTCGCAAAGAAGGTGGTATCCTAACTCCTTTTCTGACTGAAAATGCTAAACCCTATAGTCAATCGATGTTGATTTAGCGATAGAGTAAGAACGATATGTTGTGGACTAAATACTGTCTTACTTACATGCGCTTGTCCATCATCCTTTTTAGCCGTATTCGGAATCAGCATTAAACCGACCATTGAAGTAAAACACTTGGGAAACACTTACATGATATGGATCTTGACCTACAGTATGATATATTTGTTAGTTTGTTAGGCTATGAACATGGGAACAGAAATTAACAACATATTGTAGAAACTTACCTATTATCACTACTCTAATATCTTTTAGGGGACATAATCTAGACCAAGAATATATATCTTCAGCTATCAAGATGAATTACATAAGATACGAATCAGCTCTAGGGTGTCGAAATGTAGGTATATTTATTTGAATTGAAAAAGATATATTGCTAACCTGGTGGGAAAACCTTTTTCGTTTTTTGTTCATTTGTAACGAATTCCTTCAACTAGTTGATTTCTAGTTAGTCACTACCTTTCTTGTGTTTCTGAGTATTGTAGTACCTACATTCAAGAAATACGGTTTTGTCAATTCATCTTGTAAAGCTAATAACCAATCTTCACCGATAGTATTCAATTCTAAATCTAATTTATTGATCCATTTTGGATTTTCCGATATTTTTTGTCTTAATTCTTCACGTGTTTTTGATCTCATTATAGGTAATTTACTTGGCGATGATAAAGTTGAAGATGTTGATAATGCATTCTTAGCAGGTGATTTAAGAAATATATCTGCTACTTCTGAATTCACTCAGATAACAGCAAGTCAACCTTGTGTGTCCTAACGCTGATGTGCGAGTTTAGAACTGACTCACTTGTACTTGACGGACTAGTATTTGTATTGGTCTTCTGCTTCTTAGCTGATGGTTCACCTGACTCGTGATCCCCATTATCTCGATTCACAGCTGCAGCTTCAGCTGCACCCTCTTGTATAGCCCTTTTAGCGGCTTCACTTAAAGTACTTTTTCTCTTTTCTGGAGTAGATGTCGTAGACGTTGTCGCTCCATTAGCTGTAGATGCCGTTGAAGCTGCATTTGCTACAGCTGTCGTAGTTGGCTTGAAGTATGATGCGATTGATTTTGCTTGAGGTGGCATTGTGACGATTGTATTGAATATTGTTTCTGCTTATATTTACGCTGTATGATAGAGGGATTGAGGCCCTGTGAGATTCTATCTATCAGAATAAACATGTACTAAGATGATAGATCTTCTTGGTGGTCTTCTTCCTAATACGCGACTGACATTAATTTCTTGTAATTTCAGGTGATGATAATCGATCGAAATGATTCCGCTGATAACGCGTCATAAACACGTGGCTGTTTGGCAGTTTGGCTTCTGAATCCGGTCTGTTCGGGATGCATTATTAGCATACAAACGTCCTATCTCTCTATTTATAAACATCGTTATCTTTGAACTCTTATCGTTTATACCTGAAGCATTTCATTTGTAACTTTCCCCTACTCAAGTAGCAATTGACTTTCATATAATCACTTGGAATTTTTACTGGGTTTCGTCAAGCTAAGATGCCTCCTTCACCTACACCCAATGCACCTACGAACATCGAGGACCTCAGAGAGTTGTTGAAGAATGATAACAAAGTCAAAGTAGCTGGTACGTTTCGTGATAAAGCAGTATGTACAGATTATACTAATACTAATAAATGCTATTGATGTCACGTAGGTGTCGATGTTGATGGAGTATTGAGAGGTAAAATCATGTCAAAGGATAAATTCCTTAGTTCAGTCAAAAGTGATGGATTTGGTTTTTGCTCTACCATTTATGGATGGGATAGTAAGTGATTTGCATTTGGCTTTTATAAAGAAGGTATATATCGCTATATCCTGAGGCTTCCCGGATTTTTAATACTAACTGACTCTACCTAACTCAGTACATGATTTAGCATACGGTAAAGAATTGTTGGTAGCAAACTGGTCAAATGGATATAGAGATTTATGGGCAGTGATTGATTTATCAACATATAGAAGATTAACCTGGGAGAAGAATATACCTTTCTTCTTATGTAGTTTTATTGTACCTGAAACAAATGAGAAATTGACTGTGGATCCAAGAAGTTTGTTACAGGAAATATTGGAGAATGGGAATGGGAAAGAGCTGGGTTATCAAGCTATGGCTGGAGCTGAATTTGAGGTGAGTGGTTGAGGGGAATCGATTATAACGAGGAAGGTTTAGGATTGAAAGAGAAACCATCTGCATTCTGATTCTCCAATTGTAAAGCTGATTCCGGTTGTCCGCTACTTATCTGACATAGTACTTCCAATACAAAGAAACAGCTCAATCACTAGCAGATAAGAAGTTTCACGATTTGAAACCGTTGACACCAGGTAGTAAGTTAGCTTTTACCTTCACCCGCTCATTCTTTATTAGCTTAGCTGATGATTTTTAAACTTTAGTGCACGGATACTCCTTGTTACGGCCAACAATAAATCAAGATTATTTCCATGACCTATACGATATGGCTACGGATTTTGGTATTGAAGTGGAAGGTCATCGTGAGTCTTGCTGTCTCGCACTGAATATACATGCTGCTTGGAGTTACTGAACATTCAAAGCTGAAACGGATCTGAATTACAGACACCGAGACTGGTCCAGGTGTATTTGAGACTGCTTTGGCATATACCGATGCTGCTAGAATGGCAGATAACGCTTGTTTATTCAAGCTTGTAGCGAAGTCGGTGGGAATGAAACACGATATCATGCCTACTTTTATGGCTAAACCTTGGGGAGATGTAAGTTTGTATGATTGGTAATTTGGATCATGAATGTTTAGCTGATACGTTTTGATAAATCAGCTTCCTGGCTGTTCAGGGTGGGTTTACGACTTGGTCAAAATTAACAGCGATACGTGAGAATTAACATCATATTCTTAGGCATATACATGTATCTTTACGTGATGCGAGCGGTAGAAACGTATTCGCAGTAACGGAAGAAGAGGAGAAATCCGGTGGAAGGAAAGATGCAGAATTTGACGACGTCAGATATCTCAGCAAAGAAGCTGAGTGGTTTTTGGCTGGGTTGCTGGAGGGTATGCCAGATGGTGAGTAGATGGATCTTTGGATAGATCATGCTCTTAGAAGAAATATAGAATACAACTAATGCCAAACTCCTTAGTTGTACCTATGTTCTGCCCAACGATAAATTCTTACAAACGTCTACAGGGTGGTCAGGTAAGCTATTCATGTTGCTGGCAGTCTAGCGTGGCTGATGGTACGACATGTTTCAGGCAATGTGGGCTCCTGATACCGCTTCTTATGGATATGACTCCCGTGCAGCATCTGTGCGGATATTATCAGGTCCAGGTGTGAAAGGCTATGCTACCAGATTCGAAGTAAGAGTACCAGGTGCCGATGTAAGTATAGTATCATAATGTAATATCAACAGGAAGAAGGCTGTTGAGAAGAGAATGCTGATATTATACCAGATGAACCCTTACTATGCGCTTTCTGCGATATTCGCGCTCGGTTTGAGAGGAATCAAGAATAAAACCAAATTACCGTATGGTCCACTGAACTCGCCAGGAGTGACTAGAGATACAGTCAAACATCTACCTACATCCTTGGAGACTGCTGTTGATGCATTCATGGCTAAAAGTAGTATAGCCAGAGAGGTGCTTGGGGATTACTTTGTTGATCATTATGGAGGTACAAGACAACATGAGTTGGATCTTTGGAAGAAGACTGTAACCGATTGGGAAGGTGAGCACATATTCGGGTTGAGTTTCGCCTGACTGTTCAAGTATAAGCTGATCATTATATTACATTGTAGTCGCAAGATACTTCGAACTGGTATAATTTCAACATTTGCAGATAATCATCGACCAACCAGTATTATTCACCACCAGTGCTGTATACAATAGAGAGCAGGTTGGGGTCCTAGTATGCAAATCTTTGGTCCGCTAATCCATGTACCAATCACGTAACTACACATACATCATGGTTTATTTCTTCGTCTTGTGCGCATGACAAATGTCGTCCTAAGCCGACTCATCGTTACGATTGCTTCTGCCCCAGTCATCCAGCATCCAAAAAAACTACAGCACTCGGGATTCCCAAGTGGTCCCCCACCTTGGTACTGACCGAGCGATAGGCAGCTTAAGCTTCGCCGAGCAGACGAGAGGCGGCGTTTTCTACCTTCTATGACCGTAGATGGAATCTTTGCTGCCATGCAAGGTTATATGTGATCTTTTGGAAGCGATAAAGGCACTATCAAATTATCGTACTCCATGACTAATATAAGCTTTATCAGATACCGCCGGCATGAGCTCTCTCGGTATAATAATAGTGCTTGTTGTTTATCCGGAAAAGTTTTGAATTGTGGAGCGTGTTTATGATGTTTCTCGCTTAAACGCCAAAACCATGATGTAAGGTTAATTTATGTATATGATTGAAAGTAAAGAGATAACTTCTTTGAGTTGTGGGCGCTAAAATCTCTAGTCAGTTTCTGAATACCTTGTTCTTCTTCTTCATACCTAACCTTGACCTGCTTCACCCTCAAAAATTCTTCTTTTCTTTAAAGGACCTTTCTTTCTCCTTGCTAGAAGTATACCTTTTGTAAATTCACTTTACACCCCACGGGACCCCCTTTCTTTGTTCTTGGAAATTAAACAACCCTGTCTGTAACGCTTGAGACCAAAATATTATAGAATCTAGTTTTGAGATCATATTCAGACGATAAAATTTGATCAGTATATAGCTTAACTCATTGTTCAACCTTTCAATCCTTTTCTCCTTTAATTACTCACCCACATAATCGTAAGAGTATAGTAACTCAAGATGGCTGGTTTACTCGGTGCATACTCTTCTTTCTTGTCTAGAAGACCTGTGATAGGTGGTATGGCTTCTTCTGCTGTAAGTTGAACGATTTCATTTCTGGAGAATCAAATGCAAGGCTAAGCTTGTTTTTCTGGTATGGCTCATAGGTTCTCTTCGCTACTGGTGATGGTATGTTTGCACAATTTCTTCAATATAACGCGTCTCAATCTTAACCATTACTTTATGCTGTGGTATCAAGAACATACAGCTTGAATATTTGGAAGAATAAGCAGCTAATTTGAAATTCTTCGATATTCGGTAATAGTCGTAGCACAACAATTGATCGAAAAGAAAGGTAAAGATCATGATTTCGTTAGAACTGCGTAAGTTTGTCTTATCTCGCATATAACGATAGGTTCACCACAAGAATGTCAATATTGATCAAACGGTTTCCAAAAAATACCTCTATTCCTTCTTCTTTGAATATCGTTTCCAATCGAAACATTACAATTCCAATCACAAACGACAGTCGAATCGTAGTATGGGGTGGTGGTATATTCGCACCAGCAGTAACAGTATGGTTTAGAACTTTAGAAAGATTACCTATCAAAGGTAAATGGCCAGCTACTTTTGCAAGAGTTGGTTTAGATCAATTTGTCTTTGCTCCAATCGTATTGACTGGTAAGTAAACTCCTTACAGTAAACCATAGATAGCGTTTATGATCGATCAAACGATCAAGTAGAGGAATGAATTTGTACTTTGGATAACTAACTTGATGTTCTCCATTTGATCATTTTAGGTTTCTTCCACGCTATGACTCTCATGGAAGGTAAATCACTTGCAGATGCTAGAGCTAAGTGGAAAGAGGTGAGCTTTTTGATCTCGGCCTTGTTGACACACCTCCCCCTGTCCTTACCATCCCTTTCTGCTGCTCTCCATGGGACGCTCTATTTGGTTTTTTCCTATCCTCTCTCCTATCCAATTATACTTCCCTTTCTCCGTGCCTCCCTACACCGCATCCCTTTCTGTTTCTTCTCTTCTAAATAACTCATTGTGCTAATCACACAATATTATTCAGGCCTTTGTCCCAACTTTGAAAGCGAACTGGATGTTGTGAGTACATTGCCTTTAAAATTGTATATAGCTAACTGGACGATCACCCGTGAATACAGATTCGTTCCCTTCCAAACTCTTAATATGGGTGTAAGTACATTTACTTCAACTCGTTTCAAACCAAAAATCTCTCAGACCCTTCTAGTTTGCGAAGTGTGAATTTAAAACAGAGATTGATTCCTTCTTCTTTTTTCATTATTCTGTTCAGTTCATTCCACTTCAATATAGATTATTAGCAATCAATGGTGTTAACATTCCATGGAACGCTTTCTTATCTTTACAAAATGCCAAACCTAAACAAGTTGAAAAAGCTGAAAACGATTTAAAACAAGCTTAAGATCGTATATCAAGTCAGTTTAAGGTTCTGAGAAGGATTCGTAGTATGGGAGAGGGATGATAATATAATGTACCTACAAATCTACTTTGGGAATCTGGATTTAAACATTCAGAGAGAGCGATGAAAATACTTGAGCTTGATTTAATGGATTTACACGATAAGGAAAAGGATGATGGGGAAATGGGAGACATGAAACTATAGATGAATATATACCTTAAAGGAGATTTTACTTTTCGGTCAAATAGAATGTAGATAATCGATCAATACAATCGATAAAATCATATATGTCCATAAGTAGTACAATGGGAACATTAAATAATGATTGCATGCTCGAGCAATATGATAAGATCTTTACGATGAGTATACAGTCAGACGAGATCTATTCAAGCAAAATGAAAGAAAAAAAAAGTACATCTATAAGTATATATATATGACAACTGATAGCTTCGCTCCCCCGCTTCCCCTTCAATCTGTATTATCAATGCCATGATGACTGCAGGTTATCCAATTCTCAAAACTCGTCGTTTGTTATTGCTTACTACCCAAATTCATTGTTCCGAACTTTTCTTGTAAATCTTGTTTAATACTATCATCCTCGGTTGAACTTAATTCTTCTTCACTTAATCTGGTTATACCAACACCGGCATCACTTCCAACTCTACCTCTTGTCCTTATCGTAGTAGTTGGAAGATCGTTGTCTTCTTTATCTTTGTCTCTACCTAGAGAAGAAGGTGCGGTTCTTTGACCTTTCAATGCTCTATTGTTGTTGCTAGATGACTGTGGTAATCCTGGATAACCACTTATACCTTGACCTGTATTTATATTGTTCAATAATGGTAAACCAGTCGAAGTCGAAGTCGAAGTATTAGAAGAATAAGAAGTTGAGATTCCTGATGATCTTCTTGCATAAGGTGATTTATAACCACTGCTTGTATAAGTTGTTTGCTGTTGCTGATCATTCTCTTGTACTGCACTCGGTGTATTCGGTAAAATGGCAGAGGACTCTCTTATACCTAAACCTACACCTTTGTTACTTAATCCCACATCTCTAACCGGACTATGTGATGGACTAGAATACGATGATGGTCTATAAGAATTATTACTTGCAGGTTCACCAAAACCACCTCTAAGTAAGACTGGACCTCTCCTCGATCTAACAGAATCAATATTTGTATTGGTATTTGAAGTCCCTCCTGTAGTTTGAGGTGACAAATTACCAATCCCTCCTACACCACCAGAAGAAGAAGAAGGCATACCTGCTGATCTGAGAGGATTTGAGGATATATGTTCTTCATCTAAAACTGTTACATCTCTACCTCTACCAGGTAAACTTCTAGCTGCACAATTACCTGAAGTAAGTTGGGAAGTCGGATGCTGGTTAAGATTATCAGCTGATTTGAGAGCTGTCATAGGGCTAGCTGTAGCTGGTGATCTAGAGTAATATGGTGATAAGACATTTAATCCTGAACTGGAACCTGGTCCTAAAGGTGATTTTTCACCTGATGTTTGTCTTCTATATGATGGTCTTCTTTCTTGCTCATTCTGTGATAAACCAATAGGAATCGCTCTTCTGCTTGCTGAGCTTGGTCTTGACGCACTTAACAGTCCGATAGATGAAGGATTAGTAGAGTTTGAGCCAGATCCTCTAGCAGGAGAAGAAATGCCAGATTCTATCGCTGAACTTGAATTAGGTGCAAAGGATGGAGGGGTATTCAACGAGAATGATCCTGCCATACGTTTCAACTCTTCATCTACTTGTTGCCTTGTCATAGGTACTCGACCGCCATAAGCTGCGCCTCCACCTGAGCTTGGCGAGCCAGAATGGGAAGTCAGTAGAGGTGAAGGTGTAAGCGGTATGGAAGGTGCTGACAGTGATGAGGAGGTTGAGGGTTGATGAGACCGTGAAGAAGATTGAATTGCGTGAGCAGCCAGTGAAGGTGGTTGAGGCAAAGCATCCAGAGTCTTTAAGAAAGCTTGAATATCATCCTCGTCGGGAGCAGGCAATCGACTACTGGCACTGATGCTTGGTCCTTCCAAGCTATGTCTCAAACCACTCTCTCTGGTGCTTGTCCGACGAAGTAAGCTTTGTCCTATAGCTACAGAGCTACTAGGTAGACTACCTTCACCTGCGCTACTTCCTTGAGATCCACCGGTGTTGTGAGGGGACACCCCGCCAGCTGGTCCACTTACCGCTCTACCTGATCGTTGCGATAATGAAGATGAATACCGCTTGATAATTCCAGGCGGACCAGTGTTCGACGATAAGGAAGACTCGCGCTCCAATGACTCGGGGATAAAAGGTGACGATGCGCTTGGTGTCATGTAATATGGTCTTCCTGATATACTTCTGGGAACAGGCTGTTTGGTGAAACTTAAGGAAGATGGAGATATAGTTGATTGTCCAGGAGGGGGGGAAGTTGCTGGTATCTGTACACCGACACCCGACATGGCGCCAGTGACCGGTGGTGAAGCCGATCCAGCGTACATGTTGGCGAGTTGAGCATGGGTGAAAGACCTTCCAGATTGCGATAGGAAAGAACTGGTCCTGCCTACGGAAGAAGGGCGCGAGTTTCCTATGACCGGACGAGCAGAGGAGGTTGTAGGTACGGGAGATCCCACATAAGCTTGAGGTGGTGTGGACCGCAGTAGCGAAGTTGACGGCGAGGCAGAAGCGAAAGGCTGGATGAAATGTCCGGAGAGTCGCCTCGCAGCCACGATAGCAGCAGGTGATGCCATGCTGGGGGATGGTGGTTCGTGACTCTGACCTTCTCTTTGGCCCGTGGTAGAAGCCCCTCCAGCAAACGGGAGTCCTTCGGCAAACGCACCCCACTTGTCAGCACCTAAACTGCTAGGGTTTATACGTTTTTCCTGGCTTGAGGGGACTCTATCACTTCCAGGTCGAGCGGCACTTGTCAATGAGCCAGCAGGTAAAGCGGGTTGTCGTAGAGGTACTGGAGATGACTTATTTTGTATAGGTGTAGGATTGGAAGGTAGTCTTGTCGAGGTGGGTATGGTTATCGGTTCGTCTTGAGTATTACGTCGAGATACAGTAGGGGTAAACCAATCTTCATCCATATCAACGAATTTCTCGCTTAGGACAGCTTCCATATCTTCTACATTGAAATCTACTTCAGGTCGATATTCTGTACTTAAAGTGAATTCATTACCAAACAGTTCTAATTTCGGGAAATCATATCTTTCAATTTCCTCAGGTTGAACTGATTCACCAGAGACTAATTCGTCAAGACCTGTATTTAAGCCAATTAATGCACGTTCCATTATTTCCCACGCTTCCGCTAGACCTTCAGGTGAATTTGGGAAACCTTCCGGACCCCATAATTTCAATCCCATACGAAGACCATTATTTGAACGTCTCAAACGACGAAACAAACGATAAGCTGGAAGTAAGCGTATAAGGGAAAATAATGCCCGGAAGTGTATTATCCCCAATCGATAGGCTGTGTGAGGGGCTAGTTGAGATGTAGATGGAGCGCCGGGATGAGGAAGCCTGATATCATGAATGGTGTTATCAGTCTATCGTGGCTACGAGTAGATATGATAGTTTTGACTCACTGAGCTTGAAATGTCCACCTTTCTAGTATTATCCCAGATCTATTCTCCTTTTCCTTGCCTTTACCTTTTCCTGCTAGCCCGACATCTATGGGTATTTTTCCTTCACGACGATTCCACAATAGAGCTTGACCGTTAGGGATATCACTTGTGTCCAGAATAAATGCTATGAGTAATGGTGGGATAGTACATGATTCTGGAGACGGTGTTGAGCCGGATTCAGTGTATGGCTGATAAGATGATATTGAGCGATACAATTGTAAGTCAGATTTATACAAATCTACTTCAGGTAACATGAGATTGAACTATTGATGATCAAGCGATTTCAGTATATTTAGCTATCTCAGCAAATTTAAGAAAAGGAAGACAGCTTACCCATTTGTCTTTCTTCTTCTCCGTTGATTTCTTTCCAGTAGTTCCAGTCCCGCCATAATGAGTTAGTCTACCATCAACCAATACCCCTACAGTCTTTAGGTAAAATCTATATAAGACTTGATCAGATCTACTTGTTTGACTTGTACCTATTTGAGAGGATGATGCAGAAGAAGAAGCAAGATTTCTTTCTCCTGTTTGCTGTACCAATAAAGCGTTGGGATTAGGTGATCGAGATGAGGAAGAGGAAGGTAAATTAGGTCTAAGTGGTGTAGAAGACATGATCTGATTTATGGATTATGCTATTATATTGTGTATTGACATGTTGTATGCGGTATTATGAGTTCTCAGATGGATTGATATGAATGATCAATGAAAAATAACGATATGTTGTAAATCAGATGCGCGTTGATTAAGCTTAATATTATTGATGTGGGGATGAATGAGTATATGAACCGGTAAGGATGATAAGGCTAAAGCGGATTCATCGGATTTGGCTTGGACGATTATACGGCGGCGATGATTAACGTTGTCTATCTCTATGCACACGTCTTTACCACCACTAGGTATGTATGTATCAAGTCTGTAAGCTTATCTATTCGAATTGGTGATATACCTTGAGTAGCTGAAGGTAGGGAAATCTACATATACACGATGATGAAGAGGATGAATAGGATGATGATGGTTATCTCAGAAGCAAGCTGTAAGCGGCATATCGATAACGTGATGCGTCCTAGTTACTAGTCATCCGCTAAGCGGATATCACCGATCACACCTGTAGATATCCTCCGATCCTCTATCTAGATCTTCATTCATGGGTGAGTTAAACCAAACAATAGACGAGACAGGACTACATACACGAAGCTTAATCTCGGCTGGGCTATTCTGCAATCTCTTCTCATTCAACCATGCGGCACCGTCTTTGGGAGCTCGACAACTCAAAACGGGGATGCTTGTCACTTCTTCAAATCAAACACTACAAGCACTACCTATAACATCAAGGAGTTCTTCAGAAACGAGTAAAGCTTAATGATCCTCATCAGACATGCCGAATTGATAACCTAAACTTTCCCCACTAGCTCTTTGTATTATCTCTTCAGTAAATTGTGACCTTTGAATAATTTCCAATTCCCAAATTTCATTTAATCTAGCAACTGCGCAACGATGGCGCTTGGTTATTGTCTATTTACAGGTTGCGGTTTAAGCTCTTACCCGATTCTGCGTGTGTTGCCTTGATATACCTCGAGGACCAAATTTATATCAATTGGTTGATTTTACTGCTCGAGCAGCCATGTCGATTGACCATCAACCTTTAATAGACGAGATGATATATACCTTGTCCCACCGCTCATGTAGCATATGGATAAAGAGGAAATGGAAAAACAATCAACTTAGCTTGATCATTTTCTGGGCTATCTAATATGCAGATCGTTTGGCAGCTCAACTATGGGTTTCTCTTTATAAATCAGATATAGTGATATAGACTTAGGAGTAAATTCTTACTATGTCCAGAGATTTTGGGTTTGCAGGTACGAATTTATTTGAGTGCCATAGCTTGAGGTCAATTTAGCATCCCTGTGGAAGAATACGACATTTCTAGAGGTATCTGAGATGGCAATCCGACAGACTGTGCTGGCACATATTGACTCATGGGAAAATGGTGGAATTCCCCCAAATCAATCGAAGCAATGATAGGTCAAGTGCAGAAATTTGAGATCACTCAACCTCATATTTAATCCCCACCAAATCAAGTCCGTATCTAGAACTGAACGGAATCCCTCTAGATTCTCAAAATAAAACTGATCATATCGAAAACAGATAACTCCGATCCAACAACCTGCAAGTGTCGCTACTTGGTCGATTCGGTAAATTTCCCATATCAGACTCAACTTCTACTAGTGTGGATATCACCAACAACCAGACAATAATGACAGATTAACGTTCGTTTTCATCATATAGGACCACCCTGAGAATGATCTCTAAACGATTAGGATCGATGAATTCTGCTATAGGTATTTAGACTAGATGATGAACGAAATATAGTCTTACATATTAATATTGAGTTAATGAGCCTTCAGTTATATGCATACAGCAAGTATTACATCTGCAATCATAATGCGTTAATTATCTTGCGAGCCAAGGAGCGGCGTTCTCCGATACAATGGGATCGATTGAGATATTCAAGCTTGCCACAGGATAGGGCTCGAAACACCGAGAAACTCCGCGGCAAAAAACTGTTGTACTGGTTTAAATTGATTCCGCGAATCCACCATTGAATGAAAATTTAGTACATGAGCGCTGTATACCACCATACCACCGTACCAATCACATCACCGTACGACCTCAATGTCCTTTGCTTGGTCCCTTCGGCTCACTTGCTTTACTGCTTGCTTCCCTTACTATTGCTGTTACTGTTTGGTGCTTTGGTGCAATTTCGACATTCTTGACAGTTGTTCTTGGTTAGTTGAAATTCTTTTGTCCTTCTTAGTCGTCCTTCTTCAACACTAACGGGTTTTTCAACAGGTATCAAAAGTGAGTATTGCTCAGACCAACGTAACAACGTCGATATTTTTAGTTAAGAAGAAGGAATAGAATACTGATTTATCGCTGTTATTGCTGTTGCTTCAATTATCAGATGGTCAAGAGTGAGTTGTCGTTGCTATAAGGATGAATGATATCGGACAGAATGCTGACTCGTTGTTTTCTTTGTAGGTGAGTATCAATCTTTATAATATAGACAGAGGAATGAGAGGAATACCAATCGTCGACGCTGTAGCAACAATGGATTGAGAAAATGGATAAGAGATATGATGGAAATTTGGATAATATTGATGGAGGATGGAATATGAAGAGATATACTCAAGAGGATCATGCAGACGGTGAACAAGAGATAGGCTATCGACAACGAAACACAAGTAGAATGACGGAATATAATCATGAAGATGTGGATAACAGCGTCGACGATGGGATTCTTCTACCATCAACACCACCTTATCAACGCAGAATGAGGAAAAACCATCGACAGTTTTTCGGGAAGCTGATATCAGGTTACTTTTATTTCTGATTAGTCTACAAGCCCGGAAAAGTCGCTGTCGTCCTCTCTGGTCGACAAGCCGGTAAAAAAGTTGTTGTCATCAAACAATCAGATGACGGAACAAAAGAAAGACCTTACCCACACGCCGTTGTTGCTGGTATCGAACGGTGAGTAATCTGGGTTTTAATTCAACGCATGATATTAGATTATATGAATTCCTCTTATCTACACTGTGTCCCTCATCATATCTCTAGTGACCGTTATGACTTTACATGTTTGACATATAGCTGATAATCAAAATTTGCAATCCATTAGATACCCACTCAAAGTAACCAAAAACATGGGTAAAAAAAGAATTGCTAGACGATCAAAGGTCAAGCCTTTCATCAAAGTTATCAACTACGCTCATCTCCTCCCAACCCGATACCAACTTGAACTTGAGTCATTAAAAGGTTCAGTATCAAACGAAACCTTCAAAGAACCAACTCAACGTGAAGATGCTAAAAAAGCCATCAAAAAGGCTTTCGAAGAGAGATACGCTAAAGGTAACAACAGATGGTGTAAGTACTCTTCTTGAGATTTGCATGCAAATAGAACTAGACAACATCACTGCACGAAAAAAGCTGATCATATCCACATTTTTCATAGTCTTCTCCAAACTCAGATTCTAAGCTATTAGTTTTGTATATTTAGAAATTAGGGCTTTTAGGATTTGGATGGAAGTTGGAAAGAAGCTCTCTTGAAAGAAAGAGAGTGGGGAATGTACAGGTGTACATATGATCGTTAACATGCCGATCTATACTTGCATGAACCTTGACTACCACAAACGCTTCGCTCAGTTTCGATCTCTTCAACGTTGGGATATTTCTGGATTTCTGCAACTTAGTAAAAACTAACGGGCATTGCCATCGAGAGGGCTAATCATGTTATGAACGGAACTCCGTCAGAAGATGGCTTACTCCCTTCAGCTCATGAAGGATAGGATACCATCATCTCAGGTTCATAATCTTTTAGGGTACGCAATACCTCTTTCTCCGTGATCATCGGATTACCTTTGGTGGATGAATCTGGTGGAGCTGAACATGAACTGGAAGGAAAGAACACATCGCACAAATTCGACATCCTTTTCGATGTCTTCATAACCCCACATAATGAGAATCGTTATCTCTTTTGAATAATTTTTCCCCAATTCGCTCCATATGATATCTAAAGGTTTAAAGGCCGTGAGCGTCTCTCCAGTTTTAGTATTAACCAATATTTGATCTATATCTTTTATATACTGAAAGCAATATCAATTTATTCTAATAAACATATTGTATCTCGCTCACAACCTGAATAATATGTCAAGCTCACCACAAGCAACTAGGTACGATCAACCAGGCATTCTTCCGCCTTTACGATGGGAACGAGCGGATTATGGACAGTATACCCACAAGACCACCATGAGTCGAAAATGCGAGAGTTGTCAATTTAGAAACACTGATTGTGTAGTAAGAAAAGGATATATAGCTGCTCAATGGAAAACTAGAGGATGTGATAATTGTCGTTATAGAAATTGTGGTTGTGTATTTTCTGCGAGGCCTGTTGAATGGACAGAAGAATTTGAACGGACCGGTATAGATTACGATGACTTCCAAAATATGGATTTTAACCTGGATGAAATGCAATTTGAACTGAACTCTAATCCAGCTCCCGGTACTATGTCGTCACCCTCCACCACCATTGACCATCAAAGTGATCAAAGCACAACTACTACCAGCAGTCCCAACTCGATCAGACAGAATACAAGGCCGCCATTGACTGCATTGGAAAAAGCTATTTGGAATGCAGGAAATTCGGAACAACAAGGATCTAGGTTTATTTCGGTTTGGAATTCCACAGTTAGACCGTATTATCCGCCTTCTGAGTAAATTGGCTCATTGTGCTTTACTCGTACGGTTAGTAGTAGACGAAATTTCGAATGCGGAAGATGCATAAACACCGATACTGCTATAACTCTGTGTGTTAACTATATTGTTAATTCCACATCTTCCATTTACGGTTAACCTGGCAATAGCTCAACTACAAAGCACTTTTTATAGACGATATTTCATTCTGCAAATGGTTTAATCGTGAATTCATCTGTTGATCTCTAGTCATTACATTACCGAATATCCTTTGAATCTCACATTTTAATCGAGCTTCTTCATCAAGCTTTTTCTCGAATAATGAGCTCGTATTTCCTTTGATAGTCTCAATTAAGTGAGTATTCCATGCATAAGCGGATTCAACTTGATTTTTCAATAATTCATTTGTATGAGATAATTCAGTATTGCGATGTTTAAGACGTTCATTTTCTTCCAAGACAGTCCGCAATACACTATCGGATACTTGCGATTGGGTATTCCAGGATGCTTGTCGCTCTTTGCGATACCTCTCTCGGTGTGACTTTGTAGCACTCTTAGAACGTTTACTGATCTTCAAGACCTCTGTATTTCGATTCAATTTCGATTGCTTTTTGACTGCATTGGTTACATTGAGAGAGCTATCATTATAGTCCTCATCAGATTCATATCGTTCGACAGATGGTGTCAACGATCTGTCCCACCAGTAATCTTCATCAAAAGAAACACGTTCCTCTGCTTCGGGAGAAGTAGTTTCGTGAACAATCGCAGTATTGGTGGATAAAACATTTTCCTGTTCAGGTGAAGAAACCATTTCCCCATCTATCTTCTGGAGATACCAATCGTAATCTGTTGATCCTGGCATATCCTGTGACCATGTGTCTCTTTTTTTCGTTAAACACAGTGGTTCTGCAAATGACGGGGATGAAGAGCCGATGAAGGCGGATTGGGGCATTGTAATATCAAGGGGCATTCCCTTCTGTTGGTTACAGCTAGAATTGACACAGTGATCGAATTAGAAGACCTGGCCGTATAGTTCTCTACTGCTGAGAAGAATTCAGTGCAGTGAACGTAACTTCGAAAGCCGAAGGCCACTTGTCGTATAAAAATGTATTGACATTCGACTCTGGAAAATTCCACCACTGTACATTCCCTCTTTAAATATCGCTGCTAATGACATGTCTTCATCCTTTGTGCCCTTTGTTGCCTTTTCATCCTTTGATTTTCTGGATGGCATACTACGTCATGAGTCTTGTAGGTTGGATCGCCACGTTTTGCCTGCTTCTTTGAAAAGAGGTCAAATTTCGGTGATGGAAATATCAAGAATTTACTGAAAAACAAAGTCTGCTTCGAACCTTCAATTACAGTGCTCGTATGTCCTTTCACATGATTCTACAAACTCACTTTGTGGAGCGAAATGGGATGTTCGCGTATATAAATTCGAACTCTGGCTAACTTCTTTCCATGAATCGACAGCACTTACCCAAATACTATTAAAGGCGTATATCAAAAACCATATTAATATGTCAGAAAACCACAAATGACGGATCATCATTTATGGTAAGTTTTACTGCAGTTCAATTTCGGTTGTTTTTTTTTTTTGGGATCAGTCCTGCTTTTTTTGTTGTGTGGAGATAATGTCTTTACAAAATAGGCTACGGGAAATATCAGCAAGAGATCGTCTTTAGAATGGCTCAATTCTATGCGTGGATATGGGCATAAATTTGCGAAAATGAATATACCCTGTACCGAATGCGCTTCTAAGGGATTCGAACTTTGTCTTGTTGGAATGGCAAGAAATACAGATGCTGATGGAGATAAAGTGACATCGTTATGCCAAAACTGTAAACGATTGTCCAAAAACTCATGTAATTGGAAAGGACATAAACTTGACGTATTGGACAGACTGCAAACAATTGGCATTGGGACAGAACAAGGCGACACTCGTGCAGAAGCTGGACCCTCATCTGCCACATTCACTCAAGGAGGAACTTCGATCCCCGATGTAGATACTTTACAGGGTGGTTCTAGAGCTAAAAGAGGTCGTTCATCAGAAGAACATGAATCTAAAAAAAGGACAAGGCCTACAATTGAAGACATCCTTTGGAGTCTCGGAGAAAATAAAGATAACACCCCTTCACCAGAATTATCCGAAGCGGACCTGCAGTCACTTGCTAAACATGTCGCCGAGAGGATCGAGTCTAATGAGCCAATCGACCTGACCCAGGATGATGATCATCACACGATTGACCTAACACAAGATCATCATCGAAGCAAACCGGTATGGGTTGAATTGGTACCCCTTTTGTGGAGCTTGAAAGATAACGAGCTTCAAAAAGTAGTGTAGTCCATCTGGCCGAAAGTCGTGTTATGGAGGTAGATTAAATTTCCATATCGCGCTTTATCATCTTTATACTTCATTCATGCAACTCGTATAACAACAAGACGGACTTCCCTGTTGGATAGATTGACGAGGGAGCCTCGTAAGGTCCTTTCATTTTAGATTTATATTGTCTCATGCAGAATTACTTATAATGATGCTGGAGGAATCTTGACCTTACACAAGCAGGCATGTGCGAAGAAAACTGGAGAACAGATTCCTAGATTATTGCTACAGAAGCTGTGTAGCTCAAGAAAGTCTAACCTTTGCTTTCTGTTCGCCACTGGGTGAACGGAAGGGAAGACAAGCTGGATTCGTCTAAGTGTACCAGGGTGGGGAGTTTCGAGGCCTTCCGTGGCCTTATTCTTTTTACTGACGGTTCATCTGGCTATATAATCTAGACTCCAGAAGTTCGGTTACAGATAGCGAAATTAGTTCGATTCGTAAATTCTCGGATCCTCATTATTGAAGTCAAAGGTGAACAGAAGCGCAATGCTAGAAGTATCCACACTTTTTGTGAAGCAGAAAACTGTATCTTTGCTAACAATTAGGAATACAAGAGGTATAAAATCAACAAACTAATCCGGTTTATCCCCACTTTTACTCGAGTCTTTCATAATCTCTTTCAACACCTATATGCTCAAATACTACTTTCGAGTCAAGCTTTCCAAATGTCAAGCTCTCATGCCCATCAAGATGATACATTATATAGAACAAAAGTTTCCGAAGGCATCTTTTTACCTTTACAAAAAAGCTATGATTCCTTCAATTGGGTGTCTTTCGAAGAAAAGGGCCATCTCAAGTATGTTGCTTTACTATCGAAAGGCTGTTCCAACTGTCGAAGTGATTGCGTAATATCACATACCAAAGAAGCTGGTTCCAACGGAACGCTCCTAGATGTATCGACAGCCTGTACAAAGTGTAGTAGAATGAAAAGAAAATGTGATTTCACCAAACGGCATCTCAGAGCTGTACTGGAATTTCAAGGAAGTGGATCAATGACCGATCTACGTACAATTGATGCAAGGGCAAGATGTCAAACCGATAGGAATACCGTCAGCGATAATAACGCTAGCAAGCCCGAACCACATTATACTGATTATGGTATATCCCCCTCAGGTATACCTACTGATAGAACAGTCACCTCTGGCCCGGTGACAGCTGTGTCTGAGGAAGGATCCAGTAATGCTCCATTAGATGACGGAAACCCCTGGAATAGAATGGTGAATATTATTTATGGCTTGAAAGACGAATGATCGAGTCTAATGTCCATACATTTTGGAGTTGTAAAGATTTGATAAATCAGCATCGGGACTTTCTCCTCCTGTAATTTGCCTGTCATGCATGATCATGGTGCAGGTACATCAATTCTTGATTTACTGCAGACGACGATGTCAGGAAGTACAATATGGAAAGCTAGATCATACTGTACGCACTGGCCTAAGTTACCACTTGTGCGTTTTTGGTCAATTACGTAATGAAGGATCGGGGGGAAAAGACCTTCACAGTAAACTGATCATGGAAGGCAAGGATGCTAGAAAAAGGAGCTTGTCACGATGATCCTTTCAGTGATCTCGTGAATTGAGACAGATGAGGGATACACGTCGAATCCTTTGTCTGAGAAACAAATATTCTAACCGGACATGACTCACCAAAATCGGGACAATTGCAGACGGATAGCTTCACCATCCCTTAGATTTTCGACTTTGCCGCTTGTTTTCATTGATCCGCAACTTTTGGCTGGATTCAGCAAAACGATATCAGCTAGAAATTTTCAATAGATATCCATTCATTCTACATACAATCCTACTTTTTCAACCTCTAGTCTAATAATAACAAGGAATCATGGACTCTGTTTCAAATTATCATCAGAAGGTAAATGAAGCGTACAAATGGTCGCCACCAACAAAAAAAGGTTACACCAAATCAACAAAGATGAGTCGAAAGTGTAAAGGCTGTTCTTATAAAACTCAAGATTGTATTGTCAATATGTATTTTGGGAGGGGTGTAGCGTGTACAAGCTGTCGTTCAAAAGACGAAAAATGTGAATTTGCTTCACATAGTGAAAAGTGGATAGTACATTTCGATATAACGGGAGAAACAAAAGAGGAGGCAGAATTCTCCCCTTACGAGGAGTCGGATCAAGACGAAGAGGATAGTGGCGCAAGACGATACAGATATATTCTACCTAAAGGAGGCTTTCCTCAAGTTGAACTTCCTGTTGTTGAAGGGAAAACTGTTAATATCGATAATCGTGAATTGAAAGTGGCTGAAATGAGTTATTCTTGTCCTCGATCGTTTAAACAAGGGGATAAATCTATTGTCACCCAGACAATTAGAAATGGCTCGATAGTTAGTACGGCATGTACGGTGTGTAGAAAACGAAGGAGACCTTGTGTTTTCGCAGGAAAGAGTTTGCAAAGTATCGATAAGTCTCAGAAATCAGGATTTATCGAAACACCGGAAGGTGAAGTCAAGTTATACCGTCGAGAATCCCAGTCGGAAGACTCAACTAATGACACAGAGCGATGCCGGACGACCCCAGAACTCAGCCGACAGTCGGATGAAAGGACCATACCACGGATAGACGAATATCTCGATGTTGACGATGACGACGATTTTGTGCAAGACACTCAATTTAGAAACGATCCCAGCATTTTTGAACAGGATGACTATACAACATAATGGGCAAAATACGAAAGCTGAGTTTGGTTGTGTTACTTGGGCGGCGATGTCGTATTGATGATAACGAGTATGCATATACGTCTATATCTGTCTATATCAAGCCATGTGTTACAATATTTATAATAGCACAGTAAGGGTATCTAAGCAGCTCGACGAGGTTCACGGATAGTAGTCTAAGTAAAATTTTATAAATGCTGCTTAATGCTTACGTAATATACAAATTAGGATAAATATCCTTGCCGGTTCAGAATACTGAACAATGGAAAAACAAGACCTTTCTTCATAGATGACGATATGTACAGTATCTGAACAATTATTTTTCACACGGGTTATATAGGCTTATACACTCAGAATGGAGAACTACAGGTATATTCTCTAGATTACGATATCTTGGCACCAACTCCCCCAATTCCTCCTGAACCAATTGAAGCACTTGATCCAACAACCCTGCAGGATCATACAGCACTTAAGAATAAGTGTATCGAGCGAGCCAAGTACCCAAAAAGGATTTCTCTTGCTCCCACTTTTTGCTTTACACATTCCTTCTTCCCAGATTTCAAAACCAATTTGGCGTGGAGCTAGAAAGAGCACACCTCTCACCTTATCAAATTCACTCTCCTTCGTTCGTCAACTCCCTTAGTCGTCCTTTCACCACGAGGTATTTGATCTATCGCCGATGCGGTAGTACAGTACTGTATATGATATCTGAATCCAAGAGTGAGGAGTTAGTTCATTGGCATAAAGAGGGATCTGGCAGTAACTCTCACAAGACCATTCTACATAAGTTTGCCTTAACTATTCCTTGGACCTTTAGTACCTCTATTGAAGCAAACATCAAATTGTAAGGTCACTAGCCTTTGGGCCTGTACGAGCTTTGGGTATAGCTAATCAACTCACTTGTACATGATTTGCACATCGAAATTAACGCGCAGATCTGCTATTCAACTTCTAATCTTGCCCCCATGCCACAACATCGTAGATCTAATCTCGACGAGTTGGCTCAATTTAAGCGAAACGGTGAACTTGATACGGAGGCTTTTGAACATCAAGGCCACACAGATGGTTCCACTGTGAATCAAAGTGACTTCGAGTCTGCTGTCACTAGTGTACAAGTACCTTCCGTCTATCAATCAGACAACAATCAAGCTCTTTTCGCTACTGGCTCCACCGATGCAGAAAGACTAGCCTGGCTTGATAAGATGTTCGATGCGTATGAGGCTGACCGTCTTCGCCAATCCGATAGCTTGACTAAAAGCGCCGAAAGCCCTGAAGCAACAAGTAACGCTTCACAAGCAGCTCTGACTTGTGAGAACATATTGTCGTCAAAATGTGACGCATGTACGGAGAAAGAAAAGACTTGTGACGCCATGGTGGTTATGAAAACAAATAGGGAAAATAAAGCAATTCTTGAAGCCTTTTTTACGAAATGCGCAGGGTGTAGATCTTCAAAATCCCCTTGTTCCTACTACCCAAAAACTGGCCCTAAAATGAAGTATGACGGCGATGAGTCTTTAATTGATTTTTCATCCATGGAAGGTAAGCTCACATCTGCAGTAGGAGTCTACCGGAATCATGAAGAGCTTGACTCTGCCACAACTCAAACACGACTTTCAGAGATTTCATGTGGCTTGGATGATTGGAGAAGATCTCTTAGATTGGCTTCAAAGGCGAGCAAGAATCCATGAGTATGGTGATCGTGGATGACATATAAACAAATAATTATGAGACCAACATGCTCGATGTCATATCAAGATTCGCCAGTGTCAACTGCTATACATACAGTAGTTGCACAATTTATATACCTCTATTTCCCCTCATGTCGTCCACTATGCATTATACGTACCTCCCACGGTCATATAGTTACAAAAGCGTTGTGTGATCTTTAGCTTCCCCCATTTTCCCCTTACGTTCTGAGTAAGCCACCACGCTACACTTTTGATTCACTCTATATAGGCCACGTATCCTGATTGCTAGATTATGTGACACACCGTATCGAGAGAAAGCGGTGATGATGAGTAAGTTGTCCGCTGACGGTTAATGGTAGTATCGTTGCTATTTCTTCCTTTTGTGCCCATATATAAGGTGCTATCCTGATCTCTGACCCGATAAACTCTACTCTCCTTTGTTCGATGACTCCCTCAGTCATCCTTTCTGCGACAAGTATTTTTCGTGTGCCGCCATTGAGAAAATACATGGTGTTCGTCACAATATATGTGTATCTCGGCAGATTCTCTACCATAAAAAGGCTGAGGAAATGGAACTCTGCAACATTATCCTTTACAATTTCAACGTAGCATCTCTGTCACAGATTTCCAACACGAATAACGTAAGTTGAGGAGATTTAGTCTGATTATCAACAGAAGAATAGCTGGTGCACTCGTTGATATGTTATTCGAATACCCACAGGAAAACCGTTCATTGGATATCGAATACAATGCCAAGTGAGTTATCCAGCGAAGACTCTTATAATCTCAGCCCGCTTCAACTGGCGGAAAATGGCAAGCTGGATAGCAGCGCTTTCGAAAGGCAATGCCAAGCAGAAGGATTCTCCATAGCCCAACCACTCAACGATCAGCGAACAAATCACATGGATCTCTCTGACAACGACAATGACAGTCGATCAGAACATACCGCTGTCACCTTGTTCAAGCCTGAATTTTATGCCGATAATGCAGGTAATGTAAGCCAGGATACAGTCAGACAATCCTCAGACGCGGGATCGGCATTCCTGGGTTTACCAGTTATTTATTCACCTCAATTCGGAGATGATTCGGCCATCGCTGAAACTCCCTCAGCAAATTCAAAAGGCTGGGCCAATGCTTTGATGCCCCAAAATCCAATCTTCCGGAATGACATCGACGAGTTTGCTTTCCAATTCCAAGAAGACAGTAATGATTTTGATCAATCAGGCACGGCTGTTGAGATTGACCAGCTTACCAAGAATATAACCTCCACTTCACTACCGGAATTCCAATCAATTGAAGAATTTACAGCTTGCAAAAAATGTATAAGTTCAGGATCTTCCTGTGAGCCTAGGGTGATCACGACAAGAGATGAGAACAGTAATGTTCTTTCAGCTTTCGTTGCAAAATGTGTACGATGCAAACGCCATCACTCAGCATGTACACATGCCCCGGATGACTTGAAAATCGAATATACCGGGAAGTACTCCTTGATTGCAGCTCCAGATCTCGGACACAAATCTACCGCTGCGGTTAGGGTCTATGGATCCGAGCGAGAAAAAACAGAGGCAGAATCGAAAGCATCTGCTTTGACCGTCAAAAGTGGCTTGGATCAATCTGGTAAATCCAGGAGAAGCTCCACAAGAAAAAACTAGTAAATCCTCCGTTTGACCAATTGGCTTTCTTAAATGACCGATTGCCACGTCAATAGTGTTTTCAACTTTACACATTTCTTTCAGCCTACATTCTCTCTTGTTCGCCTTCTTCACATGATAATTGATGCATATGATGGGTGTATCCACTTTCCTCTTGCATCATTGATATTCTACTCTACTGTAATCTGCTCAGCAAGGTATTCATGCCACTGCGCCACACCTTAGATCATCTGCCATGAATGAGCATGGCATGGCCATGTATGGTGTTCCTGCAACGATAAAATCACGTGATAAATTGAGTAAGCGGTGATGATGCTTATCGGTTGATGGTTGCATCTCTTCCTTTTGTTGACCATATATATAGTCAGATGCTATGATCAGATATCGATTGTGTACTTTTCAACCAAGAACAACTTGAATTACAGATCGACCATCAACTTTTCAAAGATATCCATAACAATCTTGTGTCCTCATTTACCCGAACATGCCTCCACGCCGTTCCTCAAGAACCTCAATATCGTCACCTACAGGTGCGGATGATGTATCTTCTTTGAGTTTAGCGGAAGTTAGAGATAGGTTGAATCGAAATAATGCTTTATTGAATTCACCTTTATTCGCCAATCAACAACCTAACTCGCCTCCTATAGGCGTAGGTATAGGTGTAGGAGGACCTGGACCAAGTTCATCTTCATTTTCACCTATACATTCTCCACAACCGAATCATTCTGATCCGGTAAAGGAAAAATTGTTATTAGCTAGAGAGGCTTTATTAGCGAGAGAACAAGAATTGATGTTATCGAATATACATCTCAAAGATGAAAATATGGATATAGAGCCTACAAGCCCCAACTTAAATGGTAGCAGTATAGGCAATGATGGTATGAAAGTCGAAAATGGCCAAGAAAGGATAAAATCACCAAATAACTTGAATGGAGGTAGAAGTGGTAAAGCGAGAGTTTTAAACAAGATAAGGGAAGATGAATGTAATTTAGCAAAGAATGGATTAATATTGTAAGTGTAATAATCAATTTCCTTTATAATCATTGTAACAGATCGCTGATATTGGTATGGTTTCTCTAGACCGATTGATCAGACACTTCATCTAGGTCAAAGAGATTATCAAAATGCAACAGCATTATCATTATCACATCTAACCATAAATCAAACCAGATCTTCATCACCTAAACCACGTAATCCCTATAACAAATTCAAAGCTAAATCTCGATTTGGAGGATCTCAAGAACAGAATCAACAGCATAATGATTTGTTTAATAATCAAGATGACGAAATCACAAGAGCAAATAGATTAGCTAGATTAAATGCTTTCATGTCTTATAAAGGTTCAAATTCTGATAATGAAGATCTGGAAGAAGAAGATGATGATCATGATAATGACGAAAACAATGGTTATTATGATGAGGACGATGATGATGATGATGATGATTTGGATATAAAAGAAGATGATAAAGAAGAATATATAAATAGATTAATTAAAGAAACTGAATCAAATGGTGATAGGAATTTTGAATTAAGTGGACCTGCATCAGGTGGTTATGATGGAAATGGATTACCTTTACGTTCAAAAAATGAAATAGGTGAAGAAATTGATGAATTTGGTGAAGATGATGAAATTTTCGCAGAAGGCAATGATGAATATGGTAATGGTACAGGTCAAGGTAGTTTAGCTGCTGGTCCAGGAAGGTAACATTTCGCTCAAACACTTAGCTTACATAGATACGTAACTATTCCCACAATATCTAGGCTTTCATCACTATATTCACGTTTTTAGGCATAAATCGGTCCATACTTGTAAAATACATTGTATATCACGCATTCATTTTGTATCTGAGTATATGCAGCATAATCATATATGGGAAAATATGCCATAGAAATACATGCAAGGATTATACATATATGCAGTTAAAGATTGTTTACATGGAATAAGCTATACCACATCGACTAATTTACTCATTGCAGCTTGAGATAAAGTCATATCCAATCCACCTTTGAGTTTCATCAATTCTTTCTGGAAACTTAATTCCCTTTCTATACGTGATTGTAATTTTGATAACAATTCATCTAGTATTGGTGATTGACCCAAGACAGGTGTGTATAGATCTAAGAGTAAGAATCATCGTTGATCAGCTTAGTTGTGGTTGCATAGGTTGTACCTTTTCAAAACATGGGAAAATCGATCGCGCAGTAGAATTAACAGGTTGTGGGGATTTTTGCGAGGTACTTGCATGGGCAGAACCGTTTATAATGCACAAAAATAAAGAAGAGTGTGGACATACCTATGATCACTCCGGCTACCTCGGAAGCCATCTCGCCAAATCGTGGATCTACAATATGTCTAACCAAGAAAGATAATATAGGTTCTAAAGTTACATCGTCTCTTCCACCTAAAGCTATCCTTAAACCATCACGATATATTAATTCTTGCATAAGTGCGAATGTTGTAGTTGGTTTAACGTTCTATGG
Organism: Kwoniella dendrophila CBS 6074; assembly: GCF_036810415.1. Classification (NCBI taxonomy): domain Eukaryota; kingdom Fungi; phylum Basidiomycota; class Tremellomycetes; order Tremellales; family Cryptococcaceae; genus Kwoniella; species Kwoniella dendrophila. Next base: position 511,093 of record NC_089485.1, read on the forward strand.
AAAGGTCAAGTCAGTCATTTTCCAGCATTTCTCGAAAAATCAGGTAGGATGGCATGAGACCTAGACTCACTTTTTTCAAACTAGCATCTAAAGCAGCAGAATATTTGAAATTTTTCAAAAATCTATCAAATTCTTTTAATTTTCTTTTCCTTCTGGTTTCAACTTTAAATTCATCAATTGAACCTTTTGCTGGACCTAAATCTGATTTTTTAGCTTTTATATAACCTTGACCAAAAATTTGTTCCATATCTGCAAAATATTCATATGTTCCACCAACTAAAGATAAATTGGTATTTTGATTTGAAGCTTGATTTGCTAATTCCATAGCCTTTTGATCACGTCTTCGAACTGATAACGTTCCATCTGTTAGACCTGCTGCTATATGTGTATCGTCGGGCTGAAGGAGAATATGCGAATCAGTGGAATTTTCTTAACGTTGATGTTAAGCGAGTGAGACCAAACGGATGGCAAGATCTGTTGGATCAGAAACAAAAGGCTATAAACCCAACTCACTGAAACAGCTAAACTCAATACTGGAGCAGGGTATCTCATAGTATGCACGACTTTCCAATCTTCTACATCATAAACTTTGACCATTGTATCTAAAGAACCGGTTAAAACTCTTTTCTTTTCACCATCAAATGATAAACATGTTATTGTTTTTTGATGATTTGATAAAGCTCTTAAACATTTATTTGACATTGATAAATCCCATAATCTTAATATTGGTCCACCAACTGAAATACCTATACCACCTGAAGGAAATGCTAAAATATCTTCAACAGGTGATCCACCATGTCTCATCGTTATCACATTCGATTCGGGGTTAGGTATTCTAGCATCGTGTATTCGAATGGTTGAATCATATGAACCAGATAATAATAAAGATGGATTTGTAGGATGAAAAATTGCTGATCTAACATAATCTGTATGTGAATCGAATGTATTCAGACATGTTTGCGTAGATAAATCCCATAATCTAACTGTAGTATCATCTGAAGCTGATATTATCTGAGGTAGATGTGGTGAAAAATGCGTTACTCGTACTGGTCTATAAAAGTTGAACAAAGCAGTTAGTAAACAATCCAGTCAAAATACGTTATTACCTGAATGAGGTATACGCACTGATTATGCTCTTTCATGGTCCTTAAAACAGCTCTAGAATTTATATCAAAAACTTGAATTTGACCTTCATCATCACCTGCTACCAACAATTTACCATCTTTTCTAAATTCACCTGATCTTGCTGTATCTTTAAATCTTGAGATTGTTTTGACTACTTTACCAGTTTTAGGTGCATATATCAAAACTCTCGTTGAAGACGTTATAGCATATCTATGTGGTTTAGAGGGATTGAAGTGAATATGCGTTATTGAAGATGGGTGTTTGATAAATAATGGATGTTTAAATGAATGAAAATGTCTAGAATGTGGATTTATTGATGATACCTGACGTGGTGCCGTTGGAAGTTTTGGTAATGGTAGGAAATCCATGATGCGAAGCTGGGGGATTAGGATTGTAAAACGATGAAGGGAGGAGGGAAAAGGTAATAGGTAAGTAAAGTTGAAAACTGTATAAGGGGTTGAGCCGTGTTACCGTGTCCTTGATTTCCTATACTTCGTTGTCTGTATTTGTTTTCGTCCAAAACACCTTTTGGTGACAATCTGCTCAAGTCTTATGAGCTAGAGAATGAGACGTATCTCGACCTAAGTTATTATCGTTATAGCATTATCCCTCATCATGCATCAATCGTTAATCGTTAATCTTTCAACCATTAAACTTTGTATTTTGACACCTCCACATTATATTTGGGATTCTAAAATGATTTCAGAAATCTTGCTGTGAGCATAAAATGATTAAAAATACAAAAATAAATAATCACAGACCTGTTTTATCTGCAGAAAACATGCTTACCACGTGATCACATCTAGGGTATCGAAAATAATAGGTCCCGAATAGATGCAAGTTGTATTAGGAATTTTATGATGCTACTACTGATGGGATTTTGCGTGATTGACCCCGACAACGTAACTTTCCGAATTTTCAATCGATCATTACGATTTTATATGCTTCTGTGTGTCGAATTTTCATGACTCGTTTCTTACAAGAGTTTTAAAAGATAATATCAGTCATCATCATAAGTTGATTGTTTGTGTATATATATATAAGCATTCAACATCTTGCATTTAGTAGGCTTGAACCTGGTTCGTGAATTATCAACAAGAAATCAAAATTAAAAAAAAGGCTGTAGATCAGCTAATCACCAAAATAGAAAACTAGACCTCCTTTCCTCCACTTTTAACACATATCACATCAACACACCATGTCTCAACCTATAGCTGCTCCAGGACGAAGATCCTCTGTATCAGCTTCTGATCCAATCAATCAGTGAGTGAATTCGATATCCTTTAATGCAAAAAGCGAACTCCAAAGAGAGGAAGTGCATCAAATGGGGGACCATTAGATTAGCCTTTGCGCCCAGACAGTGAAACGCGAGCTATGAAGCGAATACCTACTTACGTGGATCACCTCTTACTTCTTGACTATATCCCAACATCATTCTTTGCTCAACTCATAATCCGGATCACTGTACTAGCTGAAATGACATACCGACCTAATATGCTAACTACATCATCTTTACCTACTAGTATCCCAATCCCATCAAACCCAAGAGGTATTCCAGTCGGATCATATGGCGCACAATCACCACCTACCGCTACAGGATTATCAAGATCACCTGATGCTTCAACTCATATCAGAGCCGCTTCCGGTTCAGTCGGCTCAGTCTTCAGTGGAATGGCTAGACAATTAACTGCTTTCTTACCTAAAACTTATCCATTAGAAGAAGAACCTGAAAAAAGACAAGGTTCAACCAAAGTCTTATTGTTAGAAAACATCAATTTAGATGCTGCCGAATTCTTAAAACAACAAGGTTTCGAAGTGAGTAATATCATATCATTGAATAGGTCTACATTATCATAAGTAATACTGACTACTATTCGTCCAGGTTGAACACGTCACCAAAGCTTGGTCAGAAGAAGAACTTATTGCCAAATTACCAAATTACCATGCTGTTGGTATTAGATCAAAAACCAAAATCACTCAAAAAGTTATTGATGCTAATCCTCAGGTCAGTTTCAATTGGGGAGATATACTTTGTGAGCTGCTGCTGATATATTGTCTTCATATGTAGCTACTTGTCATTGGTTGTTTCTGTATCGGTACCAACCAAGTAGATCTCGAGCATGCCGCCAAAAGAGGTATTGCCGTATTCAACTCACCATATGCCAACTCTAGATCAGTAGCTGAATTAGTCATTTCTGAAATCATCGCTTTATCAAGACAAATCGTCGACAGGTCACAAGAGATGAAAGCCGGTATTTGGAACAAAGTTTCTAAAAACTGTTGGGAGATTAGAGGTAAAACAATCGGTATCGTTGGATATGGTCACATTGGATCACAATTATCAGTTTTGGCCGAATCATTTGGTATGCAAGTCATCTATTACGACGTTATACCTATCATGCCTTTAGGTACCGCAAGACAAGTAGCATCATTAGAAGAATTATTAGGTAAAGCAGATTTCGTCACATTACATGTACCTGAAATACCTGATACAATAAATATGATTGGTGAAGAACAATTTAGTCAAATGAAATCAGGATCATTCTTTATAAATAATGCTAGAGGTAAAGTAGTAGATTTATCAGCTTTAGCAACAGCATTAGAATCTAAACATTTAGCTGGTGCAGCAGTAGATGTTTATCCAAAAGAACCTGGATCAAATGGACCTGGATTCAATGAAACTTTAGGTGATTTCATTCCAAGATTAAGAAATGTTTCAAATTTAATTTTAACACCACATATTGGTGGATCAACTGAAGAAGCACAAAGAGCAATTGGATCAGAAGTTTCAAATGCTTTGTATAGATATTTAACCTATGGTACTTCTTTGGGATCAGTCAATTTCCCTGAAGTTGATTTGAGATCAATAACAACAAATGACGAAAGACATATTAGAGTTTGTCATGTACATAGAAACGAACCTGGTGTTTTGAAACAAATCAACAATATCTTATCAGATCATAATATTGAAAAACAATTCACAGATTCAAAAGGTGATATCGCTTATTTGATGGCTGATATTTCAGGTGTAGGTCAAGAAGAAGTTGAAGGTATTTATTCTGCTATTAAAAGTACAAGGCAAAATATTTTGACCAGATTATTATGTAAGTGGAGCGGAATTAATCTTCCTTTACCTCTTTACCTATACGTATTATGAATTTTGGGATATATGGGAGCAAAAATTGTTTACTGATGCGTTTCCTTTTTTTACTTTGTGATCTGACAGATTAAGCATGTTTATACCAAAAAAAGTGAAGAGGAATCACGTTGGATAAAAGGGAAAGATAGGACTACTTGTACGGATGTGTGTAGGATGAAGCACTTTTCAACAAAATTACCTGTCTCTTGAAATCACTAAAAAATAATAAAACAAAAGCTCAAAACAGATCAAAACTGAAAAATACACAATATATACATATTCATCATTGCTTTTCTCATCAACAGTATAATATTCAGTTCATCCTGATGCATTTTTACGAAACAAACTTCTAGAGATCAATACGATATTTAAACGATTTGCAAAGGACAATCGAGTTAGGCAAGAACTGTTGCAGCTTGCAATTCCTTGATATAACTGCTTAAGCAAGAGATGAAGATTATTTTGTGCATCATGTAGTAGTGCTAGTGTGTTTAATTAAGCACTCTCTGTTTCACGTGATACAAGCATGAGAATTGACCTCCACCACGCGACAATATGTTCCTGATTATATGTATACTGTGTAGTCACTAGGTAAAGGCTGGTTGACGCGATTGTTGAACGAGAACATTATGAACATTATCTTTGGTTCTTTTCTGACTGTCTTTCCTTGATCGTTACATCTTTCTTGGGACTTGCTTTACCTTTTTGTATCGACCTCGTCAATCTAGCAAAGCCAACAAGCTCAGTCAAAATGGTGAGTGATATACTCATCAGCTTTTAGTTCATGGTATATTCTGGCTAGTGAGCTGACAGGCGATCGGTAGCCGCCCATGTATGGATCAGAGTCTACCTCGACCCCTCGTCCACAGTTTGAGATGGGTAAGTCAGCTCAATTGTTATGGTGAATGTTTGCCGATGAGCTGATGCGGGATTGAATAAATAGATAAGGAGGCAGAGGATAGGTTCTGTAGATTTATTGAAAGGATGCCACCTGTAAGTATTTGCAGCTACAATACATGGGTCAATCACTTACTTGGTTCTATATCTCCAGAAAATGGATGGAATGATCAGACTGTTTGATCGAGGAGTAAGTGTCTTTCGGTCGTTATTGATTCGCTAGCCTATCTCTTCTTCTATCTTTGTCATTGGAACACTTACAATTGGAACTACGCTACCAGGACTACTTTTCAGCTCACGGACCAGACGCAATATACATCGCTAATGAAGTATTCAAAACTACGAATGTTCTCAAATACTTAGGAAGTGGGAAACCTAGTGGATCAAGTAATACGGGACCTTCTAGGGGATTAGCATCAGTAACAATGAGAACCAGTTTAACTAAACAATTCTTAAGGGATGCATTAACAGTAAAACAGATGAGAATTGAAATTTATGTACCTGAAGAGAAAATACCTGGAAGAAAAGATAATACGAAATGGATCTTATCAAAAATTGCAAGCCCAGGTAATTTAATACAATTAGAAGATTTATTATTTAATGATCAAAGTTTGTTATCAAATTCTGTTATAACTTCATTGAAAATTCAACAAATCAAAGATCAGCAGATATTGGTTGGTATAGCTTATATAGATAATCAAGAAAGGTTAATTGGTATAGCTGAATTTATCGAAAATGAGAATTTTAGTAATACAGAAGTGAGCAGAAAATATGTTCTTTTTCATTCGACTTCATCCGTGTTGATGATCATAACGTGACTGACTGTATTTTCATTCGTTAGTCCCTTCTCATTCAACTTGGTGTAAAAGAGTGTATAATGCAATCAGATGATAAACGCTCGGATCATGAATTAAGCAAGCTCAAAACATTGGTCGAAAGGTGTGGAGTGATAGTGACCGAACGGAGGACAGGTAAGTACACGATTTTGATAGGCTCGCAGAACGTATCATATGCTGACCGATTTCCCATCTAGCCGACTATCAAGCTCGAAACGTCGAGCAAGATTTGAACAGACTGTTGGATGAGTCCAGTGCAGGGGTCGCACTTCGTAAGCCAATTGCCGACTCCTTACTATGGCTCAGCTAACTCGTTGCTCTTGTAGCCGAATTCGATCTGAAAGTAGCCATGTCCTCAGTTTCAGCTCTCCTTATATACCTCAACCTCTTATCCGATGCAACTCTACACGGACAATACCGATTGCACAAACACGATCTATCCCAGTATATGAAGCTCGATGCATCAGCCTTGAAAGCGTTAAACCTCATGCCTCAACCAAATGAGACGGGAGGAAGTAAGAGTATGAGTTTATATGGTTTATTGGATAGATGCAAAACTAGTCAAGGAAAAAGATTATTGGCAAGATGGTTGAAGCAGCCTTTGGTGAATAAGCATGAGATCGGTGAGCTAGTACACCTTCGGCTGACTTTCATTAGCTCAATTCATGCAAATTCCTCGCAGTGCAACGTCAAAACATTGTAGAAGCTTTTGTTGATGACTCGAATACGCGAAGGACGATACAGGTAGGCTTTTGTTTTGTGCGCCAAACATTCCAACTAAGATGATTACCAAATTTGCAGGATAAATACCTAAAAATGATGCCTGATTTCCATCGAATATCCAAAAAGTTCCATCGTCGAGTAGCAGGTTTAGAGGATGTAGTCAGGGTATATCAAGCTGTACTGCTGGTAAGCTGAAACATCCGGTCGTCACAAAATTGGATAACGGCTCACTTTGTGGTTGCAGTTGCCAGGACTCGTTCAGACAATAGAAGATGTTCAGCCTATGAACGCTGCTGCGAAAGATTTGATTGATGAGATCTACTTGAAACCATTCCGGGTAAGTCAATTCTATACACTGCGAAGAATTGGCATGTACTAATGATTCATGTCATATAGGAACATGCTACCAACCTTGAGAATTATACCCAAATGGTAGAAGATACAATAGATCTCGATGAATTAGCAAATCACAATTTTGTTCTTCTTCCTAGTTTCGATGACAATTTACAGCAATACAAATCTGAGTTATTGGATATACGAGATCAATTAGACGAGGAACATAAAAAGATCGGTAGGGAATTGGGATTGGATATAGAGAAGAAATTGCACTTGGAGAATCATCAAGTTTATAAATACTCTTTTAGAGTTACAAAAGCTGTAAGTGATACTGAATTGCATTTTTCAGCGATCCCAGCTTAATATACCTCTTTGTCACATGAACAGGAAGTCGGTACCTTACGTGGCAAGAAAAATTGCATAGAACTGGCCACTCAAAAATCTGGTACTATCTTTACAACCAACCATTTGAGGAATTTGAGTGATAGTTATTTTGATTTACAAGATAAATATGAAAGAGCTCAGCGGCATCTAGTAAAGGAGGTTGTCGGAATTGCAGGTCAGTCAATCAGCCTATGAATGTGAGATCTTGGCTGACTGATTTCGTGCATGTAGCTTCATATACACCTGTGCTTGAGATACTGGACAACTTACTTGCAGCGGTAGATGTTACAGTCAGGTGAGCTAGTATACGCGTTAAGTTCCTTTGCAGTCGACTAACGAACATATAATCAGTTTCGCTCACGTGTCAGCTAATGCACCTGTACCATATGTTAAACCAACTTTAACTGAGAAGGGTAAGCGATTTACTCGTTCCCATTTCAGGTCAATACTGACGAGTGTGCATAGGGACTGGAGATATCTTACTGCGAAATGCCCGACATCCTTGCTTGGAAGTACAAGATGATGTAACTTTCATTCCTAATGACCACGAAATGCGCAAATGTGAGTTTTGATTCCATTCAGCTGCTGTAAGACTGTCGTCCATTAGCTGACAGTTCTTTTCAGCCTCTTCCGAGTTCATTATTCTCACTGGACCAAATATGGGTGGTAAATCCACATATATTCGACAGATTGGAGTTATAGCATTACTAGCTCAGATAGGCTGTTTTGTTCCTGCAGACGAAGCTGAATTACCTATATTTGACTGCATCCTCGCAAGGGTCGGAGCAGGTGATAGTCAATTGAAGGGTGTTTCGACATTCATGGCTGAAATGCTAGAGACAGCTACTATACTTAAGGTAGGTACGGCTAATGAACACCTTAAAAACGGATGAGCTGACCCGTGAAAATACTAGTCTGCCACCAAAGATTCGCTGATCATCATCGACGAACTCGGAAGAGGAACTTCCACTTATGATGGATTTGGTCTAGCTTGGGCTATTAGCGAGTAAGTGCATATTCCGAGTCATCAGTATATTGCTGTATAGCTGTGCTGACGGATTCTCTAGGCATATTGCATCTAAAATTCGTTGTTTCTGTCTTTTCGCGACCCATTTCCATGAATTAACTACCCTCGATCAATCGTTACAACATGTGAAAAACCTGCACGTGGAAGCTTTGGTGACTGATAAGAGGGATGGCGATGGTAAACAAGATAGAAATATAACACTGTTGTACCAAGTCAAAGAAGGTTAGTCAGCTAGTCCGTGTTCATGTTGTTCTGAGGTGCTCCAAGCTGACGAGATGTTATGAATACTTCGTTTAGGCGTATGCGATCAAAGTTTCGGTATACATGTTGCTGAGTTGGCTAATTTCCCCGAGAGCGTTGTGAAGGTACGTACTGGCAGAACGTTGATTGTGACATTTCACTGACAGTTGAGTTTGTTGTAGCTTGCTAAAAGGAAGGCAGAAGAGCTTGAAGACTTTGGTGGTGAGTAGGACATTCGATCGACACATGTCCCTGCGCAATCCTAGAAAAGGGACTGAAAGCTAATTCCCCACCGTTGATACAGATGGTGATCCCGATGAATCCCTTACAAAATATACAAAAGAAGAAACTGATGAAGGCACAACACTTATCAAAGATTTCCTCGATACTTGGAAATCACGTACTGCTGGAACAGCTGTTAACGGAGATGGAAACGAAGATATGAGGATGGCTGAAGAAGAAATGTTAGCTGAGTTGAGAAGAACGGCAGAAGAATTCAAAGATAGATTCGAAAACAATGTATGGGTAAAAGGAGTGATGAGTACACTCTAATCTATCTCCTCCTTGTATCATCAAATTTCAGTAATCAATGCTTGACGTATAATGTACTCACACAGCGCGTGGTCTGTAATGTGTTCTACTTATATGCATGTATTCTAACCAGCTCTTGGTCTCTCTTATTACTGTCACTATTGTGAACACCGCTTATTTACATTACATTGCCTTTTGTTTACAATATTGACCGTCCCAGTATTCGAGGGTTGTTAGTTTTTCTCCTTTCCCTTTTTTCATTCAACTAAGTCAAGAAACAAGTTTCTACACTGGCAAACAAGATTCCTCCGGACAACTCGATTAATCCAAGATCTACATACAGTGTATATGCTATCTTATTCTTTATACATCAATCCTGGGATTGATCCACTGAGGATGATGATTGAGGTATAGATCAACAATGCACCCTAGCAATGAAAATTGTAAGGAACATCAACAAAACGATCTTGACTTGAAGGGGGTTGATCATGCAAACTTACATAGTTATGAAACCCATATGCACCAGTAACACCTCTTAGACCGTCCACTTTGAGCAACTGGTCAGAGATAGGACCTACCAATTCAAAACGAAAGAAAGGTCAGTTCAGTCAGCAACCCAAACGATGAAATTTTTCCAGTTTAAAATGAGCATTAGGAAGAGGGAAGAAAAATCAAAAGCATTTGAACTTGCCAGAACTGAGATTTCCTACACCTCTAATAAAAGCGAACATTGAATAGATCAATCCGGTAATCACAGGATCATCGACTAAGCCCAACGATAACGAGAACAGAATAAAACAGATTATCAATCAGTACAACGTAGACAAAGAACGAAGGAAGAGAAATATTACCCTGATAGGGTAGGAAGAGAAACCAAGAAGAACCTTTTTGTTTTAATTCACTCACGCGATATAACAGCAACCATTTTAGTCCAAAGTGTTGTAAAACTTGTGAATAACAAACCAAATGTTATTGCAAAAGCAATCAAAACACCACTGTTGGTTCCAAATCCCCATAGAAATGCACATGATAATGCACCTCCCAAACATGAGATCAAGACTGTCCATTTCAATGCTAATCTATCGGATAACCATCCCATTAAGGCATTTCCAGGTACAGATGAGGCTAAATTTGAGATCAAAGTCACATCAGCATCTACCCGTTCAGGTTTGCGTTCTTTCACAATAGTACAATAGTCGATGGAAATATAAGAAGAAAAAGAAAAAAGAAAAGAGGTAATAACGAGACTGACCATTCAAAATAGCAATTAATGCTGTACCGTCAGGTTTACGCAGACCCATCTCGTCTACGAAAGCTTGAATCATATCGAAGTCAGCTGGATTACAGCTTATAATGATATATAGAGCAAAGAAAGATTCATGGTCGAAGGAATAGAATGACTTACAAGGTAACCATAAACTAGGAATAAAACTTCCCATACTAGTCAAACCAATAATAACAGCACCCAAATAAAATGCACTTCTCTTTGTGAATGACCAATCAACTCTTGGTCGTCTCCTTCTTGTTAGATTATTTGAATTTTGATCATATCTTGATATCAAAGGTATACGTCTTTTAACAGCTAATAAAGCTATACTACCTGTTATAGCATAACCTAAACCCAAAACAATCATTGTAATTCTATAACCAAATTTACCTAATAAACCTTGCATTAGGAAAGGGAAAACAAATCCACCTATTCCTGTTCCAGAATACATTACTCCAGAAGCAAATCCACGTCTAGCATGAAACCACTCAAATAAAAGAGTTGCACAGGGGAAATATGTTGCTAAGATGTGGCACAAAGAATCGGAGATTGGGTTTTGTCAGTAGGTGACATGAAATTGATCATGATTGGACAAGTTGAAAACGCTAACTCACCACTACACATAGGGTAAAAGAAACCGAGTGTTACGATCAAATGCCATGGCTACAGTACAAAAACAGGTACATAGTATTCGTTTCAGTGATGATACCGATGATTTGATAGTTCCATAACACCCGGACAGCTACACTCACCTTGGTGACGAACGCACTTCCAATCATGGATATAGATGCTAAAGCTAAACCACCATATTGTAAATGTTTAGTTACTCTAGGATAAGCGGTAAAGATGCTATAATTCCAAAAAAAGTTGTTAGTTTTACGCAACCATCATAGCCTACTTTGAGCTTTAATGAGGGAACAAGTTGGAATAAAATTCGGGTATAGCTTGACTTACGGTCCAGAAACAGCTACAGACATGTATAATAAACCAGTCTGAAGTGTTGCAGCTAAAGTGATAATTGATTCTCCACCTTGATCTTTGAACAATACAGTTGTCCAGTATATGTGCAACACACCAATTGAAAATGGTAAACCCCAAACTATCAACTCTATATATGTTGCTGCAATTAAGAATAACCAAGCATCTTTTCCTGAATCTACTGGTGGTAAAGCTTCAGTTGGATTGATCACTTCATTTTCATCAACTACAACGATATCGCCATCTTGCGTGTGGTCGGTCCTTTGTAGATCCAGTGATAATCTTGGCGAGGGAGTTTGCGATTCATCGTCGAAGCGGGGTGAAGCCGTCCGCTGAATATCCATTGGTCGAGTCTCTTTTGTATTGGTCATAGTCGAAAAATCCATTTGTGAAGGTGAAGGTGTAATGAAAGGGTTCGCATCTTTCTGAAAAGATGGACTGCTTGAACCAGCAGCGGATACGAAGGTCGGATTCTGAGCCGATATAGCTGCCAACTCGATATCTCCAGATGCAGAATTCATTTTTACTGATTACTATTCCTTGCTGTCTTGCCGTAGATGCGGGTACGTCCTTACTGTAGTTGTGATATATACGAGTGGTAAAGGGCTGAACACAACCTTGATGTGTCGTTCGGCTTTGCACAAGTACCTATAGCGGTCTAGAAGATGAAATGAAGTTTAGATATGATGAGCAGGTAGTTGCTCTCCCATGGGAATTTTCATGGCGAAGAGTGTTAGTACGAGTTTGTAACAAAGGTATGCGGTTAAAAGTGTACGGTTAGCGGTAAACTCGCCAAAAATCCGAAGGAAAAAAAACTCACCTTACCCCACAGATGGTGCCTGAAAGTGAAAGAAAGAAAGAATGATCCGGCCGTATCCTCATTTGGTGACATGCCCGTCCTTTCGGAGAAAAGGATTCAATTAAAAGATCCGACACGGACCATTCAGACCTTTACGACTATTTAAGATGTGACTTGCTATATCATGGATAGTTGGATGGTACAGGTTGCATATCATTGCCCATTGATCCCTTTGACAAATGAAAGTATTGTATACCATATATCAACAAAACGATCAAACGTAACTAGAAGGATGTGAACTTCCTAACGCTTTCATACAAAACTCCGTCATGTTCAAGTTGTTTTTGCAAAGCATTCATACACTGTACAACCTCTATAATGCGTATCATAAACGCCGTTCTACTCTTTATACATCAAACCAGGCAGTGCTCCACTTAAGATCACTACAGCCGTATATATCAAGAGCGCTCCCTATTGTTAAAGCGTGAACAAGTTAGCTTGATACATTGATAAGATATGACCAGCTCAACGGCGTGAATTCACATAGTTATGAAATCCGAAAGCACCTGTTACACCTCTCAAACCATCTACTTTAAGTAATTGATCGGATATAGGTCCTGCAGAAAGTATTAGATTCGATTATGCACGATACTGTTTCCCCCATTTTAAGATTCTACAGGTGATGATACACTACACTCACCAGAACTGAAATTTCCAACACCTCTGATAAAAGCAAATATCGAGAATGTCAATCCAGTAATGACAGGATCATCGTCTGTTCATATGTAACACGGAAATTAAGGAGATCAGCATGCACTCAGGTAAACAAATATCACAAATACCACTGAATTGAATAATTTCGACGGAGACTCACGAGATACAGCGCCGACCATCTTGGTCCAAAGAGTAGTGAAACTAGTGAACAGTAAACCAAAAGTTATGGAGAAAGCGACCAATACACCACTATTGGTACCAAAACCCCACAGAAATCCACAAGATAAAGCTCCACCTAAACAAGAGATCAAAATTGTCCATCTGAGCGCTAATCTATCAGATAGCCATCCCATTAATGCATTTCCAGGAACCGATGACGCTAGATTTAGGAAATCGAAGAAAGTTTTTAGCATTTGATATCTGTTGTTTTAAGCAGATCCTCAAGCAGATTTCGCAAAAAGAACACAAGGTGGAAAGAAACATTACATACCATTTAGGATAGCAATTAAAGCTGTTCCATCCGGATTATGGAATCCCATTTCATCGACAAATGCTATAAATATTAAGTTTAATTCGTCAGTCTGTTCTTAGACTCTTGCTAGATGTCAAGCTCGACGATGGACCTACAAGGTAGCCATAAACTAGGAATGAAACTACCCATACTAGTTAAAAGAATTGTAGTGACACCTAAATATAAGGAACTTGTTTTGATGAATGACCAGTCAACTCTTGGTCTTCTTCTCCTAGGTACAGACAAAGAACTTGGATTTTGATCATATCTTGATAGAGGTATACGTCTTTTAATAGCTAATAGTGCTATACTTCCTGTTATTGCATAACCCAAACCTAAAGTAATCATGGTTGCTTTATATCCAAATTTACTTAATAGACCTTGCATTAAAAAAGGGAATACAAATCCACCTAATCCAGTCCCTGAATACATTACTCCACTTGCAAATCCTCTTTTGGCATGAAACCATTCAAATAGGAATGTTGCACATGGGAAGTAGGTGGCTGAGAATATGGAAAATAATGAATCAGTCTTTTACACCATTATTCGATCGCGCCACGAGTACGCGTAGGAAGGGTTTTATGACTGATGAGGGATTTTTCCAGAGGAACGGCGCAGGTCTTTCGTACTTACCACTACACATAGGATAGAAGAAACCCAAGGTCATAATCAGGTGCCAAGGCTAGGATGATTCAAGGTCAAACGTGACCATCGTAAGTTTCCGCAAATTGCTGATTCTTACGGACTTACTTTGGTTACAAAAGCACTTCCAATCATCGATAAGGAAGCTATGGCCAAACCACCGAATTGAAGTTGTCTTGTGATTCTAGGATAAGCAGTGAATATACTGGAAGGTGCAAGTTTACGAAAGCGAATTATCAGCCAAAGTCGTAGTAATGATATTTATTATAACTTATTATGTTCTATTTCGTGGAATTCAAGATAGAGGTTGTTGGAGAAAGCAGTCAGGTACTTACGGACCAAAAACAGCAACCGAAATATAAGCTAAACCAGTTTGAAGTGTAGCTGCTAAAGTGATTATTGATTCACCACCTTGATCCTTGAATAGAACATTTGTCCAATAAATATGTAAGACACCAATAGAGAATGGTAAACCCCAAACTATCAATTCAATATATGTTGCTGCTATCAAAAACAACCAAGCATCTTTACCTGAATCTACAGGTGGTAGAGCTTCTGTTGTATTATGTAATTCTTCTTGACCTATATCCCCTCCCTCAGCGATTCCTCCTTCGTGATTTTCATTAGTTTCACCTTCTCCTGCCACTTGATTTACAGATCTTGATGATTGGATTGATTGACTACGTGTATGAGACAAGGATGATCGCGTTTCTTGGATACTATTCGTACCTTGTTCTTCTGGTTGAGAAGTGATCGAAAAATCCAATTGAGATGGTGAAGGAGTTATGAATGGATTGTCCTCTTTTGGCGAGCTTGAACCGTTTCCAACAGGTTGAAAGATTGGGTTATGAGCTGATATAGCTGCCAATTCAATATCTCCAGCCGATGGTGACATTGCGTATACAATGTTCCTATTTTTTTTTAGTGTTCGCTTTAGCTGTAACAATTTCAGACCGTTGAAGGGGAATGGAATGTAGTTAAAGGTCAATGAACAGGCTGCTTTACTTCAGCTGGTTCAAGCTTGTTTTGAACGGTCCTTTGCGTTGCCTATCTGTATATGACCGATGACCAAAGATGTGGAGCAAAAGAGGTAAGAATACAAGATCCACTAATATCGAAGATATGTAATCCCGAAAAAGATCTACGACTCAAAAATCAAAATCATTTCGTCAGCCAAGGTATGCGGTTAAAATGGTACGCAAAGATATCCGCTAAACTCGCTAAAACCTAATCACACTGGGGTCTCTATCACTCTGAAAATGATGGTACCTTAACCAGGAAACACTTAGACTAGTGCTTGCTTATTATGATCCGGCCGTTCGGTGTCGTTTTCAATTTGTATCCATTCGAGGAAAAAAAAAGCATCCGCGATCTAAGGAAGCTTAGCATTCCTTCACCTGTATGTTGAGTCGAGAATTGTCTGGATCTCTGCCAATCGAATATTTTCTGCACAGTACGTTCCGAATTAAGGCTTGATTAGAATCAATGTTCTACATACTGTGTGCACCACCAAAGAGTCATGACTACTATTATCTATACTAAATACGACTAGTAGATATATCAAGTTTGTTTAGCAAGAATTCATTCTAGTGAAGATGACAACGCCTGCCCCAGATATCGAGTTAAATGCAATGACAAGTGAAATTGGTACTGGGTACCCTTCTAGCAAGGACCGACCAGCAACCAAGGAGAATCCTGTCATGACGCCTTCGGCATCGCAGCTACAGCTTGACATAGTGGATCAGCAAAAGAATCCAGTCGACACGAATGCAAGGTCAAGCACTTCAATCAGAGTCGATAATTTGGTAACGCTAATGGCACCACAAAGACAATCATTCAATTCGAACAGGTCAATAGAAGGATCACGAGTAGGCAACCAAAGTATCATGGGTGGTCGTCAAGATGAAATTGAGGATGAAAATCAAATGCGAGCTTTTGAAGAAGAAATCATCAATCCTACTCAAATTCTACCACCTGTAGATTCAGGAATTAAAGCATGGTTATTTTTGATTGCAGCAACTTATATAGAATTAATTACTTTTGGATTCTCATTTTCAATTGGTGTCTTACATTTATATTGGACAAATCATTTATTCACTTCAAAAGAAGATGAAACTATATTAACTTTAACAGCTACTTTCAATGCTGGTTTATTGTATTTCGCTATAGCTGCTTCAGGACCGTAAGTCGACACGATCGGATATGCTGAAAGCTGATAATTGGCTATTCGACTGAAAAGGCTGTTCACAGCATATCCTAGATATCCTAAGATTTTACAAGTCGTCGGTCTGTTGACAGGATCTTTAACAATTATCGCTAGTGGGTTCGCTACGAAAGTGAGTTATACATAATCGCAGTACTTTAGGACGTACCGATCGCTGATTGATATTGCCTAATTCCTTATAAATAGCCATGGCATTTACTTGTAACCCTTGGTCTGCTTTACCCTATCTGCGCTAGTACGTGAATTATCTTTTCAACCATCTATACGATGTGTGCAAATTGAAATTATGTTTCATTAGGTTTTAATGCTGGATTACTGATGCTTGTAATCTGTTGCTAGTCGCCTGGTTCCCATGTGCAACACTTTTGTTCGAATGGTTCCATTCAAGAAGAGGATTGGCATCTGGAGTAATGTATTCTGGATCTGGTTTAGGTGGATTTGCATATCCTTTCTTGATAGAAGGTTTATTAGGTAAATTTGGATATAAAGTTTCAATGATAGCATTAGGTATAGGATATATTTCGACTGGTTGCATCGCTCTAGTAGCTATCAAAAGAAGAGTACCATTATTAAGATATGATCATTCCACTTCTGCTAATACAGAGATAATTAGAAGAAGAAGACCTAGAGTGGATTGGTCATTTACCAAAGAACGACCATTATATCTGGGTATGCTTACTATTGGCTTAACCAGTATGGGTAGTTTCATTCCTAGTTTATGGTTGCCTTGTGAGTAAATCAACCTGATGAAGACTATCTAGCAGCATATGAAATTAGCACACCTGTTGTATAACGCCTTTTCGCTTACTGATGTTATTTGTTTCTATAGCTTTCGTAGATGAAGCAGGATTCCGGAAACCGAATGGTACTGCATTAATCGCTATTCTGAATGGTAAGTCTTTCAATGAACCTATTCAACAGATAAATCAACAACAACGCTTTTCGTATATATCGATCAATACATGTCGAATTTTTACTGACTTTCGGGGTCGTACTTCAGCTTCATCTGTACCAGGAAATGCTTTACTAGGATGGTTCTCAGATCATCTTCCACTCAAATGGGCAATTCAGGTTTCTTGTGCAGGAGGTGCACTATCTTGTGCATTTTTATGGGGTTTTGGAACGAATGTTGGTGTTCTAACTGCTTTCGCCATAATATTCGGGTTGTTCTTCACCAGTTTCACAACTCTATGGACCAAAATGATTGGCGCCGTAGCTAGTGAGTTCATGGACATACAATGCATAAGTCTTTATTATCGTGATAACATGCAATACCTTCTTGAAGCGGATCAAGAACTAAATCTGTTCCTTCGTTTCTAGACGATGATCCTGCTATCACTGCATTTGCATATTCGTTATTTGGTCTAGTAAGAGGTATTGGTAACTTCAGCTCGGGTGAGTCTTTGACTCGTTTTGCTTCTCTATCCCCTAACCCCCAATCAGAGATTCTCGTCATGATGTGATGTTACCGATTAACAATGTTTTATCAGCTAATAACTTATGTTTATTTCTTTTAATTCTTTCAACAGGTCCAATCTCTGATAAACTCCTGAAAGTCGAGGGTCTTAGAGGCGTTACAGGTGCTTATGGATTCCACAATTATGTGAGTTTACATTTTCTCACAACAGATCTATACGTATACCTTCGATATTCATATAACTCAATATGGAAAGATGAAGATCTATCACATTTATTGTCATCACTTCGCTGATTGAGCTTGCCCCACAGGGAGCGTTATTGATCTACACAGCCGTTGTCATTTCAGTTGGATCAATTCCAGGGTTGTTCTTCAAGCATTCATAGATTACATTATGTATTAGAGATCTAATTGCAACGTGTGTGATGTATCATAACTACACGTGCGATCTTCAGTCGAGGCGAATGGGCGATTGACTGAGAAGCTTAAGCGATTGTCTGAAGTGAATGAGCGACAGGAAGTCGACCTTTCTTTCTATACGGCGATCGTGGAGCTAGATCCATTTGACCCTTCAATGGATTCGCCAAATCTGAACATGTAGAGATGTAGGCTCTTGAGAACAAAATGGACATATTGACAATTTCTGTTATCGATTGATCGCTGCGTGGATTGACTAGATCTGATCGTGCAATGCATCAATGAAATTCAGGTTGGTAATACACGTACATCTACAAGGTTAACCGAGGTAGGCATCCTTTTTCATCTCTGTTTCGATATAGGAAACAGCAGATTGTACTCTACAACCTTTACCACATCTTCCATATTTTCCAATCATTTCTGATCTTACCGTTATTATCAGCATTTTTACTCTTTTGACCATTACTGTTTATATGGTTATCTGAATTATCAATTCCCCAGCCGGCCAATAAGTTTTCTAAACCAGTCTCATTTTGATTATAAAACATTCTTTGTTTATTCGTACCGAATTTATCCCAATTTTGTCTTTTCGCTTGAGGACTACTACTGAAGTGAATTTCTACATCTTCATCTTCAGGTGAAAATAACGGTCTTTGATATGACGCGTTTCGAGTCGGTTCCCAATCCATTGGTTCGCCTTCTACAGGAACATCAGGTACAGGTTGATGTAATGATGGTTGACCAAATATCGGATTGGCACTAGCTGAATTACCAGGTCGAGAATGTGAATGTAGCAGTTGATACGAAGGCGACGTGCCGCTTGGTGTAGAAGGATGAGGCGATATAGAATATATGGGTGTGTTCGCAGCAGGAGACGATGTCAATGATACAGGTCTGACTAATTTGATAGATACGGGCTGGGATATACGTATACTAATCAAAGCATGAATAAGGAGCTAAACATATTATCAGCTATCGCACCTTTCTTCCATGCGAAACCGACTTACCGCTATTTCGACAGTAAACACCGCTTGTATAACTTTCAAGGACACATGAGGAGGTCCTTCGTTCTGCGAAGACACGTATATCGCAGTACTCCCAATGATCCGTAATACCATTATCAATAGCATATTTCGCTACGAAGAATGCGTTCAATCAGTCTACGCAAGTGGGTAAATAACAATAGAATTCGACTTACAACCCATACATCTCTACCTTCTATTTTGATTTTATTCTTATTCCTCTCTTTCTTCAGCCAGTATGGATCCCATGCTGTCCATATTATAGACAAGACATAGAAGGATAAGATTGACATCGGTATCGGTGGTATGTAAGGGAGCTGCACACTGATTATGCTTCGCAGATGAGAGGGAAAAGCAATTGCTATAATAGGCATATTCAGCTTTCTTGACCTCACAGCATGAGTTTCAAACAAGCTGACTCACCTAGTATCCCTTGCAGTATGCTTAACGCTAGTCCAATCCACCATAAAATCCCTCTTATCCTCCAGACTATCACTTCCCATCTTCCTGCACTACCATCACGGCTGTCGTTGCTACCTTTGACACCATGAGTAGACTTGAAACCTCTATCTAAGGCCGAACTCCAAGCTTGAACTTGAGCTCTATGATCAGACTTCCTCAATGCTTCATCGACAGCGGGTTGGCAGTTCCTACATACTGGTGGATAGCGTGATTGCAATTTGGCGATATAATTGGGTAATTCGTTATAAAGCATTGGATAAGAAGGATCCTACGGTTTTATACCAGCAGTCATCAAATAAACCGGTAGATATACACCTAAGTTTGAAAATATTACACTTACATCGTCATCAGGCAAGTAGTTGGCCAGCATATTCATAATTAATGTCTGGTTCGCTAGACAACTATGACAAAATGGTGAAGTGGAGGAAGAGGATGAAGACGACGAAGGTAAATGTGATGAAGATGGGGTAGCTGGTATATGATCAAGTCAGCTAAGCATTATACATATGGTAATTGGTGAGCTTACCTCGAAGAGAGAATGACTGTTCGTTGAAGGCGGTGTCATGCATAGCTGGCAAATCGGAAATCATTTCCCCTCTCTACGATATTGACTGGTGTATCAGCTCATTGTTGTATGATCATATAAATAATCTGAATTTACCTCATCTCTGATAATCCAACAACGACATTTTTCGCATTGCCAATTCCATTTTGATCCTACTTCTGCTATTCTACTTTTACCTTTTACATCCCTCTTCGACGTCGATGTTGACGAAGAAGCGAAATTCGACGATTGAGGTGGAAGTAATGAAGGTGATAAACAGAAAAAACACTGAACTGCAGTTGGTCGTGTTGATGATCTGAGTAAAGGCATTATCCCTGATGTTTGCTAAGTTACAGTTGAATGACCTTCATATGACTGTTTTATAAGTTCTGCTATAGCTCGCCTACGTGTATGTATGATCTTGGAGATATTATGAATTATGTAGCAAAACAAACATTTTGATACTGATTTTGAATATTTTTGGGAAATATAATGTGACGCGTGTTAACGTTTCATGTTGTGAACATTGCGTAGGTGGCAAGTCAATCTACAAGTTTCAGTATAAAAGTCGCCTGGCTGCAGAGATATCGGCAGTTCAATGACAATATGATCATATGTAAATGCATGAATAAGATAATCCAGTATACTATAATGTATATGCACAACAATGAGAAAACGACTCGAGAAACCGCCTCAGACCAGCGATCCAAGTGTGAAGCTAAAAATACTATTGACCTATAAGTAAACCAACTTCATCTACTTCATCTTTCTTCTCCCCTTCTTTCTGCCTTTGTGGATCGCTATATATGTCAATGCCTACGGAAAGATTCTGTGAGCTTGACACGACGGTTTGTGCCAATAGTCAATGAAAAGCTTACCTGCTGCTAGAGAATCAATAAGAAGTTGTAATCTGGAAGGCCCCATTGTAGGATCCGCCTAAACAACACAGGTGGTACTCATATTAGCTTTAAATATATCATAAGTAGTGTCATATACCCAACGCAAACTTACCTCTCTCATCTTCTCTAAATCACCACCAAAACCTTCAACGAGTTTATCCATATATACTGTTTTGAATTTATTTCTTCTTTCTTCTTCTTCTTCTATGTTCGTACTTTTGCCTTTCATCTTTGCTGTTAAGAAGGACGGTATATCTGAAGGAGGTGGTGAAGGTGAATTTGTAGGATATCGAGTACGTATTTTAGCTTGTTTCGTTATTATTGATGTTGAAGTTGATGGTCCAGCTTTAGGTTGATCATCATCTGAATCTGATTCGGAATCTGAATCACTGTCTGACTCTGATGATGAATCTGAGGAAGAGGAAGAAGAAGAGGACGAAGATGACGAGGAAGCTGAGGAGGAAGCACCGTCTACTTGTATAGGTTGAGCAACGGGTTTAGGAGGTACAACATCTTCATCTGAACTTGAGGAATCATCTGAAGATGAGGAAGAGGATACAGAATCCTGCCTTCTTCTTCTCTTCCTCGATCGCCTATTTGCTTTTGGAGCTGCTCTTGGTACTGGTGCTGACATTATGCTTGTTGTTTGTAGGTTCGGATGACAGAAGTATGAGAATGATATCTTACTGTGTACCGTTAAAAACAGTTTGATTTCAGAGTGGACATGAAATCTTCAAAAACATAAAAGCAATCCCACGTGGGATACTATCTCATTCCCTGAAGACGGAATCAAATACGGTTAGGATTTGCCACTCAAATAGCTAAAATAGCTAACGTCAATTACCTCACACTTCACTTAGCCTTAAAGACGTCTTCTATCAGATAATCTGTTCTCATCCTCTTGTTCTTATTCATCTTTATCCCTCTTGTACTTAGAAGGGTAAAGGTCATCTTTGTCGTTTTCTCTTCTCATAGATAAACATACAGAATGAGTCGATCACCTTCACCAGCATCTTCGTTGGATTTCTTCGAGTCAGATCCTTCATCAGGTGAAGAAGAATATGTACCTCAGAAAAGACAACGAAAGGTTGGTCTTGCAGCAGGCGGATCAAAGAAGGTTTTAGGTGGACAAAAAGCTGGTGCACCAAAGATCAAGATTAACTTGAGTGCTTTACAACGTGCAAAAGATGTTGGTGTAGCTCATCCTGCTGATGGACCTATAGAGGAAGATGATTTTGATGTGGGCGGGGGAGATGAAGATGATGAAGGTTATTTTGATGGTATGATAGGTAAACGTGGTATAGACCTGTCAAATCAAGAATTGAAATCCGATCATGCATTAAGACCGCTATGGGTTGATGATAAAGGAAATATGTGTGTATCCATCCTACCTGTCTCATACGACAAGTTGAAGACTAATATCACACAAATCTCCATCAGCATTGTTGAAGCCTTTGCTCCTTTCGCAAAACAGGCGCAAGATTTCTTGATAGCGATAGCAGAACCCGTATCTCGGTCAGTTAATTCATACAAGATTATGATTGCGCCAACTGACGTATGCCATAGTCCTTCACTTGTACACGAATATCGTGTGACGAAGCCATCACTACATTCAGCGATGTCAATTGGATTGGAAACGAAAGTAGTTATAGAAGTATTATCTAGATTATCGAAAACACAGCTATCGAGAAAGCTGACTGAGAGGATAGAAGAATGGACTGAATCATTTGGAAAGGTCAGATTGGTGTTGAAGGACAATAGATATTTCTTAGAAACAAGTGTACCGGAATTCTTGCAAAGATTGATGTCGGATGAGATAATCAGAGATTGTAGAGTAACAAGAGAGATCGAAGCTGGACCTACAGTATTTGGAGCTGAACAAACTGCTAGACCCAGAAGAGATTATGCGATTCCAGGTACTGAAGAAGCTAGACGAGCTGAAAGAGGTGAAATTGAAGCGGACGCTATCGGTCAATCAAGTAGAGATAATGATGCCTTAATAGGGGCTGTTATTGGTATCGGAGAAGGTAAGCTATTCCACAATCGCAGATTCGACGTCTATAGCTGACTTGTACCAAACAGCCGATGAGATGGATGATGAGGATGATGCAGTCCACTCATTCGAAGTAGCTGGAACACGGATGGAAGTGGGTATTGCGAATCCACATGTGATGTGAAGGCGCTGACAATTGGTTTGTAGGATGTAAGAAGACGATGTAAAGATATAGATTTACCAGCACTGGAAGAGTACGATTTCAGAAATGATTCTGTTAATCCAAATTTAGATATACAGCTCAAGCCAATGACCGTTATTCGGCCGTATCAAGAAATGTCTCTGGCGAAAATGTTCGGTAATGGTCGTGCTAGATCAGGTGTTATTGTATTGCCTTGTGGTGCAGGAAAAACATTAGTCGGAATTACTGCAGCTTGTACAATTAAGAAGAGTGCTTTGGTACTGTGTACTTCAGCGTGAGTCAACATCCCATTCACAAAGTGAGAAGTAACTCATTCTTTCGTTCTCACAGAGTATCTGTTGCACAATGGAAACAACAGTTCCTTCATTTCTCTAACATTTCCGAGAGACAGATATGCGCCTTCACACAGGGTGAAAAAGAAATGGTGAGCCAGCCAACCAAGATGATGGTATAAGACGACAGCTGATATGTCTTTCTAGTTTACAACACCAGCTGGTATCGTCATATCAACATATTCGATGATTGCAAAAACTGGTAAAAGAGCACACGACGCCGAAAAGATGATGCAGTTCTTACGTTCGAGGGAATGGGGTTTCTTACTTCTTGACGAAGTACACGTCGCTCCGGCAGATATGTTCAGAAAGTGTATCAATAACTTCAAGGT
Organism: Kwoniella dendrophila CBS 6074; assembly: GCF_036810415.1. Taxonomy (NCBI): domain Eukaryota; kingdom Fungi; phylum Basidiomycota; class Tremellomycetes; order Tremellales; family Cryptococcaceae; genus Kwoniella; species Kwoniella dendrophila. The sequence goes on from NC_089485.1 coordinate 535,086, forward strand.
TCATGCTAAATTGGGATTAACAGGTAAGCTATTCCGTGAAGAACCTCAACGGCAGGCTGATATATTTGAAATAGCTACTCTTGTTAGAGAGGACGATAGAATTGGTGATTTGGGTTATTTGATAGGGCCAAAGTTATATGAAGCAAATTGGATGGATTTAGCTAAGAATGGACATATCGCTACTGTACAAGTGAGCTCAGCTATAGCTAGCTACATTGAAGTGTCTAAGCTGATCCATTCTCAGTGTGCTGAAGTATGGTGTCCTATGACACCTGAGTTCTACCGAGAATATCTACGAAACCCCTCAAGAAAACGAATATTGCTACATGCGATGAATCCCAACAAAATACAAGCGGCTCAGTTCTTGATCAACTACCATGAGACTAGAGGAGATAAAGTCATTGTGTTCTCAGATAATGTGTTCGCTTTGGAGGTAAGCTATCAGTTGCGTCGTAAATTCATCACGCACAACCAGCTAACGGTCTTCTTTAATAGGCTTATGCTAAGAAGCTTGGTAAATCCTTTATTCACGGTGGTACACCTGAGGGAGAACGATTGAGAATTTTGTCGAGATTCCAACATGATCCCCAATTGAACACTATCTTTTTGTCCAAAGTAAGTCAGACGTCAGTTGGATGGCTGTTGCGTCACTGACAGTTCACTTGCCCTCAGGTCGGAGATACATCGATTGATTTGCCGGAAGCTACATGCTTAATTCAGATATCGTCGCATTTCGGTTCCCGTAGACAAGAAGCACAGCGTTTAGGTAAGCTGGCCATTACACATATCTGCCATATTATTCAGCTCACATTTGCAAACGATATTAGGACGTATTTTGCGAGCCAAGCGAAGAAACGATGAAGGGTTCAACGCGTTCTTCTATTCTCTTGTATCGAAAGATACCCAAGAGATGTATTACTCGTCAAAGCGGCAAGGTTTCTTGATTGATCAGGTGAGCTATGCTTTGTATGAAAGTGCAAAATTTTAGCTGATTATTTGTTATAGGGTTATGCATTCAAAGTCATAACGGAATTGCATGGTCTCGAATCAATGCCTAACTTAGTATTTCCCACCAAAGCTCAACAGATATCATTACTTGAAGAAGTTCTAAATACTGGTGATGCCGCCGCTGAAACAGCCGATCACTATATGAGGTTGAATAATGGTAAACATATGAAGGGACCTGCAGGTACACAACCGATGTTATCAAATTCGAGCTCGATGCCTGCTGTTCAACGATTCACAGCACCTCTGGAGCATTTATCAGGTGGTCAGAATTTGAGTTATAGAGAACAGAATAAATCCATAAAGTGAGTACTCAGGTCTATCATCCAGCTGTTCGACCTGTACTATGTTATAAGTCTAGCTGATCAGACTGTCCACTTTTATAGCAAGGAATTATCTCGAGAAGATAGACAGAATAAGAGATCAGGTGGTAGTGGAAAAGACCAACATTCGTTATTCAAGAAAAGAAAACAAGAAATGGACGCCATCAAAAAACAACGTGCAACTGGTGTATAGGTAATCGGTCTTATGAATGTGTATTGTAGCTGAATATTGTAATAAAATAGTGATAAAACGTAAAATATCTGTTTAGAAGTATAACTAATCTTTCAGCTTCGAACTTGGTATCCATATCATGCAAAGCAAATTGTTGTAACGCCTAATATAATTACTTCGATACTCAGACGGATAACAAAGGATCAAATAGGACTCGGCATTTGCAGATTTGACTGACTTGCTAAACATTTCGCAACCTTTCATAAAATAGTCCTCCAATCTTTATCTCATGATGTGAAACTCCTCAGAGTTGGTGCTGACTCATTTACAGGACGATCTGGACCCTAGCGGAGTCGAGCGGAAATAATACGGAACACCTCACCCTAAAGCTCTCTCAAAGCAAAAGTGAAGTCAGGAAAGACTACGGAGGAATATTTTTCGTTCTGATCGATATGACCGCGATTTGGAATAAAGGATGAGATGAATGAAACTTGTTAAGCGGAGTTGAATATTGTGGACTGAAGATGAGCTATTTGGAGGATGACGCACGGAATGTAACTCAGCGATGGAGACCGAACAAGCTCAAATGGTATAAAACCATCAAAATCAACAGGAATTCAGCTAAGACACTGCTCTTCTTACCTATTTATCTCACAAAAGGCACAGCACCAGACAGGTATCCGATATGAGTGAACAAGTTTCTATCGATACATTATCTAAACTTTCCAGCGCGGACGTACAATCTTACGACGAAGAACCATTTGAAGATGAACAGGCATTCCAGGCAATCCTTAAATTAGCAAGTTGCTCTTGTGAATCATAAAGAGGCGCTCATGTCGTGTGATCATCGGTCAAGTCCATATTCACAAGCTGACTATAACTCTGTTTCAACCTGACAGGATCCCTTACAACGTAAATCTTTCGAATACATCGAGGGACCAACGTTCAAATCACAAGCTGAAATTGACGCTCTGTTAGACCCAGCTCAAGCCACAACTAATGCAGCTAAAAGATTTATTGTTTATATGAATGATCCTGACCATATGACTGATGAAAACCTGGAAAAGATTTATAGAGATTTTAGAGCTGAATTAGATTCAAATCCATCTTTAGGTTATGAGAATGATCCAACAATGTTGACAACAGATACAAGACCAGGATTGGGTAGAAGAAAGTCAAGTTCATTCAGTGTTGCTTCTAACGATGAATATGAAAAGAATTCCAAAGAGCTGGAAGAATATGAAGCAAAGAAAGCACAACGAGAACGACTGATATCACTTCTCGAAAGGTGTAAACAGTGTAAACAGTCAATCGATGATACTGCTTCTGAAATCGATACTTTGAGATCTGCGTTCGAAATCAACCCTCCGAACAAGGAGTAGTTCGAGTACAGTTTTCTACCGATTATATACTGTATACCGATTCTATGCATAATACGTCAAAGTTTGCATGCAAACTAATCTGACCAAGTTGGAAATCATGAACACGTCAGGGTTGACATTACTAAGTCAACAAATGACTGCTCCAGAAAGTGGTATGGCGACGATTGTGTGCATGAAGGAAGCGTTGGCTAAACAAAATTCTGCTTCCTCCGATTATCTCGCAACAAGTCCCACGTCTTCTTTCGCACTTTTGTTGGACGGGTTCTTCCTTCCACAGAATAGCAGTCGAACGCTGGGTACGGGGACTGAATACAATAGAAGGCTCTATCATTCCTCAAGTCTTAGGGCTACGAATGAATGGCGTGGGAAAGAGCCTGAAAGGAGCTTATTGCTTCACTCTTTTACATGCATCATATTGCCTTTCTGCGCCATCAAAGGATTACCTCGTTTACTCATATCACTTGCTTTGATAAGGAGCAAGAAGACATTAGGCGATGACGAAATATTTCGCTTGGCAAACTCGGAGGTATTCCTCCTTCAAGACTTTTGATCAGGTATAAAAGACGGCTATTTTGACTATGAGATCAATCATTTTTCCTACCAGAACATCCCTTACAATCCAATTCACCTGCATATAGAACATACATTTGATTGAAAGCTTGAAAAAAGTACTGAAATAATGAGCGAACGGAAATCTACACATTCTTCATACAGAAACTCACAATCGTCCGGTAGGAACAATACTTCTTCAGGAAGCGTGAGTCTCTCAGATGTACCACATATTGTACTCCCGTTCACATTTTACCAGAGATCTGCACACTGTATATCTTGTCTTCAATTCTCATTGCACACGTATTAGTACTTAACTAGTTGAATAACGCTGATATTCCGATATTAGTCTTTTGTGGAGCCAATCTTCGGGAAGAATGAAGAGGAGCGGTTACTGAAAGAATGGAAAGCTGATCCACGATCAAAAGAGTGGGTTGAGTGGTATGAAAAGCCTTGGACAACAGATGGAACTGGTACGAAGTCATCATCGACTACCAGAAGCTGATGTTGATGAATTGACCTTCTTCTTTATGAGGTTTTGCATCTTATTTACATATGGTTTATACAAAAAGATGCAAGGTGTTTTTTGTCTCTTCTAATGCAATGATAACAACCTGTCACTATGATCAACAGATGATAGTGTATTTGCTGTGTAGATTTGGTGGTGATGGCAATCCTTACTATCCTCCACCAATGAATGAGGTACTAACAATAAAGGGAAGGTTTCATTCATTCTACCCAATTAGCTATGTTTCTAGCTTACATGCATATGACGGGAGGCAGTTATGAGATTATACATGTCGAAATGTTTCCTTCAGCCAAAGAAAGATAAAGGATGTAAGCTCTTCGCTAAAATAACATATCGCTCGTCGGTGAAATCCGTGATATTCGGTTTCAGAATCTCATATCCGCTCATCAAGGTCTTAGCTTCAAGCTCATAATCGTGTTTGCATCCTTTGTAGCCCTTATACCGCCTTCTCATGGATAATGCAATTGTATGGCTTTATATAGGGATAACATGCGACTTGGGGCTCTGATCGAGGTGTTCTGGAAACACACTTTTATCACAAAGATGGAAGAAAAGTTTGATATACTTGATTACATACTCGAAGAAGCCGTATCATCAGATGTTGATTCATCGATGGATATCGAAGTGAGCTTCAACGGATGTGTTATCGAGGCGAGAAAATCTGGCTGATTTGATGATACAGGATGAACAAGTTGATATGGTGAATTACAGCGGCGAAAGTGAAGTAAGCAATTCTTCTCCCAATTTTCAGTCAATTCAACCTATCATTTTTAACTGAGAACCACTATGTATTTGCAGGATATCTTCAAACTATCTAGATTTACAAGTTGTGTTGGAGAAATCGAGGATATAGATTCTATCAATGAATTGTCTGTACATGGCAGCAAGCCATATGGCCCGTCGGAAGAAGCTGAAAGTGGACCTGACACCATCAATCCGGAGATATTGGACTTACCACGAAATCATCCATCGAATCAAGAGGACCGCAAGACCCACTCAGCACGGTCAAGGATTGTCCGTAGAACTGATTCTCTGATCATGATTATGCCATATAGACCAAGCGCCGTAAATCTCTCTACACAAGAGGAGACTATTCGTTCTTCGACAGGAACCAACGATAGGATCAATGCCAATTATAAGGCTGTAACGATGACAGCGATGACTACTGACTCAGAAGGAAATATCCCATCTCTGTATGATTTAGTTGCCCCAACAGTATCCAACGATGACAAAGATTGTGCATGCGATAGTAGTCAAAAGCATCATATCGATATGAACAGTAAGTCCCACGAAACGCAGTAATCTCTCATCTACGTATACTTGTTGAATATATAATGTATTGGTACAGATACGATCGGTTCGAGAACCAAGCGACCGAGAAAGAAAAGCAAAGAAAGTGGACTAAAAGATAAATTGGTTCAAGAATGGGAAGAATGGTCGAGATTGAAAGATGAATTGGTTGATTTGAAACAGGAGAAAGAGAGGTTACAGAGATGTTTGATCCATCATCAAAGCTACCACTATCATTCTCAATAACAATCGTCATGACCAGAACAGCGTTGTGATTGCAAGTACTACTATATGCAACAATGCTTATGCATTTCGTTTCGTGTCAAAGTGGAGAAACGATTCACAGTAACAGAATTATAAAAGCGATTCAGCGATTCCCATTTAACGGTTGCAATCGATTTAGCGCGAATCCGACGCGTCTCCCATTTGATCTATTTATAGCTATAAAATCAAAACAACAACAAACAAAACAAAAAGATGGTTGTCTTGTTTCATCATCATTTAATTAGACGGTCTATGCGCGTATAGTGAAATATAGCTCAAAAACTCGCAGTATGGTTATTTTTGCTAAACAGAGCACAAAGGGAAAGGTTACCTTGGTGCTCTTTGTTGATTGTCTAGACTACTACAGATCGGTTTCATGAATTCCGGGTTCTCAAAGCTTTTGGCAGGCACACTACTTAGGGTTATGATGAAGTAAGAGCCGTATTTAGATTGTCTTTAGCTCTGTCTCGGTTGTATAGTTGTTATATCATAAACCCAAACATATGATGGGGTTGACTAAGGTGGCTTCAGCTGCACAATGCAGTTATTCATATTGATTATTGATGTCATGCAAATGCAATCTGGCGGAACACCAAGTGCAACATCACCTTATGAACGTCGATCAATAATAGCTTTATGATGGTTGCCTTTTTACGTATGGCGAGTGGTTCACAAGGTCAACAACGAAGAACGTTCTGGGACCTTGAACTCCGGAACGCGGGGTGAGAACGTAGGGAAAGCAGGGAAAAGTCAATAGCATGAAAGGGTTGGTTTGCTATAGTAGTTGCGTTAGTTTTTACCTGAGCGGTATCATCTTGCGTTTTCACAATCGTCATAGATCCTTGCATCTAACCTTACCCAGTGACCGTAGCTCGTAAAAGGTTTACATCAAACATGACCATAGACTAGAAAAGCCATGTGTCAAGGAGAAATCAAAAGATGAACTTCGTCACCCCGCAGTCAGATTTGATGATTTGCTTTTAATTTCTGGTTGGTTTTGATTTTTTCAGGGTCTTGGCTTTTTTTGTAAAAATCTATTTTTGGTGACACAAGTGAAAAAGCCAAGGAAATTTCAAAATTGTTTATTTTTGGACTTCTACCTACACAGCCTTGTATTTTCAATCCCTTTACCACATATTACAAAATATACCAAACAAACCCCAACAAGCTTTAGTTTTCCAAGTATGTAAGACGCGTACAGGTTGATTAAAAACACTACCATGAAATGCAAAGTCTCTTTTTTATCATATAAAGTACCCCTCTCCGGTTTATACCGTTCTCCCCCCTCTTTTTTCTGACTTGTTCGTCTTTGTTCTTCTTTGCACCGCAAAATAAAATATCCAACTAACCTAATCAACATTCTTTCAACCTCTTCTTCCCAATAGTTTATAATTACTATCGACTTATTAACTTTTTTACCTTTTCCAACTTTTTATATTTTATCACCTAACGACAATCAACACTCCCTCAAACTCGTAAGTTTTGTCTCTATAGTAGAAGAGTCCCGGTGTTTGGTATATTTGGTAATGGTAGAGATGAAAAAGTTTAAACGTCCCTTCACCGTCCTTGCATTTATTACAAAGCATCCTTTGTTTTGCAATCTCAAGGGGAAAGGCAATCCGTATATGGAGTGGCCAAGTTGGAATTGAGATAAATTTAGAATACATAGCTAATTGCATTCATCTTTCTCTTCCCATCTCATTTTCTTGATTCTTTGCCGCTTCATTCATATTTGATATATATAGCTGTAAGTCATTGCATCTCTTCCCTTTTGCCATCTATAAATTATGCTGACATTGAATCGACATCCAGTTAATTCAATCAAAATGATCGCTCCTATCGCTGTTGGTGCTGCTGCTCTCTTGGCTGGTGTAGTAAGTACATAAGCTTTTTAACATATCCTAGCGTGATTACACATTGACGCTCGACCTCTCTTCCTCTGCTTAATAGGCCAATGCTCAAGTTACCGCTACTGGTACTATGGGTTCAACCAATCCTCCTCAAGCCACCTTGGGTACTGCAGTCAATTCAACCTCAATGGCTCGTCTCGTTTCGCTTAACGCCATCGATGATTTCTGTCTTTTCGCTCCACCTGAACCAAACTCAGTCATCGGTAACACTGAAGCTGAAGAAGTCGCTTGGTGTGTACAAGCTAGAAACAACGCTAGACAAATCCCAGATGGTACTTTCACATCTGTTCACTTCGTCAAAACCCCTCTCTATTGGCAAATCCAAGGGTAAGTGATTGACCTCCTTTCTGTATGCAATACCCAGCTAACGTATAATTCTTTATATAGTCTTGGTGACTTGACTAAATTAAACATTGCTGCCAATGACGAAGGTGGTGAACTTGATCCCCACGGTGCTACCGGTCTTGGTAACCCAGTTGGTGGTAACGTTACTACTAACGCTACTGGTTCAGATGTTCACTACGAAGAATGGATGAACTACATGTCATATCAACAATTCTGTCTTAGAATCTGTATTGCCGAAAACTCTACATACTCTGCCGCTGAAATGTGTCAACATACTTTAGATGAAATGGGTTGTAACTGGGTCATGCCAGGTGATTACACCGATAACTCTTTCACTGAATGTGAAGGTGACTCTGCCTACCCACCTGGTATCTACCCTCAAGCTAATGGATCGACCTCAACTTTCCAACAAAGATACACTGGTACTTACACCGATGGTGCAGGTAGTGTAGGTATGTGGACTCAAGGTCAAACCGTTACACCTCAAACTGCCTACTCAACTCCAGCTACTTCAAACTGTAAAACATACTCCACAATCGGAAATGGTGTCGCTGCCGTCGCTACCGCTTCTTCAGGAAATTCTACTTCATCAGGTTCAGCTAAAGCTTCAGGTGCTTCAGCCACCGCTTCTGCTTCTGGTTCAAACAAAGCTTCAGGAAGTTCAGGCGCCTCTGCTTCAGGTTCAGCCGCTAAAACTGCTGCCAACGCCGCTTCAGCTTCAGCTTCCGGTTCAGCTAAAGCTTCATCAGCCGCTCTCCCAGCTGCTGTAGGTATCAACTACGGTCCTGCCGTAGCTGGTGCCGTTTCAGTCGTTGCTGCTCTTGCAGGTGCAGGTGCTTTCTTACTTTAAATTTGAAGAACAGTTCAATCTGTTAGAATAGTCTATGGTAAAAACATAAACAATGATTTTTAGTTCGTAGCATTGCATCCTCTTTTACGATCTTAGTATTTAGCCTTTTTCTCGTTGCGTTTCATATATTTGTCTTTTTATGTCTTTCTTACTATTATAACGCTAGTATCATATCATATTTCATATATATAACGCACACCAACGCATAACGTGATGGACAATTTATCAATTCTGCTTACTCAACTAATTGATGCAACCTCGTTGTTTCTTTACCTTCAGTTTGCCGGAACAACATATGTGACAGCAAGAGCACCACTAGTGGTATACCATATCTTGTTAATAGGTCACCGTCCGAAATCAATGTTGATCGAATGATTTATGCTTAAGGAGTTTACAAAAATGCGACCGATTCTTTCATCAATCTTACTCTTTTTGCCTGTTGCATGTTTGATTCAAGAGACGGACCATTATTGGGAGATGAGCGCCACATCTTACAACTGGTTGTAGATTGTTATTACGTTAATCGTCAATGCTGTGTAAATGATTTCCGTGCCTGAACGAACAATGAGCTGTATGGTGGCAATGATGAAGATGATAATTATGACTGTACAAAGGATTACAGGTGATCACATTGACGATTATTTGGGTAGTGCATACCTCTGTTTCTTGTCATAATCTCTAATCTCTAAGAGATTACAAGACAAAGTTGAACTGAATTCGGTCCGGACTAGATTGAAATCCCATTACTTTGACATTCCTTCAACCAGTTTTGTAGCTTATCGTTTCCCGTCACAGATTTAGGAGAGTCCTTTAACGCAAGAACATTTGCAAGTCACATTTGAAGTGACTGGGAGACCTTAGCCTCCTTTCACCTTGGAACAGGTATTGTAATCACCATCAGATCTTTACTCTGCCTATCTTTGTAGTTGAGATAGACAAAAAATGTTCAAGAGAAAATCATCTTCGCATATTGTATCACCTTTAGAACCTCCTCAATTATCGCCTGCAAGTACAGATGTGTCATATTTCCGTAATCAACAGCAACAGCACAATCAAGGACATGGTTCAATGAGCTCACCACCACTACCACAACAACAACAACAACATACATACGGTAGAGGACAACTTTCATCAGGGTTACCAATTAATCAACATTCTTTTGATCAAGTTGAAAGAACTGTAACTAGGGGCTCAACTGGAACTTCAGGAACAGGTAAAGAAAAGAGAAGAAGTGGATTTTTCGGTTTAGGTGGTGGTCATAAGAAAGAAAAGGAAAAGGAAAAGGAAAGAGAGAAAGAAAGAGAGCGAGAAGAAGTGAGTTGCATCGTACATTCTGTATTTGATACAACAAGGGAAATGAGGCATGAGAAATAGAAGCCTTTTTTATTAAGATTGCGTGGTGATAAGCACGGATCAACAGTATGGACAGGGAAAGACAAGACCATGCATGCGTGCATCATTCACTGAAAGGTGCACAATACGTTGGAATGAATCAGACAATCTGTTTACCCTTTACTCGAAATGCAGAATACTGTGGACAGCTTACAATGACTACCTTTTTCTTCCATTAATGCCATCAACTACTTTCCTCCAACCGTCTACTTGCTCTTGGCTCCTCATATCTTCTACTTCAACTATATTCTAAATTCATATAGTCTCGTCCTAGACAATCTTTCACAGTCGACAGGCCTCCACCACAGCCTCAGTCGCAATCTCGTGGAAATAGTTCATCTTTCGGTTCTAATTCTGGACTAGGACCTGGACTAGGACCTGGACTAGGACCTGGACCAGGAATCAATGGTAATCCAATAAGACCATCTGAAGGGAATTATCAACAACAACCTTATAACAATAATATGAGACAATTTGCACCTCCACAAAGTGGTAATAGTAATGGTAATACACCTCCACCTCAACAAACTCAAGCTCCTTATACATCTCGATCACCACCACCTATGAACCAGCAACAAAGAGCAGTATCTCAACCTGGTCAACCACAATATAGACCTAACGACGATTTCGCTCCACCACAAAGTCTAGGAGGTAGTGGTGCCAACAACGTATCAAAATCACAATCTATGGGATTTACTAGACCTAGTAATCAATCATATGATACTCAACAACAAAGACAACAATCTTTCCCTAATTCATCTGATCAAAATCAAAATCAAAGAATGCCAAGATCGTCATCGATGCCGTTAGATCAGCATGTTGCATCACCACCACCTCCTGCTCCACCTGGTAAAACCACTTCTCCTAGAAACTCTCCGCAGAATGGTTCTGGCGGTGATCTTAACCCTTCGTTAGGGGGCGTTTTACAAAGATTCGATAGAATTGTTGATTTGATATCGCATCAACCTCAGAAGACTTATGTTTCAAGTCCACCAGAGCTAGAAATGATACTGGCAAGGACAAGTGCGGGCGGACAACCGAAGTGAGTTGCGGTTGATAAGGTTTCTCTTCGCCATATAAATACATGCTGATCTGCCGGGTTATCACAGACAAGGACAACCGGGTACTGCCGCGAATGATTGGGATGCCGTATGGCTGCAGCTGTCTGGAATCTCTCTTTGTAGGTCCCTCCAGTCATCCTCATTTCTAACAAGCTTGTTTAGCTGATGTGGTTCATTCCCAGCAATGTGGTCGATGAAAGAAACCAGGTTAGCAGCTTCCAAGGGAGAAAAGGTCCCACCAACCTACTTCAACATCACTGATTCGTCCCTTGAGCTACTTGCACCTCTCCCTCCGCCTCCTCATAGACCTAATTCACATCCACACCATTATGTCTTTTCATTAAATACTGCTGGATCCAATCGACTACTTTTCTCTTGTCCTTCTGAAAAGGATTTAGCCAAATGGGCAGTAGGATTACGTTTGGCAGCGTGGGAAAGATCAAGGTTAGAAGAGATATATACTGGTCATTTAATTCAATCTGGTGGTAGAGAACCTAAATCTGATTTAGTCAAAGGTAGAATGGAAGGCTGGGTTAGAGTTAGAGTAATGGGAGGGACAGAATGGAAAAGATTATATGTGGTTATAAGTCTTCCAGGATCAGATGAAAATAGTAAAGAAGATGAAAAGAAAGGTAGAAGAAGATCGTTTTTCGGTATGGGTGAAAAAGATAAAGATCAAACTGTTCAAGAACCAAATACTGGTGTTGCAATGGCGACTTTCTATAACGAACCTAGGACACCTAAAAATAAAACTTCTGTTACCCCTGTTTTGACTATTACCAATGTTACTCAAGCGTAAGTCCGGACTATCAATTTCATGAATTCCGTTAATCTTTTCATGATTTAGTTACTCCGTCTTCCCTGAAAGGTTAGAAGTCATGTCTCAATCCAACTTATTTAAGGTTGTTGGTCGAGTATCAGGAGACATGGTTACAGTGGAAGGAAGACTAAGGGATTCAGGTTGGGCATTGATGATGCCGGAATCACCAGGTGAGGCCCCAGCTGGTGAGAAATCACATCATCATGGTCAACACCAGCCAAATATGACACCTTTGAGCAATATGATGAGATGGGTGACCGGTGAGTTTGAGTTTCAATGCCTTATCAGAAAGGACTCAGATCTGACAGTTACTGCTCTTTCTGTTTTAGGGTTCCACGATGTTTTCAGTCTTTATGGCAGGCCTGAGAAGTATAATTGGGATCCCAGAAACCCAAAGAGTTTGTTCTTCGCTTATCCTCAGGGCGAGGATAGAACTGTAAGTATACACGAACTTCTTTTTTTCTTGGTACCATACTAATCGCAATCATCATCCTCAGCATCTTTTCCTCTCGATTGAAGAAGCTTTGCTTTCCGACTTCCGTATACCTCAACTTCCAGCTGTACGAGCCAACTTTGTCAGCCTTGTTCAATGTAGAATGGACGGTCAATTACGCTTAGCGAATGGTCCTATAGACGAGTCTGTGGAAGAAGGAGGCGAAGAAGAGGATACTACACCTCGACCAGAGGGCGATTTCCGATTACCGCCATTGACTTTTGGTGATAATAATAATAACGCCTCAACACACGGATCCGATCCTAACCTTCCTCGATCTCTTACACCTATCACTGAAAGAACGGACATAGCTACCCGTGAAAATAGTATGCGAACCACGAAGAGTCAATTCACTGCTATCGGAGTTGGGGCACCCAGTACAAGCACAACAGGAGGAGACCGAAAGGCGAGTGGGGGAAGCTCGAAACAAGGTTCTCAGGGTTCTACACGTCAAACAGCTTCTTCAATCGGTGGAGACCTTGCACCTATAGCGGATGCTTCAACTGAAGGATTTGGACATTTCACTGAGGAACCAGAAAAAACAGAAATCTTAGGCGACGACAGTACTGTACCCACTCCAAAGACAGCTACGACAGAAACAGCGTCCACGATCTGGTCACAAGATACAGGTTTATCACCTACTCCGTTGAGTGCCAATCAATCAACAACAAATCATCAATCGTTCAATCCTCCGCCACTTGCGACTATCGAGTCTACCTCATCTTTGTCACAATCACATACCACCTCAGACGAAACCACAAGAGATATCAAAACGTCTCCTAAACCGTTATCGCCTCCGCTGGCACTAGCCCAACCTATCGAGCCCCCTCAACTCCACTCGCCTACACCTCGAAGAGTATCGTCAGGAGAGAAATTGGACGTAACCAATGGTCTACACGAGGAACCAGCCGCACTCTACTTGATGAATATGGTAGAAGAACAACCCGCCCAAGCTCCATTATTTGTGCCTAAACCCAATAATGGATTGGGTAAGTCACCCTCGCCTGAACGAACAAGACCAACGATAAATACCGATCTTGATTCAGTGACTAAACAACCTAGAAATGAAGTTGGTCGCAAACCTTCTGGCGCGCGTGCTGTACCGCCCAGAAGGCATAGTGGATCAAGAGTACTTCAGTCAGTACAAGATGACGGTCATCCTGCATCTTCAGAACAAGGCACTACAGCACCATTACCACATGAAGAATTTCCTCATGATGCGGGACACAATCGATTACCTACTTCATCTACTCAAGCTGATCTAGGAGAAGATGTTTCTACGTTCATGAACTATGCTGAAGCCCCCTCTCCAGTCAAGTCGAAAACTGTACCTGCTTCAACTCAGGGTAGTTCTGCAAATCAACCCAAAGAAGAATTCAGGTCATCCTTTGCACCTTCGAAAGCTGCTGCTGAAAGAAGAGCAAAGGCTGAACAAGCTGTTACTGATCAACAAACTGCTAGAAATTTACCCGGTGGTGGTAGAAGAAGGGTCGCTGCTAAATCCGAATCCAGTGATAGTGAATCTGATGAAGAAGAAGAGGAGTCGCCCGTTGAGAAGAAACATCCTCATGGGTTGCCTATCCCACCTGTCTCACCTGAAGTACACACTCAAAGAACCAGACAATCTGACCCACCTGTACAAAGATCAACTTCTAGAGCATTACCTCCCGTTCCACGTGCACCGGAATTGAGAGAACCTCCTAATGGCGATAACTCAGCTAGAGAACGAGATAGTTATCTTCGAGAACGGGAAAGAGAAAGCTATTACACTACACAAGGCCAACAACAACAATCATTCGATCAACCTCGACCAAGGTCTCGATCACCCATGGGACCACCAGCATCAGTATATAGCAGTTTACCTGCACCACCACCGGCAGGTGTGAGAAACACTAGTTATTCAGCTTCACAATCTCAACCTCCACCACCTGCTACAAGAAATACGGTATGGAATGCAAATTTTTCAGCTGATCATGGAATGCCATCAGAAAGTAAATCAGGTAAATTTGTTGAATTAGAAGAACCTTCGGTACAATTAACCAAAGCATTTGCACCACATGGATTATTGCAAGCTGGAATGCAAGATAAAGAAGATAGATCAGCTAAAAAACAAGAAGAAGTCGCAAGGGAAACTGGAAGTTCATTGATCAATGTACCGACAAAACCTCCACCACCACAAATGGGTTTATTAGGTGCTGTGGCTGCACACGAAAGAGAAAGGAAAAATGCCGGTGGTATTGGCGCTACCCTGACTGATCGTGAGAGAGAAAAAAGATTAGCTGTAAGTATATCTTTTCATCTTCCCATGGCCTTGCTTCCTGTTTTGAAAGTGATGAGCTGATTTCCCTGGACACATAATATAGGAGGATCGACAAAGAGAAATCGAGAAATTACAAAGACAGCAATTGGAACATATGAATCAGTTTGGTGGAGGGGGAAGTATGTATGGTCAACAACAACAATTCCCTTACGGAATGGGGTCTCCTATGGGAATGAATATGGGTATGGGTATGGGTATGATGGGCATGCCTCCAATGGGATATCCAGTGAGTTTATCAGAATTCGAGAAAAGGATAGAAGCTAACGCAGATGTTCTTCTCAAAAGTCTTATCAAGGTCAACAATTCCAAGGAGGATTTAACCCTTACGCTCAACAACAAGCCATGATGGCAGCTCAAATGGCATATCAACAAGCTATGATGATGTCAGCTGCAGGATCTCAAGCAGGCGATCATCAAGATTACCAGCAACAAGGAGGACCTTCGGGCTCAGCTACACCGGGTGGACCAGGCAATCACAGAACATCATCACCTGCAGGCAGTACAAGAAGTAATAATTTCACTACACCGCCTCCTACGATTCCACAATTCTATCCAAATACACAATCATTTTATGGTTCACCTATGATGGGTGGCATGGGTAATATGGGATCACCAATGATGCAACCTACTCCACCATGGATGATGCAATCACAATCCCCTCAAATGTGGCCTGGTAGTGGAACTGCTTCACCTGTACCATTCGGACCAGGAGGAGGAGGTCAAGGTCAACCGAACCAAAATAGATTCGATTGGTTATCACCCGGTCAATCTAATTTGAATCCTGGATCACAAAATGGTAGTGGAAGTGATGGAGGTGATAGAAGATCGAGGTTAAGTAATCATACTAATGATGAATCTGGTGGAGGGGGTAATTATCGAGGTGCTTCTTAGATTTTGTCGTAAAAGATTTCTTAATAATATTACTTAGTATCGAGTTACATACAATTTATTGCTCCATGGACATTTCCGAAAATCATATTACACGATATCACTTCTTGCTTTATAGTTATCATACAGTCTTGCTGAACTAGTTGTTGACATAATCATTTTTACATATGAACGATGACATATAAATGCAATAAAATCATTCTAACGTGCATGTCGTAATTTTCATGATAAACAATGTGGTAGAAGTGACATCAACATAGTAGATGTAAATATGGGAAGTGAAAATATTTGCCTATAACTGTCAATCTAGCTTTGTAGACAATACTAGGAACACTAAAAATTGAACACTATTCTAATCCTTCTCTCCTTTTCCATTCTTTTCTATGCGATTCACAAGCTTCCATAAAACCTTTACCTAATTCATCACCTTTTTCCCATTGATCAACTTCTTCAAAACCAACTTTTGTTTTCCCCCATCTTTCAGAAATAACACAAAATCTTTGCGCAGGATTTTTTGATGAAGGTGATAAGAATTTATTGGATATTAATGCAGCGTAAATCATTGGTAATGCACCTTGATCTGCGTAAACTGGATGATGTGTTGATCCTAATAATCGGCACTGTGAGATCATATAACCAAGCATACATTTCGTCAATATGTATGTATTCTTTTCATCCAAAGACCCAATTTTCCAATTGGAGACTCAATTGATTATTGATTATTGGCAGAAATGAAAGGAATTGAAATGAAAGAAAACAAACTTACAAGGTAAAATGATAACCAATAAAAGAAAAATTTAACATTTGCCCACCAAAGAATAACACCCATACCTGAACTAAAAAAATTCGTACAAACACATCCAGGATCAGTTGTAAAACATCTAACTTGTCTTTCATTTTCATTGTCATTTTCATTTTTGGTTGATGAACCATATTCTTTATCAAATTGAACCATTATTAAATCAAACATGATTTTACTTGCTGAATAAGATTTTTCATATTGTAATAATTGATAATCATTTAAAGGATCTTTAATGGATAATTTTGAAAATGATGATGTTAATGATGATGTATATATTATTCTAGGTTCAAAAGGTAAATTTAAAGGTGATCGTCTTAATAATGGTATAAGTTCTTTCACCTAAAATATTCGGAAGTGGAACGTATAAAATGATAATGTCAATTATACAATGTTGCAAGCAAAGAACTAATTTTCTCAACTTACCATGATATATGGTGCTAAAACATTTGTTCCCCAAACTATACCCCTTTCACCATCTGAACTCTTTGCACCTTTGATTTCCAATTGATAATTAGGTTGACTTTGCGCATGTGATAAACCATCAGTCACATGTTGTTTCAAGCATTCCATCCCATCTATTCCTGAAAATGCTCCCATTCCTGCATTCAAATATAAAGTTGTTATATGTGGATACCTAAAATTTGAGCGAACAATCATATAGTCAATCGTCTTTATATTATTGTTTGATGACATATGAAAAGTTTGAATCTTACATACCTTTCTTTTAACCTTTGACAAAAACCTAAAACACCTGATCCACTACCTGGATTATCTAAATCTAATTGTTCATATACAGTTCTCAAATTCTCTTTCCAACCTTTTCTTATTATTTCTCCTTTTTCTCTTCTATTTTTTAAATCTTTTTCATGTCTTTCCAACAAAATGTTTATAGCTTCATTAGCTTTTTTTTCTGATCTACATGCCAAAATTAATGTTAATGTTGGTGGATTATCATAATCAATTTCTTTCTCTTCGTCTTCGTCATCATCATCCTGAGTGAATAAATGAGGATCAGAACGTAAACTTGGTGGTAATGCTGTTAATTGTGGTTCAGATACTGGTATTTTACTTCCTGGCGCTAATGATAAATTTGATAATAATTGATGACATATACCTAAACCGAAACCACTATAAAACAATTGATCAATTAATCTACGTATCAGCTCCTAATCCACATACAATTCCCAAAAGGACTCTATGTTTGGCAACGATGTCTCACCTGTTCGCTCCAGTCACAACGGCTATTATCCTATTATCATCCCTTTCCACACCTTCAGGTAATTTGCTCGACCCGGTTCTTGTTGATACCATCCTGATTGACCCGGAGGGAGATTGAACGGATGAAAGAGATATGATGATATACTGATTTAAATGTTTAAATGTTGTCTCCTCTTGACGGGCATCCGAGCAGGTCTAAGCTGATTCAAGATACTGTCAACATTCTATATCGTATCATCTCGTTCCTGAGTTGACCCACTAAATATATACAATAATTATAATTAAGCATAAGCTAATATCACGTGATTTCAGAACCAAAAAGCGAGACACGTGCTGTATTTCTAGAAGACCTCGCTTCGGTGACCGGAATTACTCGTATCTGCTCACGAAGCAAAGGATCGCAAGATCAGATTTCATGGATATTTCTGACTCTTAGACCTATACTTACCACTTGATCTGAAATTATACAAAAGTAACAGTCATACAAGATGGCAGGTCCAAATCGTACGTATGATCATAAATATCACTATTTCTCAACAATGAAAAGGAGATCGTTCTATTCAGGCTAATTCGATTGTGATCTGTGATTCTTTAGTTGAAATTTTTAAATTCGGTTTCTATCTATTCTTCCCAATTTATACAATGGTAAAGTTTGGTGATCCAGAATGGTGAGTGAAGGCTAGGGATTAATGCACTCACTGCTTTTGGCGTGATACTTGAACATTCTGTTGTGGACTAAGAGTAAGATTACTAATTTCGGTATATTTTTACAGGTACGACACTTATGTTCAACCTGTATGTTAAGTCTTTACTTGAATCAACCGCGAACGATAGATTGGACAACACACACCACTTGAGAATCCGAAAAGGGCAGAGTAATGTTGATACTAATATCACTTTTGTTTGGAACTTGTTTATAGTATAAAGAAATCTTATGGCCACCATATGAATCGACCTACGTAAGTTATATAGTTTCATCACAAGCGTCCTTTCTTGCCAACTTTCGAGAGTATCATCTATTCTGTACCTTTTACTAACAGCTAACCGATATTCTTGTTTAATTTTCAAAATAGCAACCACCACGTACACATACAGGTATAAAAGAAGAATTAGCTAGAATGAAAGCTGAAAGAATAGCTAAAAAAACTGGTAGATCAGTTGATCAAATTACACAAGAAGAAATTAATGCTGAAGGTGGTGTACAACCTCAACCTATAACATCCACTTCTGAACAATCTCAACTCATTAATCAGAGTATACCGACAAGTACAACAACAAGTTGGAGTTGGCCAAAAAGTAGCAGTAATGATGCTAGTGTGCAGACAGGGAATACTGAAAGATTAGTATAGCCTAGATATACAGTTGCAAGGCAGTGGAAAAGTGGTGGATTGAGCAGACCGTTTGGTGTCAGTAGGAACAGGAGGGAAGGATGTGTTGATATCTACTTTGAAATCAAGATATTAGCTTGGTGATATAGATCAAGTCGCCTCGTACAGTAAAACTAATGTATATATAATCGCAAAGCATTTCACCACTCCCAGATTACCATTTTTTCACTTATACATATACTGTATGCATTCTTCTGTTACAAGAGATTACAATCAATTGCACTGTACGCTATATCTTTTTGTACTTCGTTATCAATGAACAGATACAGTCGATTTTGCCGAATGAGCTATGATTTACTGATATATAGGTAAATACGACAGTTTATGCCTGTACGACAAAGTTTGATTGAATCGTTAGATAGTATCCCTCTGCCGACGTTTGCATGAGTGTGTGATCTCATCATCCTGTGAGATAACAATTATGAAGGGTAGATGCGATCTGGAATAGCAATCATGTAAGGTTATCGTTGTAGTACAATTGTGTATTTCAGAATATAAGATATCATGCAGCATCATCATATATATTTATATAATTAAAGAAGAAGGAGAAAAACGATTATCTTGTAATTCAAATAATGTAGTTTCTTCAACTAAAGCTAATCTACCACCACATAATCGTTTTGGTCTTTTACCTCTACGACGATTTAACCAACTAAGATTAAGATGTAACATTTTTGTTTTTGTTTGGAAAGGAGGCAAATTGTTAGAAAAAAATGCTAGGAAAAATTCTATAATTTCGATGGAATGGAAGGAAAGGGTTACGAAGATCTATTAATTTAATTTTAGAAAAAAACGAAGAGATATATATAATTAAACAAATTAAATAAGATCAGCAACGTTGAGAGGCATCTCATCAACTTGGGTGTTATAGTAAGTCTCAATTTCTCTAAGCATTTTAACGTCATCTTGGGTAACAAAGTTAATTGCTACACCTTTTCTACCGAATCGACCACCTCTACCAATTCTGTGAATGTAGTTTTCTTTGGAAGCTGGGAGATCGTACTACATAACAAAAGAGCCATCAGTAATCCGTCCATAGACACTTTTATATCTGTGAGATGATTTAACTCACGTTGATAACCAAAGAAACTTGTTGAACATCGATACCTCTGGCAAGTAAATCGGTGGCGATGAGAACTCTTGAAGAACCTGATCTGAATTCTTTCATGATGACTTCTCGTTGAGCTTGGTCCATATCACCGTGCATGGCTGAGACGGTGAATTCTCTTTCGTGGAGTTTTTGGGTTAACCAGTCAACCTTTCTTCGGGTAGAACAGAAGATAACGGCTTGAGTGATAGTGACGGTTTCGTAAAGATCACAGAGGGTATCGAGTTTCCATTCTTCTTTCTCGACGGCAATGTCTAAGCAAAGATAGGTAGATTAGCCAATTATACCTGAGAAGGAATAGCTATACTATTTACTCACAGAATTGTCTGATACCTTCAAGGGTAAGTTCATCTTTCTTTACGAGAATTCTGATAGGATCTCTCATGAATTTCTTGGTGACATCTAAGACTTCAGGTGGCATAGTAGCTGAAAGGAGGACAACTTGAGTTTCAGCTGGTAAAAGTTGGAAGATATCGTAGATGGAGTCTTTGAAACCAGTTGAAAGCATTTCATCGGCTTCATCAAGACAGAACATCTTGACGGCATCAGATTTAAGAGCACCTCTGTTGATCATATCGAAAACTCTACCTGGGGTACCGACAACAACGTGTGGACCTTCAGCAAGTTTAGCCATATCTTCTCTAACGGCAGTACCACCGACACAAGCGTGACAGTCTACGTTAAGGTAATCACCAAGGGCGATAACGACTTTTTGGATTTGTTGAGCAAGTTCTCTGGTTGGGGCAAGAATAAGAGCTTGAGTCTTTTTAACGGTTGTGTCGATCTACACAACAGGGCAAGCAAATCGCGTCAATAAAGTGGAAAAAGACATTATCGTGCTAGGTGCAACTCACTCTTTGGAGAATAGAGATGGAAAAGGTAGCGGTTTTACCGGTACCTGATTGAGCTTGAGCAATACAGTCTCGGCCGGTGATGATTGGCATAATAGCTCTTTGTTGGATAGCGGAAGGTCTTTCGAAACCGTAAGCGTAAACACCTCTAAGGAGATCACCTTTAAGGTCCATGTTGTCGAAGCTGTGGTTTTTCATTCATTAGTTTGTTCTTTCCTTTAAATGGAGCGGACTCCTTTCATCGGTACTATTGGCCAATACTGAAATCAGAATAACTTACTTGTCAACAACTTGGTTCCAGTTGGATTCGATGAGATCACCGTTCATTTGAAGACCACCTTCGGTCTCAGCTTTAACGCTGTAGGACAAATAAAGAGGGGTGAGTCAGTATAATGTTTCATAGTATATTGAGTTTTGCCGCTGTTCTCCCAGTCCCCCAATAATAAAAGACGCCTTTGCCACCATGTCCATCTTCCTTATCTTAATAACGCATTCCTTGATTGTCTGTGATCTATCCACAATTGTTCACTGGGCTCGATGTAACTCTCGCTAATTTACTAATGGACCTGCTTCTTTTTAACTTGTTCATGATCCAACCCTGATTCATTTCTCGCTCATACCAACTTCCCTTGTAACTAGAGTAATCAATCAAGTCAATCTGTTTCAGAACTTACTCGGACATGATGTATAAGTAGTTTCTTTTTTCTTGGTTGATACTTCGCCTAGCTAATTTGCTGACAAAGTGATCTTTTGGCGTTTTTTGGGAGTGGTGTTGTAGTTTTGTTTTATAATGAAACCCGAAGGTAGATTGATGATAGTAGAAAAAAGAAGAGAAAAAGAGGTAAAAATTTTGTATAGGAACAGGCAACGAAAATGAAAAATTGATTGTAGTAGGGTAGTAGGGTAGTAGGGTAGTAAAAGGCGCGTGGGTTGGTATAGTTGTTGTAATTGCTATATGAGCGGCAAATCAATAAAAAGTTGAAAGGAGAATAGAGGCATAATTGATATAACTATCGGTAATATTAGGAATTATGGGAAAGTGGCATTCAATTTAACGTTATTGTTCTTTTTTAATTTGTAATGTTCACATCTTCAGATTCTCTTTGTATCGCGACGTATTTTGACCTTTTTTTTGATTTTCAACTGTTACTCGTATTGTTGTTGGTAATATCACTCGACAACTCGACATGAGATGTAAATGATCATATCGAATGCCTCTTAACAACTTACTAAATATACAACCAAATGATATAACAATATCTATAAACTCAAAAAGTTCAATAAGAAAGAAATGGATCCAAAATTTAATTGATTTATTATATTTTAGTTTATTGAAAGATGATTTAGTTAGAGCTAAAAGAGCTTGGTCAATCCTTGTAAGTGGATATATTTTCACAGATATACTTTGGCATATATCCTTCAATCAGCTATCACAATCTTGGCTAAGTAGGAAACCGCAGCTGATCAAATACCATATGATAGGTAAGATGTCGTGAAGTCAATTGGAAATCACGTTGGTATTGGGGTTTATTACTGTTATCAACATCAAATAACGAAATCGATGGTTCTACACAAACATCATCTTTTACTCAAAGTAGTGAAAGTAGAGATATTGAAAGATGGTTGAATACCTTAAGAGTTTCAGCAAGAGAAGAAGATGTTAGTTGTCGGATATTACTGCCATCGCGATTCCTCCACTGACTATATTATTATAGAAACCTTCTTTGCTCCATGCGCTTGTTCTGAATCTGATCAAATCAGGTCAATACAGACATGCTTATGATCAACTTGAAACGTAAGCTGTTGTTACTCAGTTCCCGCTTTGGATCAAACGAAAAGCTGTTGAATTAATTGCATGATTATAGATATCTCTCTTCATATCCTTATTTGTTGTCTGGCCCATTACATACCTATGCTGGTTTACTAGCTTTTTACTTGGCTCAGCCTGCCAGCTTGAGAATGGAACCAGGAGTGAACGACAATAATGATCAGTCGCAAATCCGTGGGAGAAATCGTAGATTTTCGTCAATCTCATCTTCATCTTCACCTCCTCCCATGTCAAGTCATCAACCACCTGATACAGCTGGACTAAGAAATGCGAAAGGATGGTTCATAAAGGCTGTGGAGATTAATCAAAATGATGAAGTGGCTAAACAATTCATCTCGCTCGTGAGTCAGCTGGAGATACATCCAGCACGATTTTTAGCTAAATCGTTTTTTTTTTTGATAATTATGGTATTTTAGATTGATAACCCCAATCAAAAGGATAACGATGATAGTGACGATGATTCTGATGACAATAATGAGGAAAAGAGTGATCAGCGTACAGATGATGAAGATCGTCTATCAGAGACGGACGATGATGAGAATAGCCAAGATGAGAATGAGGTTGAGATTGAGGACGGTGATGATGATGATGACGAGGATGAGGATGAGGGTGAACGATGGGATAATCAAGGTGGAGACGATTTAGATTAGCTTAAGACCGAGATACAACCATTATCCGAAGACTTCTCCTATTTTTACGGGCTATATATGTAATCATGTCATGTATACCGCTACATGGCTGCTAATTGGAGAATGTATACCCGTTATATCGTAGTTGTGAAATTTAAAGATAATATAATTCATACTACATCACTAAATATGGATGATCTTATCAAGGACTCAAACCATCAACCAAACTCCTATTTCATATGTTCTCTATATCATTCCCCCATAATTCCTTCTACCACCATTAACCGTGTGGAATTGGTTCACGGAAGCTGAAGTATCATAAGTAGGTTCGATCAAACTGACTCCGGTAAATCGATAAGTTGATATTATCATCGTCTTCTAAGATTATATCAGAACAACCATCAAATCCAAAATTACCGCTAAACCCAGTTTCCCTGTGTAATTTGTCTAAACTTTTGTATACTTTATTTAGTTCAGATTGTCGGATTTCATGTTTTTGCTTGAATTGACTATTACCACTATCAGCAGTCTTAGTAGTCATATTCGAGTAATATGAATTTGTTGAGTGATAAGAATTTAACGAATCTTGTCTAATATCAGATCTGAATGAAGATTCCTTTTTTGTACTTGCTACAGATACAGATGAAGGTGGTGAAGGAGATTCAATTGGTTAAGTTTTCAGTATTTGTTGTTTCTTTTGTACTTTGTGTAGTTGTAGTCGAATAAGATGGCATTACAGAATGTGTTTGTATACTTCTAGTATATGTTGAATTCGAATAATTAGGTGAAATAGAATTACTTCGATTATCCTTTATGATGAGATTTTTCATACTACTTTTTGGTCCGTTGAAAGTATATGTTTGAGCCGTAGGTGTAACAGAACTTGGATCAGAAACTGTATCGTAATCTTCTGAAACTGAAGGATAAATAGCTTCAGCTGGATTAATTGATTTCCTAGTTGGTAATGTCGGTCTTGAAATTGAGCTAGAATTTTGTGAATAGGCTTGAGAGTTGTTGGAACTGGATGCCACAGATTTTGGTGGGAATGTAATTGTATTAGCAGAATACCAGATTCCTCTTTCCTTATCTATACCGGATCTGTTGCGAGTGGGTCGTTGATAAGTAGATTCAGATCGAGAAGATTGATGCACATCATTTGTTGCGGATCCAATTACCGATGATTGTTGAACTGTTCTCTCCTCTTGTTTGAATGTAAGACTATTTCTTCTTGATGATCGATAGATTGGGTCCACATTCTTCCTCTCTGCTCTCGAAATCACACTTTCCGGTGGAATCACCTCATGAGACGTATTCTTTGTATAGGTCGATTTGCGATGAATATCAGAAACCAAAGCGTCCAAAGAAGATTTACTAAATGTTGATGAATTAAATGATAAGACTGGAGCTTTCTTTTTTGGCTATATGTTTATAGTAACAGACCAAAGATGTATTGCATGATTAGCGAAATTGAGTCTTGGTAGGTAACGTATAACAATGGACTTACATTTTTGACGATAACCTTATCAACAGGTTTTTTAGAATTTCCTATGATAATGATACCTGGTTTACCTAAAGTAGATGATTGATTACCTACAATCCCAAAACCAAATCTTGAATCATGCATAAAATCAATATGATTTATATTCATTTCTAATTTCTGAAAACTTCCTTCAACAGGACTACCAATTTGTAATCTATTCGTATTTGTACTACCACTACCACAGAAACGCTGTTTATCTCTTTTAGCTGTACGAGTAGAAGGTTTTCTTTTCATAGCCATATTTTGAGGTTCAGGTTGAGGTTGAGAAGGTATATTTAGTAAATATGTTGAAGGTGGTGTCCCGAAAGTTGTCATTGTTTCTCTCCCTCTGACTCTACTTTTTTTGTCTTTACCTAACTTGATCATAGGTTTATTTGATCTTACCTCTTTTCGATAGAACGAGATCAATCCTATAACCAGGGAAAATCTAGATACCAATCTGATAATCCTCCTGATTAAGATAATCGTGAATGAATGTTTGGTAAAAGATAAACCTAGTTCTACAACAACTAGAATCATACTTGATACCAATATACATATGATCTTCTTCTGCTTTCCTATTGCTTTTTGTGAGAAAGACACAAAAGCTATAATGATGATATAGATAATCGAAGTGATCAATCCAATATCAACCGAAATAATGAATAAATTCTTATCAGATTGATTTGTAAATCTAGTGAATATCACCTCTGATGCTGATAATTTGTAATATCGGAGTGAAATGAATGAAGGTAATGTATTGGCTATCAATGATATAGGTATTAAAGGTGCAATTATACCGCCAAATATCGTAATTGATAATTTAGTCTCATATATTGTAGGTAGAGAAGATCGAATTGAAAGAAAGTACGAAGTGAGACAGAGTTGTAGGAATAAATTGGGAAGTGGTGAGATTATACCTAATCATTTTCGAGTTATTGTAAAGTTAGAAGAGGATGAAGCTTGTACTTGAGAAACAGTCTTGATTACTCACCTAAAGCTGTACTTTCAGTTCGATAGTCATCTAACCCATGTAACATCAAGTTTACAGCTAAATCCCAAGATGAAAAAGCTACAAAAAATATTATCTCAACAGAAAGAAGAATTAACGTTCTAGGCAGGAGAAATAATATTGGTCATAATGATTAGTGAATGGGAACGTTGTATACTTCCTGTCGATGAAATAAAAGGCAGAACTTTATTTGGGCAAACTCACGAATTTGGTATTTTCCATATCGTTACGAACAATATAGGTAGAAGTAAAGCTTGAGACCCGCTCAATATGAATAAGACTATACGTTGATATTGTAAATAACGTCGAGGATCGTCTGAGGGGGAAAGACTTACCAATACTTTGCAAACCACTCAGACCTTGACATCTGATAGTTACTATGGTCGACAAGCAAAAGTCATCCATTGACAGCTTTGACATTTCTGCATAATTGCTATTTCAATAGTTTGTCATATCTTTTGCTGCTTGCCGATAATGCTAAAATCAAGTCAATTTTTCTAAGACCTTTAAATCGATATGCAGTCGCGATGATGCCAAGTTAAGCTGATCACCTCGTGAGAAATGAGCGTGTGAATAACGAGTGTGTAATATGAGTAAAATTTACGACCAGCGTATTCTGATTATTAGCACTTATAAATTAATATTAGACAAGTAAGCTAGGATAATGGAAAACAAAGTTAAAATGGATTGATGTTGACCTTCGAAGGTTCTCGTCCTGATCAAATAGACCTTGCACTCCGAATTGTGAGTGCACATTAGTCATTGTTGTTAAACGAATGAAACGGTGCCCGTAGTCGAGAAAGATGTTCTGGTATCATAGTGACAGATGTACCGAATGACCGAACGTTCCTTGAGGCACTGGATCCAAGCGTTCATTTTCCAATGGTCTGGCCAAGCAAGCAAAGATGACCATACACAAGTATCATGTCGCATCATAATACATTATTGGCTAGTTTCGGCGGATTATTTAGATTTCTAAGCTTATATAAGGGTTGTATGCTCTTTCTGTTGATTGCATATAAACATCTTCGATCCAATCAGTTCAGTTCTATAGTAAAGTCTAATCTTCTTCCCCATTTTCGAATAAGAAGTTTGCAGCGAGTTCTTCGTTTTTGTCACAAAGCATATATGCTTGTAAAACGAGTTGACGATCGAAACCAAGCGCTTCAAGCTGTAAAGAAAATCAAATGTTATTGACACATCTTTTTAGTAACCGCAATATTGCCAGGAAATCCTTCATAATCATCATAATTGATAAAGCAAAGTATGCATTTAAGACTCACCCTTTCTACAGCAGCAGCTTCTTCTTGTGTCAGATTCACTTGCATAACTTGAGGTCCACCAAATCCATCATCTTCCTCATCACCTTCACCACCACCTGCTCCAAGTAACTCATAAAGAGCTTGAGGATTCTCATTTATCAATTGAGCGAGTTGAGGGTTTGATGCGGCGATTTGCTGTAACAATGGTTGGATGAGAGCAGGGTTTTGTTGAACCATCTAATTAAAATCAATCTGCTTCAGCTGACCGTCGTAAAAAAGGAATCACTCAAAGACAGCTAAGTGAGCAATACATACCTCTCGTATTTGCTGTATATGAGGGGCATTCGCTAATCCACCGGCACCACCTGCTCCACCAAGGCCTGGGGCACCTCCAAGTCCACCAGCACCAGCGCCAGCACCACCAGCAGGTACACCTCGATCACGATTCACTAGTAACGTCTGTCAGCTAAAACAGATCATGGACATAACTTTGGAAGCTCACTAGCTGCTTCGGCGGCCTAAACACAAAAAACATATCAGCTGAATCCCAAGATGGACAATTTTTAGTTGAACTCACGGCAAAGAGGTTTTCAGCACTTCCGGCTGATCCTGTTGTCTGAGCTGGAGGTTGAGCAGCAGCAGGGGTAGGCTGAGTGGGTTGTGTTGGTTGTGCTGCAGCAGTGGGAGCGGAAGGAGCAGTTGCCTGACGATGTTGTTCGTCAGCTTTGATCACAATTACAGTGGGTATGAAGATAAACATACAGCAGGGGCTTGAGCCTGTAAGGTCAATGTCAGCTATAGTGCAAAAGGGATCAAAGTTACTTGGACTTACAGCTTGACCACCACCTGGTTGTCCCATACCTTCGACTTGTGGGATATTTCCCTTAAGACCAGTTGAATCAGTACATTCCCCATACTTACCAGATATATATGATTCAAACCAAACATACACTCATAAGGTATTCTACGGCTCTATCTGGGTTGTTGAAACTTGCTCTTAGAGCTCTAACCACTAAATCACGTTCGAAACCCATTTCTACCATACCATCAATAGCAGCTTGGAGTTGGGGTCCGGTAACTACATTAAGCTCATGAGTAAGGGATCACTCATTCGATATTTTTGGACATACCGAATGATCCACCTAATCCTGATTCTACAGCAGTTGAACTTTCTGTACTGGCTGGAGCAGCAGCAGGGGTCTCTGCGGCTGAGGCGGCAGGAGGAGCAGATTCGGTAGCAGAAGGAGCAGCAGCAGGTGTTTCAGCCGCTGAAGCTGAGGTTGCAGGGGCGGATGGGGCAGGTGTAGAAGCGGATGCAGCCGGGGCAGCTTTAGGCTAAAAGTGAGGAATTACAGCTTGTCAATCGCCTTTGCTAGAAAGATAGCTGAATGAACTAACCTTCGATACCATGACCACTAAGAAATCTTTCTCCTTGATCTTCAAAGATTCTACAGTTGCAGCATCGTTTAATATTTTACCTGTAACCACATAAGTAGTGTCAGCTTATATCGTCTTGCGATTAGACGTATGAGTGAGCTAACCTGAGTAAATCAACTTCTGGTTTTCGGCAGGAAAGGTCTGTGTTTCTTGGATCTTCTTCTTTAGATCTCCAACCTACGAAATTTGAAATACCTGTATCAGCTTTTGAATTTTGAAGAAAACAAGGTGATATAAATTGTGATGTTGTACAAAAATTTAACTCACAGTTTCTGATCCTTCAGCATCTACTGTGAAGAGCTATTTTCATCGAAATATCGTCAATCAGGTGGCAAATGCCTGATGAACACATTGACTTTGTAGACGAGTGAAGAACGAACCTTATTTTGTACGGTCTTGAAGGTGATTTTGACCATTGTGACTTCGCTAATCTGGTATTATGAGAGATATAGAGAATGAAGAAAAGGAGTCAGTGTAAAAAGAGATATTGATGAACGATGTTATCTATCAAGCATTCATGAACGACACCAAGTCCTCCCCGCATTCGAACCTTCTCCACTTCGTCATGTCGTCAACCTTTTGAATACTAGTACTGTATGTTAGCCTCATTGAGCAGATCCCGGTTATCAGCCTCGTTGATCCGGAAAGATCTTTATCATCAACGCGTGTTCAGACAAGGTAAGAGCCACGTCACCTCAAAGCTGGCTCCAGCTGTTGAGCGAAACTATCGGATAAGCGAGATACTTAACGCCGACAGTGATTTTAGCTGTGCCACTTGCAGTCTATTCACCTCACAGGCGGTCTGAGATTGGCAGTGAGCTTGTTTGAATGCTTGGAAAGGTTTTGCCCTTGGATTAGCATACTCGCCTGTCCGCTCCTGCTTGACCCTACCATCACTCCATCCTTACACGGCAAAGTCTTGTTTTGCTAGCTGTCCTCCCTTGCTGCCCTTGGCTACCTGTCTGATACTGACTGCTGTTGCTAGCTGCATTGGTGCTAATTCGAGGTTTTATCAAAAAAAATCGTCAAGTCTTGAAAATCTTCCTTTCTCTTTAACCTTCAAGTCTTCATAAAATCGTACGTTGCGTTCACCATCAACATCCAGCTCCGACAACGAACATCTATACACCCTCAAATCTCGAAGAAACTAGAATCTGACGTTTGATTTTCATTTATTATCATATATAGTCTTTAAAAATGGCTTCCTCTTCTTCAAAGATCAGGGCCTTCGAGCTCCAATCAAAGTGCGTATCAGGTCAACACATAGGATTTAGAGAAATGGATAGAGAATGTCATTGGAGAAGGAGAAGGAGAGTAATGCTGATGGTTTTCGTTTTCAATTAAAATAGGAGTAAACAAGATCTCTTAACTCAACTTAACGAGCTCAAAACTGAACTCGCTTCATTGAGAGTACAAAAGATCGCTGGTGGTTCCGCTTCCAAATTGACCAAGATGTGGGTATCGCTTTCAGCTTCAGCTATAAATTCAGGTTATTGTAGGATACTAGGATAAGATGATGGAATGTAAAATATGGATTAGAGATGGACAAAATAAAGGAACGATGGATTATTAGGAATACTGGATCACATTATGATACAAGAAGCAAGGCATACCAGATACCCAACAGCTACGGATTGTCACGCAGGAGGATTAAATACGTTGGACGACTAGAAATTCTCTTTGAGACGAGTGGAAGAAAACCCTATAAATGCCAAACATCTATATATCATTTAACACAGCAGGATGAGGGAAAGAACAGGATATTGTGGTGAGATCGTGAAATGCTGATAAGATTTTTTTACATTCAATAGCAACACCGTCCGAAAATCAATCGCTCGAGTTCTTACCGTCATCAACCACAAACAAAGAGATAACCTTAGAGAATTCTACAACAAATCTAAGTGTAAGTCAAATATTGTACTTCAATTGTCGATGGAAATAAATGCTAATTTGAACATGATACCTCTTATTACTCATTCTCTTTGTTAACCATCATCAATATAACTACCTTTTTCGTTAATCGCATTATAATCAATTTGAAACAATTTAATATATTCCCAAAATAGACCTCCCTCTCGATCTCAGATACAAGAAAACCAGAGCTATCCGAAGAAGACTTACCCACAAGGAAGCCAACGCTATCACTGAGAAACAACACAAGAAGAACATCCACTTTCCTCAACGAAGTGAGTATTAGTTTTATGATTCCTGTGTATTTATTCGTGACGCTGACATAGTATGAATTTCCTATCAACAGAATACGCTTTAAAAGCATGAGCGGTGTTATCCTTTTTTAGTCCTATAGGTTTTTGAATAGGGATTTGGATGCATTTGGAGTGTATTACGATTCATGTTGTGTCTTGTTAGGTATCAAATTTTAAAGTGAGCAAGCGAGCATGAGGAGGAAAAGGTGTTGTAGAGCAGCAAGACGCAAGAAGCTATGGTAGTAGTTTTTGATGTGGACGAAGTTGTTCTCTTGTAATCGGGAAAATAGCATTTGCGTTCAGACTTGAGCTAAGATTGTTATGCGGAGAACCTAAGTACTCTTTTAGATTGATTGTGCAAGATGTACGAGCGGAATTATCTGAAGAAGGGTGATCAGCGAAACATGGAAGAAGGTTAATTCGCACATATAATACTTGCGTTCAAGGATTTCAACTGTTGAGCCTGATCACCTTAATCACGATAAGCAGAATCTCGCAATCATGCTCAATTCCGAAAAGTTGCAAATGCTCTGTCTTGATCGCATTCTGTAATGCCCGAGAGAAGATGAAAGCTCTGGGTTTGATCTATTCAACTACTGGTTTTATCTTTCCTATCCACGAGAATGAGTTGAACAATTGCGCCATCTCTGCGAGTACCCCAAACAAGCCGATTGCTGTGGTCGGATTGCCATGGCATATCATGAGAGTTCAACGCATAGGAAGTCGTTCCTACGTAGTAATAACATATGATATCACAGTCACTTCCAATATGTGTACGGTTCTGTACTTGCACTGTGAGGACATATAAAATTAACCGAGTAGTTGTCAACAAATGTCAACGGTGATGTCCGCTGACAGCTAAGGTCCGACACGTCACGTCGAGGTTGCCTGGAACATGACATGAACCCGTACAACGTTAATGACAACGTCAATGAAAGCAAGGAAAGCGTATAAGACTGTATAGAGCTACGAGACAATTATTCACACTTATATAAGAGCGCAAGGTAGATTGACAGAGTCTGTCCAACAGAGAAATCATCGTTGAGAAAGAACCGGCAATTTTACCGAGAAGTAACTCTTCAAGTTTGTATGGTGTTCACACGTAACTCCTAGGGCCCAGATGGTATGTCGTATTGATCATTCGATGAAGTAAAGGCTTCAAGGCCAGAGGGATTTTTCGTAACCACTTTTGCAGCGTCACCTCCTTGATAACGCTGACTGTGAGCTTCTTATTATAATCTTCATGCAGGACCATAATTTGCTTGTTTCAGAGCTTCAAGCTTTAATAGTTGAAACTAAGAGACGGAATCCAGATGTGAAAGATGTAAGTTATACGTTTGAATCTTCAGGGGTGGTCATAGCATACCAAAGAAGGATGTTGTTTCAACTGGGAGTTAAGATGACGATGGCTAATGTGCAATGCGTGTTGTAGGCTAGTGAAGCCGCTTTAGAACTCTTGAAAGGAGGACCGATACCCAGGGAGAAACTGAACCGTGAGTATACAAGAAGTAATGAAACTTTGTGTGGAGTACCGCTAATATAAGTCCTCGATATTGGTCTACAGAGAATGCCGACACACTCCTGGAACCAATAACGAAGGGATGTAAGACTAAAGTAGCTAAAGTCATAGGGATCAGTATAGCTGCTCTGCAAAGATTGGTTGCTTTAGGAGGGGTGCCAACAGTGAGTAAGGCTTGACAGACTTTTAGCGCAAAGACATTGTGGAAAAGTTTGTTCGAAGATTGTTCACGATATTTGTTCTGATAGATCTTTTGATGTGAAAATAGGATAGACTGCCGGATGTCCTTCAAACACTCTCAAGTGTAGCAAATCAAGCTGTTGAAATTCAACTAAAAATCCTTCAAACGTTATTATCCATTTTGACATATAACGAAGATGTACATGGTGAGGTTTTAGGTAACGTAAGTCCATGAAGCCATATCATACGGGATCACTTCGCTTCGAAACACAAATGGCATCTTCAGGTAGCTAATTTCCTGCGCATCTAGGCTCTGTTACTATGTTTCAAATTACAAGAATCAAGAGTTTCAGTTGTTTCTTCAACTGCAGCTGCAACTTTGCGTCAAGCAGTCATGTTGATATTTGATCGATTATCTCCACCTCTTTCTGCATCTACAACTGCAACAAACACTGAAACAGATACAATATCAATCACATTACCCTCAGAACCTGAACCAACAGAATTGATGATTTCCCCATCAGCATTAGATGCATACAATCTATTTTCAGATTTGTGTCTATTGACTGCCTCTTCAAGTTCTACCGGAACAGCAACAGCAGGTGGAAGTGGATTTCATTTATGGTCAACTGGCGAGAAAGAAGTTAAACCAAATCTAATAAAATTGAGCTCATTGCATAGAACATTCGGTTTAGAATTGATTGAAAGTATCTTAAGTGGTTACGAAGATTCTGTTAAAAAGGTATGTACCAATTCACATTTAGGCAGGTCTCGAATGCTAACTGTATCCGCCTGATTCTCATGTATAGCAGCCGGAACTGCTATTCTTGTTGCAAAATTCCCTAGATCCGTTATTACTTAAATTACTATCTGAAAAACCAACTTTCCCAATAGCTCTCAGAGTTTGTCGATTGATTTTCTTGTTGATAAAGTCATTCATTCATCAACTACCGAAACAAGTAGAAACGTATTTACTCGCTTTACTCAGGATGGGTATGGGTGAACATGACAATAATGAAGAAGGTAGAAAGGAGCCTCATCCCGAATGGTTGAGAGTTCTAGCTTTAGAAATCATCAGAGGGTGAGCTGCTTCCTCATGGTATCTACCTGTATCAACGCTCAGCTGATTTCTGATCTCTCCAGTATATGTGGGGACACAAATCTACTTCAGAGCATTCATTCTCACTATGATGCGACAGAAGGTTCACCAAAGCTATATAGTAAAATCATATCCTCATTATCTCGTTTAATCAATGAAAAGCCGGCTCTATTAGGTATCGGGACTCAGATGCATGGTCTAGGTGTACCTCACAACGATCCTACTAGTCCTAGTACTAATCCTCATGCGAGTTACCTCGATCTAGGGATTGGGATGGTCAGCTCAGCTGCCAGTGTTGGTGTCAATACTATGAATGCTATGATGGGTGGTCAAGGTGGCGGTTTGGGTCCAGCATCAGGTGTGAAGCTAAGGCTGTGAGTATTGTTGCGTACTGTGGATCGATTCGGTGTCCGATTATGTTTGGCTGATTCATGAATATCCTTACAGAATTGAACAACATGATAAAGCGGAAGCACCTCAATTTCCTGAAACATATATCTACCTACTAGCACTGCAATCGATAAACGTCATTTCTGACGGGATATATACTTCAGTCGCCAATTCTACCAATTCTTCAGATCCCGTCAAAGCTATGGCTTCCTCCGCTTGGCCCGCTTTACTCGCAGCTCTTTCCTATATCATCGGTACCAACCTATCTGACAATCTCTTCGCTGACGTCCTTACCGCTCTGCAAGACTTCACTATCGCTTGTGGGCTTTTAGAATTAAACACACCTCGAGACGCCTTCCTTAGTACTCTGGGCAAATATGCCGTACCACCACCTGTTGTCTCAGCTATGCAGAATTATATGGAGAACCCAAATCCACCCCGAAATCCCAGTGTCATATCAGCAGATGCTTTAGGTTTCTCAGCGTTAGGCGTAGGAGCACCTACGGGTCCACCTAGTCTATCGGAACGGAATCTCGCTTGTCTGAGAAGTACCGTCAACACAGCTCGGGTCTTGGGACCATCACTAGGTAAAGCGTGGCATGACGTTTTAGAGATCCTTCAAAATGCGAATTTCCTCTTGGCAACACGAAAACCTCTGATGGGCAGAAGACCGACTGTACCAGGTGGATCACCAATGAACCCCATGTCACCTGGAACTCCAAGGCACAGTGGTGAAATGTCCGAAGACAAGCCTGATATCTTGCAAGACCTGGATACCGAATCAATTCAGCTGCTCATAAATACATTATTCGACTCCTCGGTGGACTTACCTTCTGAAGCCTTCATTATCTTTGTCACGGCATTATGTCAACTCAGCTCGGAGATGATAGGTATGAACGCTCAAAATTCAATGGTCTTAGATATCAGCGATTATGCTTCAACCCCGTCAACACCGAATATGGCTTTATCACCTATGAGCGATAACCAGCGGAGGAGGACGAGTGGGATTAACGTATCACACAGTATCAAATCGGGTGAAAGGTCTTTCAGTCTGACCAAGCTCAGAGTGGTATCAACATTGAACCTCAAGCGGATAGTAACCGAAGAGCCTGAAATAGGGTGGTCAGTAGTGACTCAACATCTTTTAGCTGTTGCCAGACACCTCACCGCTCCACCGACAATACGTTCACAAGCTTCAGATACTCTTGGAGAGCTATTACTAGCTGCGGTAAGGATAGGTAAGGAAGATCGAATCCAACATCAAGTTTTTGACGTTCTGGTAAAACAGGTGGATGTACACCCAATCAGTAATACGATCTCAACGGATTACGAAGTAAGATCAGCAGGTTTCTCCACACTTAACCAAATTCTGGAGTCTTCCGGTCATTCATTGTCTGTAGGATGGTCCACAATCTTTGGAATGCTAGATTCAATATGTCAAGACAAAGACCAAGAAATTGCATCTGCCCCAACATCTCAATATTCTGAAACGCCTGCTACTCCCATGTCAGAAATCCGTCGACCATCAATGATGTTATCTAAAGGAAATGCCAATTTGGTTAGAATAGCTTTCCCATCTTTACAATTAATCTGTACGGATTTCTTGTCTTCATTGGATTCTGAAGCTATGAAAGGCTGTATAACATGTTTAGGTCATTTTGGTCAACAGATTGAAGACGTAAACATAACACTAGCTGCTATAGGTTTATTATGGACTGTGTCAGATGCTGTTCAAGCTGATTCGAAAGATCTATGGTTATATCTACTTTTGGAATTACTTGAACTAGCTAGAGATTCAAGATTAGAAGTCAGGAATAGTGCAATGCAGACTTTATTTAGATGTATAGAATTATATGGTTCCGATTTATCATCATCGTTATGGTCTGATGTTTTCGTTAACGTTATTCATCCATTACTTGATTCAACTCAAGGTGATGAATCTTCAATCCTAGCTATAACGTCAGTGGGAAATATTCTAGGCAATTTCCTAAAACCTATAAACCAACTAGATTCCTTTCAAGTTATATACCAGAAGTTCTTAGATAGAATCTTGAGGTCATGGAATGATGAGCCTAAAAACTGTGCTACAGCAGGATTGAAAGCATTGGAAAAAGTTCTTATCTCCCTTCAAACCAGTCATGAGAAATTAGGTGAAAATAAAGTTGAGATCGTTGACAGAACTTGGAAAACGTTCTCGGAGATTGGTCAAAATTTCGCAGATAAATCTTCAACATCTTATACACAAGATAATCTGATAAATCTAGTCAAAATTGGCTCTTTATTACATGATCAATTGACACGCAACGATTCAGAAAGATTGAATGACTTGTCAACGATTCTAAGATCAATCATGACATATACGAAATCAACAGATTATAGACCCGATATAGATACCTTATCACCGTTACAATCATCGATATCAAGTTTAATCGCTGATTCTGATAAATTTTCTTCAAGTCAAAAATTGGATGATTTATCAGAATTTACATCGTTAGCTTATTTTAATGCTGGTGAACCATCCACATCAACCTCAACGCAAACCCCCTTGACCTCGACAGGTGTTAAATTGACTTATATAGGTTTGAGTAAATGGTCAATGCCTAAAATGGTTGAGATTTTCAATAAAAATAGTAAAGGTAAAGGTAAACAGAAAGAAGTGTTCGAGAATGGTACTATCGAAAATGTCTTAGGAGTAAGTCGGCAAATTGCTTTCCGCATCATGAGCTGGACTGATGACGAACCGCGTTATAGGCATATTCGATACCGATCAAATTGAAATATGATTGTCCGGCACCCAATAAATTTGGAGATGATCCTCCACTATGGAAAACCGTTAGTCGCTTTTCACGTTCTAAGGGGTTAATTTGGCTGACAATGATGATAATATAGGCTATGACTACTTTTATAGCTGTCCTAGACAACGTGATGAGTACGCTTGATATCGAAGGTGAGTTCAAGAAGCTTATAATCTGTGATCACGAGCATAACGAGCTAAATAGCCAATCTAGATATATCAACGGAACGTTTTGAAGCGATATGGACCCAAATAATGGAAGCTTTCATCGGAATACTGCTGGCAGATAGGTATGTGACGTAGGGATATCAACTGCATGGAGGGTCAATTGACGAAAACCATCTGACAGCAGCTCCGAAGACGTCTCGGCAGAAGACGA
The DNA here is from genome assembly GCF_036810415.1 of Kwoniella dendrophila CBS 6074. Taxonomy (NCBI): domain Eukaryota; kingdom Fungi; phylum Basidiomycota; class Tremellomycetes; order Tremellales; family Cryptococcaceae; genus Kwoniella; species Kwoniella dendrophila. The sequence continues at coordinate 572,298 of NC_089485.1, forward strand.
GACTTTTGTAATTGCCCATTTAACCCATTTACGATCTGTTATCTTACCTAAACTAGGCGATACTCGAATACCTGATCGAATAATCACTCAATTATCTGAATCATTACGAAAAGCTTCTATCTTATACCATTATGACGTAAGAACGAATGGTGGAACGACTGCAGTTGGAATACCTGAATCTCAAGAGGAGTTACGATATTGGGCTTTAGAACTACTCGTCTCGCTTTCTACGAAGAAAGCAGGCGATGAAGATGAAGATAAAGATAGAAAAGTGGCTGAATTATCGATATCAGCTTTGATGAAGAGATTCGGAGATGTTTTGAAAAGATGGTTGGACGATCAAAAATTGAGAGGAAATTTGCCTTTTGGTCGGTGAGTCGATCTCAAACCCAATTTGCGCAGATCGTCAAGCTGAATAATGTGTATTAGTGTACGAGAAGAGGAAGTGTTGTTTGCCTTACGACACCTCGCAACCATCCAGATATGGCAGGATAGTCTTACAACGGAGAACAAAGGTGAGTCATACACTATTTTGTAAAGCGCAAGAGTATGAACGAACTCTACTGATGGCTATCATGAATTTTGACAGGCTCAGAAACGCTTGCCGGCATATATAGGACGTCTTCGCGCGCTCATCTATTTCATTTCTACCCGCTACTCTTGCAATTCAGCTTTTTACCTAATACGCCATCAATGTGGATATTCCCTTCGGAACATGCTCATTTGTTCGGTTTACCGTTACCAAATATAACGAAAGATCAATCCTCGCAGCTCATAGACCATGATAATACCATTGAAGGACAACCAGCAGACGAAACCCCTAATGAAGAGGAAGATAGTCAGGTGAACGCAGGCGACGGAGGTGATTTAATCGAAGTTAGTGCCGGAGAATTAGCGAGAAGATGTCTGGAATTGTTAGGTGAAGAAATGGGCCTAGGTATTTGACGCACTTGATCAAAATCCCCTTTCTGGCGACTACCACTACGATCGAGCGATCGGACACAAGATATGTATAGGATCATTAGCATCGTTATCCTGTATAGAATAAATTGCACATGCATATACATATAACGTTATCTAAATTATCGTTAGATCACTTGTAAGAATGTTATTACCCTTTACCCTCGGTTTGCCCCGTTATTAGAATTGCCGGAAGAAGTATAGTAATATCCATTCCCTGCCTTCCACACTGGATCGGGCTCTCTAGTGACTGAAGCTCTAGTATCGTTGGGCTACGTCATATGAAATGAGAACCAAGGATTTAGCTTTCAAAAGCCAGGGATAACAGTATACCTGAACAGACTCAGAGATATACTTCAACGCAACTTACTATTGTGGAAGAATAGATGGGTGTTCCAGTTACACCCGAATATTTGAGGGTACCGGTATTACTACTTGAACCATCACTTGCAGAAGCACGAAGAGTGGTACCAGTAACACCTTTGTATTCGTAAGTTTGTTGGCTGTAATTGTTGGTGTTGCTGGACATGTTTGAGGCGTATTTGAATTGAATTGAAAGTCGGTCAATGTGGCAAATAACAAATTAGAGTGATTGATAGAAATACTTGGTTCTGAGTGATACGATCGCTTTCTGATTCATGGACCTTGAAGCTTATATACTTTTCAATAAGCCTTTTCAGTGCCAATGGCTTATCATACATCACTCAACTGTTTTTTTTTTGATGGTATACGTGGACAATCCGAATGCATCGCACGTTGGAGCAAAGAATTGGGAATACGATTCACTTCTATTGTTTGAAAGAAGTGTTACAAGTTCATGAGCCATGAAACAATGACTGAGACCCACGTATACCCTAGACTCCCTCAGGTGATGAGATCTTAGGATCGCACGAGTAAGTTGTAGTGAAAGCTCGGACAGCGAAGCCGATATATTGTTATCGGGCAGCGGGGAGCGACATGGCAGGACGTCCCTGTGAAAGGATGTTCTCGCCGAAAGGTTTCGATACCGTATTTCGTCGTCAGTCTCCTTATGAAACTCAACGAGTTGTAACAGTACAGTTTCAAATCCTGCCCGAGGATATGAGTTATCAGGCGCCTGACCCATCGAAAGGGGTTTTCGAGATTGTTGTGCGAGTCAAATTCGCCACACGGCAGGTCAACACCGAATATCGCTATCATAGTACTTCTGTGAGTGCATGGATTATGTTATTCATGTTCCTATTAATAGTATACCAGTCCGAGGAAACGATACGGTATTTATCCGTATGCATATGGGATATCAAGATCTGGACAGGCGACACTTGATCATACCTGACAGACGTTCTTCATTGGCCCCTTGATCTACATTTTCCAAGACAATAAAAATCGGAGCACATGTCAGCAGCAGTTCCGTGCCCAAGTCCATGATTACCATGATGATGGTCTTCTGATTCTCGTGCAGCTCGATTATCTGTTGACACTGAAGCATGAGTGTCATAACAAGGTGCGAAACCTTGAGCTTCTGTCTGGAGACCAGTAAGCTGTGAATGTCTCGATCTCATGAGCTCATGTTCTTGCTTCATTCGAGCGATTTTCTGACTGAGTTCTTCAATAATTTGATTTTGCGTTAAAATTGTTCGAGATTGTTCAGTATAGGTAGATCTCAACTCTTCATTTTCATAAGATAAACCCTGATTCAAACTTCTTAAGCAATTTCCATTTTCTACAAGCGCTTCGATTTGTTTCTCTTTGGTACAGTTTTCGGAAGCAAGTTGCTCGATTCGTACTGATAGTTCCTTCAGAGTCTTTCTTGATCTTGCTTTCCGTGACTTATCTGCATTTAAAGCTTTGAGGGTACTTTTCAGTGAATATGGACAAATTGCACACAATATGTGCAATGAGGAGTCACGATGATTGAACTTACTTAAACCAAGTAGTCTAACCCTTCTCTCATGTTCATCAAGTCCCTCATCGCCTTTTTCTCTATAAAGAAATGATTCTTCTCCACCCCTTTTGGACGCAACGTGCTTGACTAACTCTCGAGAATCTTGGGACCTTGCTGTAGAGTGGTTAGACTATAGTTTCAGCCAGGTGTAGATCAGCGAATGAGGAACAGATCATTACATGCTCTGCAAGTCTTGCATAGGCTCTCATCTCCTTTCAGATCACACGTCTTTCCAACTCACCTGATAGTCACTTAGTTGTGTACCACCTGTTGAAATGCGGTCTTGGGGCGGATCGGCATAAGGGCTTACGTAAGGTTCGACACCGCCTGCTCGAGACATGGCATTTACATTACCATTTGAGGCCATGTGAGAACCGCGGAGAGAGGTATCAGTGAACAAAGAGTGGGTGAAGTCTGTGTTCATCGTATTTTGTACTGAGAACTGGCTGGGAAAAGCTGTGAAAGTTTCTGGAATGTCGTAATAGTGAAAGAGAAGGTGGAAGACAGATATGTTTACGCAAAAAGAGGGAGACAAAAGTCTGATCGTTGTTTAAATTTCTGCATCATTTATGTTTTATATGTACGAGTCTCAAATTTTCTGGTCGTCACTGCCATAAAGGTCATACCTTTTATGTCAACAAAGGGTTCTGACCGCTTTCGAAAGGACTGTTGTCACTCCTTGGTAATGGCTCAACAGGGGTCTAGTATATAAGGGAGGATTGTACGTGTCATGTAAATTTACGGTGTAGCATTCGGATGTACTGTCATTTTGACCTTACAGTATTATCGTGACTATAGCTATCGCAGGGTTTTTCAGCTCAAAATCCGAGAGTTTTGGGGAGCTTGCAGTTTAATAAGTTAAAAGGAGTTACTGGGTAATACAGTATGTCAGACCGCCACACCCATACTGTACAAGGGTCTGTGTTGGTACGGATCGATTTTTCAACGTCATGCATAGTCCCTTATACTCCCTTTGAGATCTATATACATCTGAAGATATAGCATTGATTGGTAAAACAGAATCAGTTAACCTGGATGAAAAGAATCCACATCACGGTTACAATCTTGCTGAGCTGTTTACAGTGTCTAGTGATACTTGCGGCATTCATCACATCGTCGAACAGACTGATTAGAACTTGCGGTAGTATTAGCCACGTAGGCGATCTGCGCTCTCAGATTTTGATTTTCCTCGAGGAGCTGCTCGTTGAGTGAAGCATTGGTTTCACTAGCTATCCTCCATATCTCTTTCTCAGCATCCAACGCAGTATTCGCTCTTGTCAACCTATCAGTTTCTTCGTATGATTTTTGGAGATGATCGGTTCTTTTTGATAATTCCGCAGTCAGCTTTGTAACTGTGTCTTGCAATACGAGATTATCATTTCTAAGCCTTTATTCTTCATTCCCTCTTTCATATGCACTTGATCCTTGATTTGTTGTAATTTGGTTTGTGACATCTTGCTCTGGTTTGGCAAGAAAGAATGGTAAGAAGGTTGTAAGCGAGTATCGTCAGCATACTACGTTGCTATACGTATTGTGACGTAATCGCAGACTCATGTCCACTTGGACTTACCGGAAATTCGGTCTCCACTTTGAGAATGACTGCTCGAATCGCGCTACAAAAAGCAAATTGCATCCACAAACAAGAAGAAAGATTGTCAAATGGCATTACCAGTTCAATCGAAATGTCAGCAATCAGCAGTTTGTCGAGACTGGAATAACACCTACATAGTCAGTACTATATAAAGCAACACCACTCGGAGGACGTCCAGGATGTGAAGCATCTGAAGTGGTCTGTGTATTACCTATTTCTGAGTTGTACTTATCCCATATCTCTTGAATTCTTTTCCTTACTTGTTCTCTTACTGCTGTTTGGTCTGTGCTTCGATTTGAAATGTCCATATTATAGCTTCTGGTCTTTACAGTATCGTGCTAGTATTTGAGCATCTGATTTTTCTATTTCGCTCAATAAAAAGGTGAGTTGATGATCTCCATAAATTAGGTTGGGGAATTATCGCAAGGCAGAAGACTGGTATACGTGAGAATATACTGTATTTATTTAGAAAACATGGGTGTAATGGTACAATGTACTGCCCGCAACGCATTTTGCCAACTCAGCTTTGTTAGCTCGCCTTCGTCATTTCTTTGGTGATTACCAATACCACCAGGATCCCCATGCGGACTTACTTGCCCTTCGAGAGATTCGCAAATCACAAAGGTGCCGTTTCCCAGTGGCAAATGCATAAGAGCTACGGCAATAGACGAAAATGATTCCGAACCATGATATTTCAACCTTCACAAAGGAGCCGCTCTACTATATTTTCGTGATAGAAGTCGTCGTGAATGACATGATCAACCAACTTGTATTGGCAAATCAACACAATGGAAAAAGAACGTATTTCTTTCATGGTGAAGGGATATCATTACCAATATTGTAATACGCATGCGATACCGCTCATGCCATACCAGCGATTCAGAAGACGATCAAATGCTTGATGCATTTCAAAGGACACTACAACGTATTATGACTGTGTATTAAGATCTGGCTTGTTATCCCTGGCATTCCCAGTGGCAAGCTCAAGTTGTAAACTCTCAACTTGTTGTGTCAGGTTTTTGATCTGTTCACGCTGTGACTCAAAATACCTTCTTTCAGTCTTCAAATATTCATTCTCCTGCCATAATTTGTGATAATGTTGTTTCCATTCATTGAGGCTACCTGTGAGAGTTTTTACGTTGTTAGTCAACGCGCTACTCTGTAATTCCAACATTCTGTTCGCGTATTTGGATTGGTTTAATTTGTCAGTAAGATCGGAAATTTCCTCCTCCAATGAAGCGAAATCGTCAGATGTTGAAGCATTTGGGGCCTGTCACATCAGTGGAAGCTGAGGAAGCTTCTGCCAAAGAAAAAAATCCCATTTTCCCAGCATCAATCGCTCCTCTTCGAGCAATCGTTGGCATTTGCCACTTCGTGTCTGGCGGTGCTGTATCAGTCTAAAGATATTCAAAATCAGAATCATCATGATCATGGATATTATGTATATCGTAAACTATGCACACAAAAACGCTGTTTCCGCTATTGTACTCTACACATGAATTAGAAAGGCTCACTTACTGTATGATGAGAAGTGGAATATAGTGTGTTGGCTCCTATCAACCAGTACGGCAGCTGTTCCGATGCACTCATGCTTGATGTCAAATTTGGTTGTTGGAATGTTAGTTAATCTATCGAAAGCTATTCTGACGATATGATTGGGTCAATGTGATTGTAAGATAACATCGTGCAGAACGAGAATCTTCACGGTTTTATATCCATCACTCTCAGCCTCAACGCGAAAGTTAGATTTCAAGCGGTTCCGTATTACCTAGATGTCCGATAAGCACGGCACCAAAAACTGCGAAGCGATCTTCAATCGTATTACTTGTGCAATAAAGAAGGCTGTAGAAGCCTGATAATGTAATAATTGTACGGTAAAATAGATATTCTGAGGTTTCGAAAAAATACGTGTGACGTAACTTAATTCCTTCCGAAGCCTCCTGATATACGAGTATTGATGATGAGACATGAAAAAATCAGACCTACCTTTTAGTATCTGTATCCCTAATCCGATCCTATCGCAGATTGGTCCTTTCATCAAAATATGCAAGGTTTGATGTTTCTCTTTTCCATTGCCATGATACTGATCTGAAAACTGAATGGAGAGAGTCCATATGATCCTTTCATGTATAATGTAAAATGTATAATGGATTTTTTGTGTGGTGAGATCACTGTGTACTAATGGTCACTAAGTTGAATTGAGCCTTCTATACTCCATATATAAGTGGGAAACAGTCAAACATCTCGTCGTATAATTCTTTGTACTTCAGCCATAAAGATAAAAGTGTGGATCAAATCGAACCATAATTATTATCTAAACATTGACGATATCGCCAAGGACCTTGAAAATCATTATATCACTAACTCACCTATCATCGGATTTACTGAAATTATTATCGTTGATACACATCGACGCACAATCATAGAAAAACCCACGTACTCTTGATTGCCCTTACACAAGTCCATACGTTACTTATAACCCCGTCACCAAGAAAATCCAAAGAATTTAACAACGATGTCACCTTCAGCAACCATGTTCATTCCTAAAATTAACACAACTAACCTTAGTCCTATAATGTTCCCTCCTACACCTTCAAGTATAATCACTAACATCGTGCCTTCTCCACAAAGAGAAAAAGAAGATGAATTGACATGGGATGATTTGAAGAGAAATGGTGATTTATTAGGTGTTCAAGGATGGTCTGATATATCCAAGACTAACCATAATAGATACAAACGAATCATGTCTCCGACTTCCAACACTGGTCATACTGACAGTAGCAGAACCAGTAGTAACAAGGAAGGAATACTAGAGATTAGTGTTGATATCGGCATGCGAGGTTATAAATGGGATGGGCTGTTCTAACTTGACTACTGTATAAATACGCAAATTTAAATCGTAAACTGTATTTTAATCTATACTATGTGATGTAGATTCACTATAACGTATACCATTTTCAATACATTCATGTTTGTGGGATGTGACTTACCAATCAAATGTATTAGTCCGAAGCACTAGGTTCTGATAATGCTAGATGGTTTTCAATTTAGACTGTTGATGTAATCCTGAAATACAGGGCAACCTGCAACGAGCAAAAACGGATATGATCGTGGATTGGGTTACATGCAAGAAAGAGTAAATAGAAATAAAGAAGCTGTATCAAATCTACTCTAACTATACTCCTCCTACTAAGAATAACTAAGTTCTACCCAAATAAACAAAGTTATCTATTCCCTACTTTTCGTATTACATCAAATCAAACTAATTTCCCAGAGTATATGAAAACAAACAAAGAAACAATATGATTTGTTTATACCATTTGGTGAACGAGTTTTGACATGTTGTCTTCTCTGTTTCCGGTATCACCACCTTCTACGTAGGTGTTGAATTTTCTTGGTCTCCATCCACCGTTAGGGTTTGATAATTTGAATGGCCATAATGATGAAGTAGCTTGTTTGAAGTTTGGTCCACAAGTAGCGATTTCATGAACTAAATCTTCAATACAGATGATACCGTATTTACCTAATTGTTTTTCGATGATAGAGTTATCGGTGATTGGTAATCTTTGTCCATCAACTTTAGCGTAACCTCTTTTGTAAACTAATTCTCTAATAGCTTTAAGGTTAACTTCACCGTAAGTGATGTATGGGTTAACCAAGTTAAGCATTTGAGTGGTAGCTTTGGTTACTCTGATGAAGACACCATTGTTGATTTGGAGTAATCGAAGTAATTGAAGGATTTTCTTTGGTTTAGGAGCGATTTTAGAGATACTACAAGATTCAAAATAATGATTCATCAGTCAAACGACCTTTCCTGAATTGTCATATAACCAACATGAACTCACCCTTTGATTCGGACAACAAAGTAGACTTTAGGTTGAGCAGCAACGTAGAAGTCACCAGATTTTCTAGCTTCTCTCTTAAGTCTAATTTCCTCCTTTTCTTGTTGAACGTATTCTTTTACGTATTCATCGGCTCTCTTGAAGATAACCTTTCTCTTAGCTTTTTGGGCCTATCACAGATAATGGTTCATTATTGTCAGCGATCATTCCCATGTCGTACAGTAGTCGAGTTATGACAGGATAATAGTTGATGAAAATTTTTGTTCAGCCCCGAAAGATGGTTAATTACGAGCAGCATTGTCTAAGCTAGCCGTGTGCCGACGGACGTCGGTGTTGTACATCATAAAAATAGTGTTGTGGAAAAGGAAGGGTGTTTATTGGTTGAATGATCCATATTGTGTACTCCAAGGTTGTCTTCTACATAATATCCGTTTCCCATAGATATCGATTCTATCCATACCTTGATTGTTCTATGATTTCGAAAAGTATATAAAAAAATCATTGCTCACCTTTCGGGCTTCAGCAGCAGCAGCCAATTTAGCTTCTCGGGTAGCCTCGTTGGTTCTTCGCTTTTTGAGCAAAGTCTCTGGGACTTGGATTTGCTATTATGGTGAAAAGATAACATCTATCAGTGATCCTGTTCCAAACATCCAATCTATGCCAACGTTCTCCTTTCTAGGAGGATGGCAGGAAGACTTGAAGAAATCAATGTGTGTCGTTGTATTTGTTGATATCATCCAATTCCTAATGATCCTTTGCCATCCTCCTTAAACATCTAAAGATCTTCCAAACTCACCTCGGCGGTTGGCACACTAAATAAGGATAACATAGTCAGTATTCATTCCTATCTTGCTGTTACCGTTGAGGTGAATGTACTGACCTGGTAGAAGGAGCCATTTTTGATGATGTTAAAGACTTGAAGGTTAAGGAGAAGGAGTAAAAAAGGGTTGAAGATTTCTAGATTAACTTTTGGTAAAGATTTGCGCAAAACAGCAAGCAAGCAACGAGTAACGGATAGTGGATAGTAACAGAGCAGGAAGCAACAACCAGCAACAAACTGGACAACAAGCTACTAAGGGGGGTCTACGGTGAGATGGGATGTATAGTAGTGTATGGAGCAGATTTTTACCTTTGAAGACACATGGTCGGTCGTATGAGCCAAATGTTTGAATTTTCGCTCAAGCCAAACTCCGATGAAAACGCCGATGAAAGGCATTGATAACCATTTGAGTGAGATTTTAACCTTGTAATCATATTACACGTCATGAAAGTGCCACATCCCCTTCTATGTTTCCGAAATTTACCTTTAAAATCCAAAATTGATAATTTACTGGTAAAGTGCTCGTTGAATGCTGCATGGCAGTCAGTCTATTGTAGCTCTGTCTCTACTGTCCTGCTTTGCTGGTCGTTGTTCGTTGATTGTTCAAAGTTATCATTTCAATTGTCTTCGATACTGCTTTTACTCTTCTTTTTTTCAACCAACAAAAATCTTATAAACGTAAAGCCCGGATAATCCATCCTTAAACTGGTATACGTATAAACAATGGTGAGTAGATACAATGGAATGACATTAGAAGAGATGTATTGGGAAAGAAATGCATTGCTAATTTAGTCTTTCTGTTGTTCATAATTAGTCTTCCGAACTCGCTGCTACCTACGCCGCTCTTATCCTTGCTGATGAAGGTATTGAGATCACCGTTAGTTTATTTTCTGCTTGGTAGAAGAATGGATAGAATAGGATTAAGGAAATTATATGGAATATCATACTGATTTTTCCATGATTTGTTCTCATTTTTATAGGGTGACAAAATTGTCTCACTCGCTTCAGCCGCTAAAGTTGAAGTTGAACCAATCTGGGCCACTCTCTTAGCTAAAGCTCTTGACGGTAAAGATGTTAAAGAACTCTTAACCAACGTTGGTGGTGGTGGTGCTCCTGCCGCTGCTGCTCCAGGTGCTGGTGCCGCCGCTGGTGGTGCCGCCGATGAAGCCGCTCCAGCTGAAGAAAAGAAAGAGGAAGCTAAAGAAGAATCTGATGATGACATGGTAAGTTGATCATAATCCTTCATATTTCGCTTTTCAATCTGAAAACATACCTAACAACGCTATTTTCCAATCTTAATAGGGTTTCGGTCTTTTCGACTAAACAACTTATTCAGTCAACTTATTCGACTTTACATTCACAAAACCTTTCTATCGAATTTGGTCTTCCAATTATAATTGTAATAGATATACATTTTATGCATTGGTGCCATCTTCTCGAAACTCATACATTAGCAATCCGCATAAGAGTTTTAGTAAGGGCCGTATCACGCCTATCGGGTATACCAATATTGAGGAATGGCTGTTGTGCCATGTATAGTGGATTTACGAGATTTTAACTTACTTTCACTAATGATAAGCCAAGCTCAAATCAGATTCAAATTGGTGAACCATGAGGGAGATCTGCTCGTCTCGCATAGATTGAGCAGGTAGTCATGCTCATCTACGACTCGATGGCCAACTGCTGTATATATCCCAGTGATTAAGTACCAAGAACTGACTTGCTAAAAGGTATACTGAATTATTTGACATTGATGATAATGGTAGATCTGCATTATACAGTTTATACAACCTATACAAAAAAGCAAGCATTCTCATAGAGAAATTGCATTTCTACTTTGCCTACATGCAGCGATCCTTCTTACACCCTACCTATTGGCTGAGCATGGGTAGGTACATAATCTTCATCTATAGTTGCAGGATCTAAATTTTCTAATAATTGTAAAATGAATTTCGATTCAAAAGATGAATTCGTAAATACTGTTACTAGTGAGTTTGATGTTGTTCTTAATATGTTAGGTGCCATTACTAGAGCTAAATGAAGTAAAACAAGAGAGCAAAATCCCAATACCATAATCAGTTCAACCCAACATCATTTCTACCGATAAATAATGACAGAGTATAGTATCATACGACTTACCTAAATTACCTGGTGTCATCTTAGTTTGCTTGATCACATCATCTTTCATGAATAATTGAGTAAAACTAATAACAAATAATAGAACTCTTCTATTATATATAGGTAATCTAAGTAAAAAATCAATCGACTCTTCAGATGATTTTGATGCTAATAAAGCTTCATTATATAATGAATTTGGTATTATAGGTTCCTCCAATTCTCTTAACCATAATTTAAATAATGATGAAGCTACATGTGGATCATCTATTCCTTTCTACAGGATAGAAAAGGGAACAGTAAGTCTGATCAGCTAAGAACATCCTATATATATAACATAAATAATCGTCACTTACAAGCTGGTAATGACCTCTATCCATTCGACTTTTGAGCTCGTTCACACTATCTCCATCCCCTGGAACTCTAAATATACCTTCTGCCTGCAATCCACCTAAAGCCAATATACCATCTGCCAAGAAAGGCAAGATGACAGGTACTTTCAATGTTGGGTAAGCTCGTTTTTGCAGTTCCATTATTCGATCAAGGGATTCGCCATATACAGAAGGGTAAAAAGCGGCGTCCTTGAAGATTCAGACAAGTCAGCCACAAACGGAACATATGGTTTAATCAGTTATTCTTCAAACTTACACTAGCATGTTCAATTTCGCCAACAGTTAAAGCTTTACCTCGGCCGCCTTTAGCTATGAGCGAGTCAAGTTTACCGATACAGTCTAGACATACATAAGTCGAGTTCAGCTGATTAGTATACTGCATATCAAATTTGGTATGAAAATGGTGTAAATAGTTAACTCACATTTTGACATAATACCAATACCGTCTGCTTTTTCGTCCGAATTGGAACTCAAGAAATTCTTTACAAAAGGTTCAAAATTCTTACTTGGACCAAAAGCATTTACCTGTACACAGAATAACTGGAAGCCAAGTACGACAGAATCACTATGGTTCAAGATTCGTCAATGCTCATTCTTTCGTCTCGTCTTTAATATATATGAGGCAAGATAAGAAAGAAATAATACTTACTGATTTGGGTTCTTGGTTAATTGTTTTATGAGTTGACAATAAACTTCATCTCTCATCTCACTTGATGAAACACAAAGTTGGATCATCCATCTAATTTCTTCTAAAACTTGCATTTTTTCAGATTTCCCATTGATATTCATGTTCATTTCATCATATTCATCCCCACTATTATTATTACTTTGCTCATTTGATCCGGAAATATTATTGTTATTTAGAGCAGTAAAACCATTTGCTAATTTCCCATTTCTATCTGGATGACCTTTATCATCTTTTCTACCGTTTAATACCAACGAAGATAAATTCAAATATGATGAGCTGGTACTTGTAGAAGATTGTGGAAAAGGTTTAGCATTTTCAACAGGTAATTTTCTTTCACCCATAACATGTTGAATAACTTTAAATGTTATAATTGAATCTTTGATTAAATTTTTTGAAGATAAATTCAATAGAGAAGAATTTATCGATTGTTTTGACCAATTTATTATACGTTCAACAGGTACTTTTTGTCTCATTATACCTGATCTTTTCGTAGCAAAATATTTTCGGGCAAAATCATCAGTTTGGAATGCCAATATTTCGCCACTGATAGCAGTAGGTAAAAGAGGATGTAACCTGATCAAAAAAAAAAAACAATTTATGAGCGAAATCTCTTCACTACCAAACTGCGTTGTGGCTTGGACTACTATTCTTTTACTCACCCAGTCGACATTCTTTTTGTTTTTACACTTCCGTTGTGTTCTACATATATAGGCTCAGCAGGCATATTTCTCGGTATACCAGGTGTAGTACTTCCATTAGTGCCATTTATACCATTTAGGACAGTCAATTCAGTTGGCGTTTCGGAAACAAGGCTTTCAGCTGTAGATTCGTTTCTTTCAAGTATCGGAGCGGTAATTTGATGTCGAGACTTCTTCAAGGGAGATCCCTTGGCCAACGAACCTGAATAAGCGGATACACAATCAGAGTAAGTATATATCAGAACAAACATCAAATTTAAGTCAAAGAGAGTGAACAGAGATGTTTTCTTATGGAAGGAGCATGGCTCACTCACTGTTCAACGCATCAATAGGACTATTACCATCACTAAAACTTAAACCTTTGAATTTTCTGTTTGGACTTTTAAAACCAGTTTTTACAGTCAAAACTTGAGATTTCCTTTTTTCCCACCATCCACCACCTGCTGGATCAGGAGCAGAATAATCTGACATATCAGCTTCGTTGCCTGAAGTTATCCCTCCTTCTTCCACTATACTCAATTGTGATGTACTTGCTATTGTTGGAAGGTTAGAGGGGTGGGTTTGTGTTTGTGTTTGAGGCTGAATCTGTGGGAACCCAGAAGGGGGTTTACTAGGTGAAGTTTGAATTATATTTGTATTTGTATTGATTCCTCCAGTCAACAAATTTTGATTATCGCCATTCGCTGTATATGAACTTGGCGAAGCAAAATGATTCAATACAATAGCTTCTAGAGTTTGTGATGGTCCATTGCTATTACCATAACCATACGATGAACTAGGTGAAATCGAAACTGATCGAGTAGATTTCGAAGGTGAATGTATTGGACGGGGGATACTATTCAAAGGTGAATTAGGTGGTCTAGGATATGAGCTGTTAGCACTCGGTGTTTGGAGTGAATTTGGCGAAGTAGGATTGTCGAGTTGCCGAATCTGTCTATTTGATCGTGAGGGTGTTGTAGGTATTATACGTGAAGAGGGAGATTGTGGAGAGGGTCGAGTAGGTAAAGCCGATTGCTATGATGTAAGTGATATCTGATCAGTTCTTCTGATGACCTACCGGAAAGCTCTGAGAATAGTGATTATGGGGAGATAAATAGCTTTGTTTTGAAGAGTATGCGATATATACACTTACTTGAATCAATCCAAGCGGAATTACAAAAGCATTACCGCCAGGTCTAGTCCACTGAGTTTTTCCAGTCAAAGTGTCTATCGAGCGAAGAGATGAGAGAGAAATCAAAAGCGAAAATTGAAAATTATCAGCTTAGTCTCGTTTGTCATGATTCTTCTAGATGAGTATAAGGGAATCTTCCGAAGCCTCCCTTTCATCTTAACACTTAAAGTTCAAAGGACTGACTCACTATAGTAATAACTTCTATTACCTCTTGTAGCATCTGCCAACTCCCACCATTCTCCATCAGGCGATCTTGGTACACTATGAAATCGAAAAGACAATGATCAGCTACTCTTTGCGTATGTTATTATGAGTTTTAGAAGTCATACTCACACAAAGGCCCCTACCGGTGGATCCCAGCTACATTGGCCTGAAGCTGGGCAAGCGAAGAAGACATGTTGAGTCTATATAAAAATGTCAGAGCGATCAGCTTCGTGTATTATATGGTCCAATGTGATAAGCCCTCATTAACAAAAAGTAAGTCAACATATAACACTCACCAATGGATCAGCAATTGTAACCCAAAACTGTAAACTCCAACCTAAAGTTGGATCTTCACATTTCGCCAAAGCATCTCTTACATCTAAACCTTGTGGTAAATAACCTCTATGACCAATTTCCAAAGAATCTCCATTTTCTCGATTATCATTGAATACATCATTTGCGTTATCCGTTTGGGCTTGAGCGCCAATCTGAGTGGAGAAAGTATCGTTGATTTCAGTTGACGGTCCATTACTGTTTGAGATATTGCTATTCGCTGTTGCTCCTGAACTCGAACCAGATCCTTCACTTTTCGAAGGATTCAAACTCATAGGACCTGTTCTTCCAGGTGATAAATGACCTCTATTGTAATCAACTTCATCTTGTAGTTGTTGCCTAGCATTTCTCAAAGCCTGTTTCTCCTCTTGTGTATTTATGATTGAACTTGATTTTTTAGATGATTCAGGTAAAGATGCGTATGAAGGTGGTAAAGTATTCGTTCTAGCTGGAGTAGAATTGTTATCATTGTTTAAAGAGGAAGGTATTGCTGAAGATGTGGATGTGGAAGAAGTTATTGGATTTGATAACGTTATTGGTGCTTGTATTTGACCTTGACTGAAGTTGACCAAAGTGGGAGAGGTTGATTGTATCGTACTAGACATGATCCCGCTATTTCTATCGAGAAACCTCTCGGATAGACCACAAGAATCTGCAAGATATTAGTTTACTGTTCTACCTTTGATAAATTTCTGTTTTGAACTGTTATGTCTAAAGATTGAATTATGTCTAAAATATAGATATTTAAATTGACTTCCGACCGATGACGAACAAGGCTTGATATGATAAGTTGAGGGTATAATACGACCTAATAGTTTTGTACGGGATAATGGATGTTGGATTATAGTATTCAGATTGTTATCCAGTCAAGATACATTAGGTATGTATAAAGCAAAATTCAACCAAAGAATACACAGTAGTATGTAGTTGGAAATTTGGGTTGGTTTAATTGACGCTAATAAATATTACTTTGTTTGGTTGAACTTTGGTTGATTTCTGTCGATAGATATAACGTTTGGTGCCTACTTGCCGGTCTATCCGGTGGAATGATTTGAACCTTAGATGATCATGTTCCGATCTTGCGTAAGACTTTTAAATATCTGAGTAATATAATCAAGCTACAACGTTAGTACTGATAAAATCTGTTCAAGTGGTATCGATGAGTTGAATGATTGATCGTGATGAATAATGCTGACTGGATTATTGAATCATGCTGCTTTAATCAACAATGAGCATTGCGTTGATGATCTGTGCGCTATTTACACATTTACACAGCTAAAAGAAGCTACAGTAGTACTCGTACAACCTTGGCATACACGTGGACGTTGATCGAATCATTACGGCATTTAATTACCGTTCTACATTCACCGAACGAATTAACAAAAAGATAGATAACTAGATATATTAACTTGTACACTCCTGAGTGTTTAGATCATATATATATCGTACTCGAAGTACTCGTTAGGAAAAGTCGTAATGTGTCTATTTTTTATGCATATTATATCATGTACAACTTTTGTTTTAATAAATCATATTTGTATTTTGTACAACGAAAAACCCAAAATTGAGATTTCATGAATTCGATTTTAGAAAGATATTCTATTTTGTTTCTACTTCTATTTCTATTTCCATTTCCGCCTTTGTGCTATCATCATTAGACACAAAGCCCTTTACCATATGCTGCAAACTATAAATCAGGCATTCCTTCTTCCATCAAACTAGTTTCACCTTGTTCATCCTCATCATCATTGTTTATCCATAAATCTGGACTTTGACATCTTTCATTTGAATTTGAATTTAAAGTTGGAGTTAGATTTTCTTTTTCTTTTTCTATATCTGTTAAAGAAGATATCTTTATTGTTGATCTTCTACAGTACCTTTCACTTGGATCACTCTTTAACAGACTCATATTGGATATTAATTCTCTCAATGATCTATTGATTACATGTTGGTATCCATTTTCATCTTCATCTTCATCTTCATCAGATTCTGAAATTCCTGTAAAACTTGTTCTTCTTTCATCAATCAAAATTTCAGGTTCACCCCAACATTCATCATCAATTTCTTCTCTGGTAGGTTTAGGTAAATTCATTTTTCCATATTCTCTATTCTTGTTGTTGTTTTTACTTTTCTTTTCAAAATTTCTATTTTCATCTCTGAATGAAGTGAAAAAAGCTTTTGTTGGAGATAGATTATTATTTAAAAATAAACCTCTTATAGGTGAATTAGGTGGTGAAGATAAACCCCAAGGGAAATTACCTGGTTGTTGTTGTTGTTGATTACTTGATAAAGAAGAAGATAAGGATATATTGGAATTCGTTCTTGTTAATCCACCATTAATTGATGTAGGTGTTAGAGGTAATTGTTCGATTTCATCGATCGAGTCTGTTGTTAAACTCGTATTTGTGTCAGTTGTTTGGTTTGATAAGATTGATAATTGTGAATATCTGTTTTTCTTATCACTGGATGACAAAGAAGAAATAGTTGAAGTTGATGTTATTGATGATACAGATAATCTATTATTGTTTTTATCAATTTTAGGTGTACAATCTTCACCATTATTACCAAATTCTTCATGTGTATTGGCAAGTTTGATTTGGATAGTCAAACTTTCGGATTTCCTCTTACCCTTCTTACTTTCGAATGATCCATCCGACATCACAGAAGGAGTTTTAGGTGATTTTGATTTTCTATCAAGTTTTCGTTGTTTAATTTCTTTAATAGTTGAAATCCAATCTTCTTCTTCTGATTCACTTCCACTCCAACCTTTTCCTGAGGTCAAACCTAAACCACTACTCAATGGTGATGTTGTCAAAATGCTGTTCGCGCTTACTGAGCGTGTAGAAGATGGTCTTGTAGGTTTAGACGATGGGGAAAGTAAACGAGATCGCGGAGTTAATATCTTAGATTTCAATGCAACTTTGAACAGTGGAGAAGCCACATCTAAGCGTAATTTTAATAAACAAATCAGCTCCTTGACAAATTGTTGATGGCGATAAGTTTATATATGTGCTACTCACCAAGATCACTTTCCTCAGTTTCTGTTTCGGAGTCAGAAGCATTACCATTGATAGGTGCGGAATACCTCCTGACAACTCGCTTTGGTCTCTTGACAGACAGGAGAACCTCCTTGATTTCTGGACTTGAGGGACAGAGTAAAGATTCAAGGCTACTTTCACCTTGGCTTGCACTTGGTATATGATCATCTGCGCCAATCTCTTCGACCATCGTTATAGCGCCAATTGGAGGAGGGGTCTCTAAAGTTAGAGCTTGTGGAAAAGAGCTGTTGACGAATGGGAAAGTTTCCAAGAAAGGTGAGTTAAGGCATACTTCTTTGGGTTCAACTTGTTGTTGGACTTCACATTGTACTTCAGGTCTTGAGGATAATCGAATCAATTTTTCAGCTTTAGGTGTTTCTTCTGAATCTTCTATATTAAATTCACCGATTTCTGTCGTATTCTTGGCTACAGCTTCAGGTTCAGCTTCTATGATTCTATCAGGTGGGATAGGGAATGCCATTATAGCGCTGAAAGTTGATTCTGATCGAGTGTGACCTTTGTACGCAATAGCTATTATTGGTGTTTCCTCCTTTATTACCTGATTATCGGGTACAGGTGGTACCTGTTGTAAGGATGCGGTAGATAGTAGATCTCTACTATCTTGCCTGTCTTGTGGGTTTGACGAAATCAAAGAAATGTTTTCCTTTTTCTCATCTTGGAGATACTGTTCAATTTCAGGACTTGATTGCAATATAATCTCTTCAGCTAACTTAGTACTCCTTCGTCTTGTTGTTGTTGATGATGATATAGTAGAGTATTTGATGGGATTTGATCTAGGTGATAGATTCATTTCTGAATCTATCCATTCACCTCTATTCAAATTTGGCAGATGAAAATGACTTGAATCATTTCCATTTCCATTTCTGTTCTCAGGTATAAGTATATTTGATAATAAAGATGATCTTCTTCTATCTCTTCTAGTTGGTAGTAAAGTTGAATATGGTGAAGAATGAATTTGTTTTACACTTAAAATGTGTTTGATATTTTCTTGTATTTCATTTTCTGATGTTGATGATCTTAAAGAAGCTGGTGTATTTGAAGTAGCTGAGAAAGAAGAAGGTGTATAACTTGATTTTCTTGAATCAAATTTGGTTGCAGTAGGTGAATTAATTTTAGCTTCTAATTCTAATGAAAATTGACTTGACTTTCTGGAATCTAATGAATCATTCAGATCTAAATCTAAATCTAAATTCAAATGGAAATTATTCGATGAGAATGATGAAGACGATGAAGCTAAAGATAAAGATCTTTCCAATTTATTTGAGTTGATAGAGTATAACGAATTATTATCTGCATTATTATAATTGTTTATCATATGATTTTGAGTTAACCATATAGATGAATTTGTAGATTCTATACTTAATCTAGATAAAGCTTTTGATATTTTTGGATAAGGTAAAATTTGTGGTTTGAATCCATTTAATTCTTCTTCATTTATTTCTAATTCAATTTCATTTTCTAACATTAAATTTGTAGTATCGGTATTAAAATCAAAATGTAAAGTTTGTTCTTGTTCTGGTTCCGGAAATAACGTATATAATGATTGTTTTCTTGAACCTAAATCTATTTCCGAATTTATATCAATATCACTTATTGATACTGAAGACGTTGTCCAATTGAATGGATCTGAATTTATTGATGATGCAATTGAACTTCTTTTACCTTCATTCATCGATGCTATAGATATCCTACGACTCAAAGATTGGTTAGACACGATTGAAGACCTTTTACTACTACTGCTATTGAGTGAATTTGAAGCTTTAATCAAATCTGAACGTAATCCATCGATTGAAGATTCTCTTCTTAAACTTTTCATTGATGTTGAACGTGAAACCATTAATAATTGATTCGGATTCAAATTATTCTGTATTTGTTGATCTGAAAATCGAACTCTGCTACTTCTTCGCCTTAGTGAATTGTTACTTGAACTTTCCGCAGCAGAAGAAGGAGAAGGTAGATCTATAGGTGGACCAAAATCTGTATTTTGTGATAATTTCGGTGCTGATGGCGCGGGTGGTAATGGTAATGAAGGTGCAGGTGAACATGGTATTTCAGTTGTTTTTGTAGGTATGGGTAAAGTATTTGAAAATGAAGGAGATTGATAGGAAGAGGGTGGTTGAATTGGGATAGATGATTTGCGTAGAATAGATGATGGTCTGATTGGAGACTGTGATTTAGATGAAGAAGCCTACAAGCAAGGTTATAGACAGATCAGCTTGAAATTCACTTTCGAATACGACTATTCAAATCAAGACAGACTTACCACAGGTTCTATTCTGGTATATCTGTCATTACTATTATTGAATGAGGCTACCTGATTCATTCTTTTACTTTCTCTTTGAGCTTGTTTATATTTGACTCTTTCTTCTTTTTCAGCTTCTAGTAAAGCCATTTTAGCCATATACATCCTCTCCCTAGGAGATAAATCAATCTGTGTGGACATGTTCTTTGCTATAACCAGTTTGGTGGTACTAATTTAGAAATGATAGCTTAATTGAGAATATGAACATAGGCTGTACGTTGAAGAAAAGAATTCAGTTTTAGAGTACCTATACTTATATATTCAGTCTAGTCTAGGTTTTGATTATTTTTTGGGTTTTCAAACTAATAAAGAAGCTAATGATGATATTCTTCTTGATTATTCTAAATTTCTTTGCGCATACTTTGAAGAATACATATGGTCCGAAGAGTGTCTGTCGCACAAGAGTACAAATTTGTCGAAATTTAATGAATAGCTTTGATCACCTAATGTTACGCTAATCAGATCTCGGATCGCTTCTTTGATTTGTTTTGAAAAGGGCGTAAAGTAACTCACGGATCACTTGTACTTGCGCTAAAAGTTTAAACTTCCCTTGATGCTTTTTCTGGGTAAGGAGATGAAGCGGATACGAGCGGACTTGAGAGCAGTTGGTGAAAATGATTAAACCTTCTAATAGATATATAGCTCGGTAGCTATAATTGATTGGGGCGAGGCAGAAGACGTAATTCAGATTCACTAATTCATCCTCTTTGGCTAATAGATGTACACAAGGCTCAAGCCCCGGTATAGATGTTGAATTTTCTTTTGTAGATAGGTTATGCGTCTCCCCCGTGCTGTTAAATGAGACTCCAAAGCTAGATGATACAGCTAATATACCATATACCTGATAGGCTGGTTATCGGGATGTTGACAAGACAAGAAAAGGTTGGATTGAAATGGAATGTAATCAAGTGATACGGCTAAAACCAAGTAGAAATATTGGAAGAGATAATTAGCTATGGCGACTTATCAGATGCAAAGTCTAGTAAACCTGAAACATAACTCCCATCATCCCATCATCAACAATCACACAACAACGCCCAAGAGGAAAAAGGTACCATCACTATCTTGATTTTTCATTCCGCACAGACCAATATCCAAATAAGCTAATTTGTTGCTTGAACCTTTTTCTACTGCCCATCCGCTAGAACGAAAGATTCCTACTCACCTTAGACAATTGGTCTATCGTTTCAATGATATTGACACGAATCCGGAATATGCAGATAAATGTATGCTTTTTATTCTCTTTTCCTCGTTGATGAATTCTTATACATATGCTACACCTTGCGATCAGCCGAGTCTACCGGAACTATGTTGTTATTGTTATTGTACTGAATTAAATTGAATTGAATTGAATTTAAAGGTGAAGGTACCAAAGGTGAAACAGGGAGGTGGAGGGGGGTTTGAAATGTACCGTCCGGCGGATGATTTGTAGATATATATATAGATAGATATATTTCGAAACGGAACGAAGAGTTTCAAGTTATAAGTGAGTGATTAGGTATAAAAACTAGATCAAACAATAAAATCATCACATATTCACAAGGAGGTCTTGAGTACTTGATACTCCACAATAAACATGTTTTCTTCAAATATGTGGATCTAAGGAATCTACGTATTAAACAGCATAGATGTTTTTACGCTAGCCACATGCTTCTCTTCCAGCCCCTTTTACAGTAGTATTTCTTATTGTACATCTTCTTCTGATTGATCGACATTCCTTCTTCTTCGCTTTCTTCCCGTTATGAACAACGGGAGAGATGTCTTCTACTCCCATACCTATATCGTATATAAAATTATACAATATTAATGTTCTCACTTTGTCCGAACAAAGTAATTAAACAAAAAAAGATTATTGAGCCAAGGTTACTTACTAAATTAGTAAAAATGAAAATAAAGGTGAAACCGGATGTCGGTATGTGCCTGAAAAGAAGAACAAATCAAAACAAACGCTTTTCCACGGGATACCACGAAGCTTTTAAGGCATTTGAGCATTTGAGCATTCAGCTAATTCAGGGTATCAAAGCCGGATGTCTCTTGACAGATTAAAATTGGCCGAATTAGGTAAAATAACAAAAGAGAAACAGATGATCGTCGACATGTGTTCGGCACATGGTTTCCAAGTGGGAAATCAAGATATGCCCCAGTAGAAGATGCTTGCAACAAGGAAGATTCAAATGATGGTTTGATGTTGAACTAAGCATGATGATGATCATCATTTGGTGGCATAGCAGAATGAACATGAGGACGTGTCACCTACGATACAGGTCTATTGAATGTAGAAATCATGTATGATCTGAGCACCGCTCGCACTGTCATCATTTACGTTACAACTAGCTGGTAGCGAGTTTACATCATCTGAACTCGTAACAGATGTCCAGCATATTATACTGAACAAAAAGAGTTATGCTATGCTATGCTATATACACGTATGCTGTGTTATATCGAGTCGACATCAAAATATCATGTAAGTCGGACATCAAAATCATCGCCTTTATTGGATCTACCTCCACTGTACCTCCACATCCCAAATCCAGATTCCAGAATACCAAGAATTAGCGTCCGAGATTTCAGGTAGATCTGCACTAAACTATCAATATTTGAACACATTGCTGTACGAGTACGACGAATAATCGTTTTTATACTCTTCTCGTTATTTAGCATCCGAGTCGAGCTGACAAACGAGTTCTTCAACTTGCCATACCCCATATAAGGTCCAACATACATCATTTTTGTAACTTTCTTCTGCAAGCAACCCATCACGAATAACGATTTAACGCTAACTATCAAAACGGAAACGATCACGACTCGTACTATTACGGCCACTATTGTTTCAGAACCATAACACCCACAAGCTCTGCGATATTATCCATCGAGGAAGCCAATCCATTTTTATCATATCTATCCTACCGAAGTACCAGAGAGATACAGAAAAATAACAACGAAACAAGAAGCAAGCAATGTCAATGCTACCACCACCCTTACCCTCTTCCATCAAACTCAATAAAAATCAAGCCTCATCAGTATCGTGTATCGGCAATTCTCCTCCTCTTTTGGCCTCTGAACATGATGAAGGGGCTTCTAAGCAGATATTCAAGGAGTTTGAGGATTATAAATTCACGGAAGATCCAGTGTTTAACGTGAGTTCAAAAGGCCTCATTCACTGGACATAATGATTCGAACGTTCACGACTAATCGTCGTCTTTCTACCATCTGCTACTAGGCTGGGTTACCGACTGTTTTTCAAGCTATAAGAGGAAAGAAGATGACATCAGGTTTGATCGATAAAACCATAGCCGAAGCGCAATGGTTTTACTTTACTACTAGGTAAATCTACATTATACATATCAGAATCCATAATGTCCAAACTTCGATGGAAAGATGAAACGCTCATTCGCTGATCTGTGTATAACCAGGATAAAACAAGTATCTATTCCATTCTCGACATACACATCCTTTCTAGATCAACATTCATCTCAATCTGATAAATCTGATAAATCTGATAAATCACCTTCATCTCCTCATCAAGCACCAAAAGCAAAAGATGATCCAGGTCCTATACAAAGGCTGAATCAGCTTACAGAAGCTATGAGAATGATGGAAACTAAAGGTACAGAAGGTCAGACCGGATTGACATTTGATAGACTTTGTGAATTAATCAAAGAAGGTAGAGCAGATGAATTAAGAGGTAAAGATATACCGGATGAATTGAATGTGAGTTCATCAATCTATATTTACAGATTATTCTGCTTCAATATTGATCTTGTATCAACAATATAATAGACTTCACCTCCTTCACAATCAACACTTTCAGCACGACTCAAACCATGGCAACAATCTTCCTCTTCAGCTTCATCGACTGTACCACCTTTTGGATCTAATTCATCTTCGCGCAGCCCTTATACAGTCATGCAGAATTCGAATCCTATATCTTTTGCACCAGATCATTCTATGCATCTGGGATCAACATCAAACAGACTTGAGATGTCCGATGCAAATGAGAGATTATTGCAATCAAATACATCAAACCAGAATTCAAGCTCAAATGGAGCTGAACAGCAGTTTCTAGAAGTTCAAGCTCAATCACCTGATTATGTCAAAACGCCAGGATCTGAATATATAGATTGGACTGCTGGAGAAGAGATTGTAAACCTAAATCAACTGATTCATGACGGACTAGTCAACGATGAGGATGATATAATGGGTCAGGAGGAAGTGAGAACCCAATCGTAAGCTATTCGGTGATATGGCGAGGACGGTCGTTTAGTCACTATGTAATCTCCTTTTCCCAAACATCCACCCAATGTGATCCTCAAACCATTTCCTCAACCTGTAATTATACCATGTTTAAAGTTGTATATTAAAGCATTCTTGAGTCTCATGCATAGCATTTTGTATAGGTTACAATGAGAGCGGTGGTATTTCCGCATAGCCCGGAGAAACCAGCTCATAGCTGTATATATGTATTGTATTTTCCCCTCCCACTTATGGAAATTAGACCCCGGACCGAGAGGAATAGAATTCGCGAGTCGATCGATACGTAGATAATTATGTTAACACCTCCAAAATGACCACGACCACCGTGCTATCTTGAAACCAAAAAAGTTCAAATTTCATTCGCCTGTAAGCTATCCATCAGTGTACATCACATTTTCTTCATTACTATCATTGTATTTTCTTCATACCTACCTGCAATACTAGGAAAAGAAAAGAAGGAAAAATAAGATGTCTGAAGAGATAAAAAGAGTTTTCGCTGCTAAAAAAGAACAGGTAAATATCTCTTACCGAATAGGAAGAGAGAGACAATGATAAACTATGCTAATTTGCTTTTGATGTTCGTAGGACCAACCGTACGTTTAATGTATAGTCTAAAGCGGAAGAATCAGAAAGACGGAAAAGCTAACTACCACCCCTTTTCCTCATGGATTCCCTCATTTCTTCGACATGCATTTTGAACCAACTCTCATTATCCTTGTTTGACTTGTTCTACATTAATACCTCGCGATAACGACAAATGATTGTAATATCAACAGTGCATTCGTTACTTTCTTAACAGCAGGTTTTCCAACAAAAGATGCTACTGTGCCATTGATGTTAGCTTTAGAAGCTGGTGGAGCAGATATTATTGAATTAGGTGTACCTTTTAGTGATCCTATTGCTGATGGTCCAACAATTCAGAGAGCAAACACCGTGAGTCAAAACCATTGCACTTGCCTTATTTAAAGCAAGAAGCTAGTCTAATGACGTGGATTTAGATTGCCATTGAAAATAATGTACACTATACAGATTGTTTAGAATATGTTAGACAAGCTAGAGCTCAAGGATTGAAAGCTCCTGTCATTTTCATGGGTAAGTTTGACAATCTTGCTTAATGATCAAGGCGAAATAATTTACCCTTTGATGTAAATAACTGATTTTCCTCATAAATTTCCTTCTAGGTTACTACAATCCCCTCATTGCTTATGGTGAAGAGAAATCTGTGATAGATGCTAGAGAAGCCGGAGCAAATGGTTACATCATTGTAGATCTTCCACCTGAAGAAGCTATCAAATTCAGAGATATCTGCCAAGAACACAGGTGAGCTGTTCTTTCTTTGCATCTTATCCGCTCCGCAATCAGCTCACCTTCTTTCTGAAATCTCGTAGCATGTCATACGTTCCCCTCATTGCCCCATCTACCAGTATCGATCGAGTGAAATTCTTGACAAGTATCGCCGATTCCTTCATCTACGTTGTCTCCAAAGTATGTTCTGTTTGGTTATCTATCATGAAAAGGCGTATTGAGCTGATTCATGCTTTTCAAACCTTCTCTTAGATGGGTGTGACCGGTTCATCAGCAGGTGTAGCCATTTCAGCCTCACTTCCAGAATTAATTGCTCGAATTAGAGCTTTCACTCCAGTACCATTAGCAGTTGGTTTTGGTGTAGATAATCGAACTCATTTCGAATTCGTTACATCAGCTGGATCAGATGCTGTTGTAGTTGGATCAAAAATCATTAAATTAGTTTTAGATAATGCTGATACTGGTAAAGGTCCTGCTGAAGTTGAAGCATTCTGTAGAGAAATTACATTACATGAACAAAATCCTGCACCATTAGGTAGAAAAAACAACAATACAACACAAATAGCAAATGAACAAAATGACGCTGAACCTGAACCTGTATTACCAATTCCTCAAGGTGAAACAGCAAAACCAGAATTAAAAGTTAAACAACCTGGAAAATTACCAAATAAATTCGGTTTATTCGGTGGTGCATATGTACCTGAATCTTTAGTTGATTGTTTGAATGAATTGGAAGCTTGTCATGCTGAAGCTTCACAAGATCCTGCTTTCTGGAAAGAATTTGAAGATATGTTTGGTTATATAAACAGACCATCTCAGTTATACTTAGCGGAAAGATTAACCGAAGAAATGGGTGGGGCTAATATCTGGTTAAAGTGAGTTGATGAATCTATAACCTTATTTGTTTTCGTCTGACATACCGTGTATAGACGAGAAGATCTTAACCACACCGGATCCCACAAGATCAACAATGCTGTTGGACAAGTAAGTTCAGCCGACAGGCCATTGATGACAGCTGGCTATTGCTTACATATAATCGCAATAGATTTTACTCGCTAAACGATTAGGTAAAAAGAGAATCATCGCTGAAACTGGTGCTGGGCAACATGGTGTAGCTACCGCTACTGTTTGTGCTAAATTCGGTATGACATGTGATATTTATATGGGTGCTGAAGATGTTAGAAGACAAGAATTGAATGTGTTCAGAATCAAAATGTTGGGTGGTAACGTAAGACTGATAGCTTTTCTGTAATACAACTTGTTTTCGTTGACTTCCCTTCACTATATAGGTAATTCCCGTTACATCCGGTACACAAACATTGAAAGATGCAGTCAACGAAGCTATGAGAGAATGGGTAACAAGACTTGAAGATACACATTATCTCATTGGATCAGCTATTGGACCACATCCTTTCCCAACTATTGTCAGAGATTTCCAAAGAGTAATTGGTAGAGAAATCAAATCACAAATGCAAGAATTAAAAGGCAAATTACCTGATGCAGTTGTAGCTTGTGTTGGTGGTGGAAGTAACGCTATTGGTACTTTCTATGATTTCATTGGAGATGATAATGTTAGATTAATCGGTGTTGAAGCTGGTGGTCATGGTTAGTCTTCTCACCTTTTTCTTTACAAGTTAGAGAGTGTAAAACTGATCTGAGTAAAACTGATTTGAATTTTTCCTGATTACAGGTGTCGATACCGATTTACATTCTGCTACACTTACAAAAGGTGTGATCGGTGTTGTACATGGTGCTTCTTCATACATTATCCAAAGTAAAGAAGGTCAATTAGTACCTACACATAGTATCAGTGCTGGTAAGTATCACAATCTGATCCTTGTGTAGGATTCCTGGCTGATGTCATTCCCGTTTCACTATAGGTCTCGATTACAACTCTGTTGGACCTGAACATTCTCACTTGAAATACACTGGTCGAGCAGAATATATAGTTGCTGATGATACTCAAGCTTTGAAAGCATTCAAGATGGTCACTCAATTAGAAGGTATTATTCCAGCTTTAGAATCTTCTCATGGTCTTTGGGGTGGTATGCAATTAGCTAAAACATTACCTAAAGAACAGGATGTTGTCATGTAAGTTTGAACTCTGTAATACGTTATGCTTGAAAAGTGAATTCAACTGACTTGTCATCGTTATATAATAGCTGTTTGAGTGGTAACGGTGCTAAAGATGTACAAGAAGTATTGTTAACTTTGAAAGATAAGAAATGGGCTGATAAATTAGACTGGCATGTCGCTCAATAAGCAGTACATATGACACATGCATAATATGTCACGTGCTTAGAAAGATCGCAAGCCAGATAGAAGGAATTGGGAGTCAATCAAGGAATACTCTATATATATATGTATTGAACGGGTACATTACCTCTTGACATTATTCATGCATACGTCGGCGAATGATACTGGTAGCAGAGCAAGTCAAACTTCGACTAGCAGTTGAATGATGTACAAGCTTGTTTCCGATATTTTCGGCCGACTGAAATTTACGTCATCAAACTTCAACCATTTGCCGCTCAAAGTCAATGTTTTCGAAAATGTATATAAGCTACATAGCAGTTTTGAGGTGAACAACTTACTTTGAGAAAGGCAAGAACAACACCAAAATTCAAGCTAATATACAGCGTCGTTATCATTAACCTCATCGCGAGATCACGGAAAAAGACATCAAACAACTTTCATATCAGCATACTATCTTTTATTTTCACGAAATGTCCGGATCAACAGAAATCCAAGGTCCCACGAATTCTTGTCTTCCACAAGACTTGATAAGCGAACAAATACCAACCTCTACATCATCATCATCCAAGACAACACCAACAGAAATAACGAATAATTCAGAAGTCAGACCTACATCATCAGTTTTCGCTAGAAATGAAGATTCACCAATACATAATGTACCTATGAGAGTGATCAGAAGACCTTTACCTAGTGAATTGGATGAAAATAAAGTATTAACTTTTATGGAAGAGATGAAGGTGAGTTTGGTAGCCCCTATTGAACCCGATCTTGATTTCAATCGTTATGAATCACAATGTCTGGCAGTATACATTTATGGGGGAGATGTATTTTTGTTCTGAAGGGAAATCCAATAACTGATTCATGCTCATTGATCTACTCAATAGGCAGGTGACAGATTTACACCAATCGAAATTATAAAAGTTAAATCACCATTAAAAACTAATCCTACGGGTCCAATTGAGATATTTTACTTTGCAATGGGTGGTTGTCATAGATTTGAAGCAACAAAAAGATTAGGTTATGAAACTATTAGAGCAAAGATTATTGAAGTTCCACCAAAACAAATGAGGATCTATTTAGGTGCCGGTTCACCTTTTTAGAATCAAACTCAAAAACGGTCAGCTTAGCAGATGGTTATTGAAATTGATGATCGTAGATACATATAATACAACTTTTTAATATATTGGACTTCGGACATCGTTAAATGAATTAGAGATAGAAATAGATGAAATAGATTGAAATAGAACGAATGTTGTATAATTCAGAATGTATGTAATAGCGTGAAAATATCACCAAGACCATAGTTGGCGACATTCTCACACCCTACCTAGTGTGATGGATAGGTCATTTAGTTCGATGATTAATAAATCCAATATGCAATCTTACCCTTTTAACGTTCACCACCTCTCACGAACGGATATCATTAACATTATCGAGCTCTTTCCCATCAGCTATGGTTTCCCTTTGCCTCCTGAAGTTTCTCCTTATCCAATCTCTCATACTCATTGAAGAAATGATTGACAGCCTTTTTGATATCTCTTTTATGATTTGATTTCAAGTTATTCAGAGTAGAGGTGTATAAGATATGTTCAACCAATTGACAATACCCTTTTCTGAAATTTCGATATAGGTCTCCTAGACGAGGACGAGGATGATATGGCTCTTGGGTAAAGATTAATTTGGCTAATCTCTTCAATGCTTCATTCAGATTATGTTCAGAATGCTTTCCGATCAAGATTCCATCCAAAGGTGTGATTGATGGTAGTCGGGGTGGTGTTTGTGCTACTACTGGCAGTTGTGGACCTTTAGATGAGTAATTAGGTTGAACAACAGCAGACGAAGAGGAATTTGTTGATTCAATCGTAGTTCCAGAGGCAAGTTTGCGTAATGGATCTGCATCTAACCACTTTTCACACTAAGCGATGATCAAGCGATTTCGTCAGTGTGTTCCTTGTTTAACCGGACAATGCTACACAATCATGAAAAGAAGTGGCATGATTCGATTGTGGGTAGATTGGGAGGAGAATACGATCAGTGAAGGTTAAAGGAGGTAAGAAGAGAAATAGCTAGATCTTGTCAGCATGCAGCTTACCTGGTGAAAGTTCAACATATAACACTGGATATCTTCGTTACCCTTATCAAAATTTGTAGGATAACGACCACCCAATACATATTTTATACCTATAGCGTTGATGCCTACTATCCAGTGCAGCCTAGCCAGAAGTTGACCTAGACCCTTTGATATACATTTTAAATCTGGTAGATCTATTTGAAGTTGATCTTTCAGCCTTTCGGTTTATTTAGTGTACATCGTTGAAGTTAATGGAGGATCAATACTGAATGAGGGAGATCGTGATTCTTGCGTTGCTGAAAGTAGGTCATCTTCCCCTAGATACAATCTGAAGAACTCAATTTCACATTGTTTTCCATCTGATTTCTGGTTTGAATGAGAACCTGATTCTCTCCCAGACCAGAATATTGATTCATATTCATTCGCTATAGCTTTATCTAAAGGTGACACTCGCTCCATGTAGTAAGCCGGTAAAGTAAAGTTCTTTGCAAATTGCCTATTGATCCTCCGAATGTGAGATGTTCCTCCATCGGTATCGTTGGGCAATGTTCGCAGTCCAGATATACCTCGTTGAGTAAATAGAGTTCCTTCCTTTCCATCTTGATTCCCTGGATTGCGATAGGCAAGAGGTCGAGGAATGGATAAAGTAATTTGAGCGATCAGTCTTAGCAATAGTATTAGGATTACTGTTTAACACGTTGATGACTTCGATGTGCCTAAAAGGATCGGTTTCGACGATAATTGCAAGACATGATGAGTAGAGTAGTGTAGAGTCAGTGCTAGCCCAGTTTCAATGTATGTTGTTCACATGATGCAAGTGACTGCAAGAGCTCACATTTTGTATTCAGCTCGCAATATGTCTGCGTAATAGTGTTCTTTGACCACTTTGAATACCTCATCGTCATCTGCAGGATATTAGTATATTTTACCAAAACTTCCTTCTGCTAAGTATTCAGGTTTTCCGCTAAATATTTTGGTCATGACTTTTATCGCGAAGATTGTATATTAGATGATTGTGATTCATGTATGTTCAGTCAGAGTATTTATCGATTTCGTGATATATGTCTCATGTAAGGATTATAAGTGATATGATTTTTAATCGTAGATTTCTATGAGGTTGAATGACGCGCGTACAGTGCGAACTTGAGGAATAGTAACTGCGTACTTTCATACATATTAGGTTATTCATATGAAACATCTAAGGGCCCCTTCTCTCCCAACCACTATGAACCAGATTTATATGTTGAATGTGATATCAGAGAGACTGTTTGTGACTTGGTTTTTCGTTTCCATTCCATTGCGCTATAAAGAACATATCATGACTGCATCTTTACCCATTATTTCGGTATGAATATTCTTCAGTGAAGGTAAACCAATATCTTCACCCTTGAAGCCATAAGGTCAGCTTATAGATCCGAGACTGTCTAGTTCTTTGAGAACGAGGTTTCTGAACTTACCTGAGGGACAACTCCTACACCTTCACCTATAAACATAGGTGCAACTGTAACTACTATACTATCAACCAATTTACTTCCATCATCTCTATTTTGACAATGTAAGAATGTTGAAAGTACTTTTGATCCACCTTCTATCATCACTGATTTCAAATTCAGATCAGATAAAATCGAAGGTAATGACGCGGGCGATATATGACCTAGATGAGATTTCAGAAATTTGAAGTTAGAATTGAACGGTATTGATCATCCTTTAGATTTCTAATTTTGCATATAAGGTAACACACCATTATCATCCAGCTTAAACTGTACGACCCTAGCTCCAGCATCTTCAACTTTTCGTATACGTTCTGAAGATACTTGATCTCCACATATGATCCATGGTTGACGTATAGTCCTACCCCTCTGATCAGGTTTCGTATTCCACTCATTCAATATACGTGATGTTACAGGAAATCTAAGATTAGGATCTAGTATCAATGGCTGTGGAGGAGGTAGATTCAGAGAAGGTGGTAAGAGGTTTGCTGAAATATCAAAGAAAGATTAGCCTTAATTACATATCGCCTTTCAGTGTGAAGAAGAGTTCTATACGGTGATGACGCACCTACCTTGTAATCTGGGATTATCCAATATCAAAGTATTTACACCTATCAATATGGCATCATGCATCGATCTCATCCTATATCGAAGATTTTTCTCATAAGCTGCGATAGACCCTGTTGAAACAGCCGATTATCGATACATACCAGTGGGTCATAAGCATACTTTCTGGACCACTCAAGATAACTCTTGAACCACCCGGTCCAGCAATTTTACTATCGAGTGATTGAGCCCATGTTAACGTTATATGAGGTCTTTCGACAGTTGCTGTAGCTGTCGGTATATAATCTAAGAGAAATTGAGGTAGCGAGTGCATCTTCCCTTCTGCACCTTTCAGCAGGAATGATTCAATTTTTACACAAGATGCAATGACAACTATGATATTTTGGTGAATTGGTTTCACGGATGGGGATTTTTAAGCTTGATTTTGTGGCTTTGTTGGTGATGTGCAGATCTATTAGGGGTCACTTCCGTTGGAAAGTCGGGTTGTATCGCATGAATGTGGTTTGATGCTTGGCACAGCTTGAGGAGTAGAACGCAGTTAAAAAGTTACAACCTAGCTATCATTATCTTTTCATTCAATCATTTATATTCCTCCAACTCCTCATCTATACCGTATCCTACATTCACTTGATAAAAATACAGTCGCCATCGACACAACCAGTGCTCTATAACTCGGATCACTACGCTATAACGGATCACTACGAGAAATACCAAAAAGTCGCATATTTTGACGCGACAGTACGCTCTTTTCACTACTTCAAACCCGTCCGCTCCACAGTTCCGATATCCTATTCTTTTCCATCTTTATACGCACTCTATATCAAAACATTCTAGCCAGTTCTACGCGCAAAAATGAGTGTACACGTACTTCATAGACTTGCTTCATCTTCCTCGACCCCTCAAGCAAAAGTAAATCTCAAAAATGACAATACAACCGATACAGCATCAGCAACTTCAACCTCATCACCTGATTTAAGTTCTGCTGAAAGTTCAGAAAATGATCTTAGCAGTGATGAGATTTCAGAACCAATCATCTCAATAGAGAAAATGAAACAAATTGAAAAGATGGAAAGTAATCCAGATTTCTTGTGGATGACAACTGAAGAACCTCACAGAAGTAGACGAATGGCGATTTTGAAGGCTCATCCTGAGGTAAGTTTGCGGCAAGGATTTCAGTCGACCCTCTTATATACCCACTACCTGTATGTAGCGTTCTATGAAGCTGATAGACTTCAAACAGGTTCGAAAACTTATGGGTCCAACTTTGACTACACCACCAATCGTATTCTTAGTTTTAGGAATCCAATTTACTGCTGCCTATTTATTAAGAAATTCACATCCATTCTCATGGGCATTTATAGCAACAGCATATGCTATTGGAGGAACAGCGAATCAAAATATATTCTTAGCTATTCATGAGATAACACATAATTTAGCTTTCAAATCTATAAAAGCAAATAAAATATTAGCTATTATAGCAAATTTGGCGATTGGTATACCATATGCAATGGCATTTAAAGGATATCATATTGAACATCATAAATTTTTAGGTGAAGATGGTATTGATACAGATTTACCTTCAAAATTCGAAGCTTTAATCTTGAATAATGTAGCAGGAAAAATATTCTTTTCAACTTTCCAAATTTTATTTTACGCTTTAAGACCTGGTTTTATCAGATCGCAAAAACCTACTATTTGGCACGCTATCAACGCAATCACTATAATTGCATTTGATGTCATTCTAGTTAAATGTTTAGGTTGGAAACCTTTGATCTATCTAATCATGTCTTCATTCTTCGCTGGTAGTTTACATCCTTGTGCTGCTCATTTCATAGCAGAACATTATTTGATGAATGGTCCTTTACCAACTAAAGAAGACAGTTCAGCACAAGAAGGTAATGATGATGATTGGTTGATCAAAGGTTTAGCTCAAGAAACTACCAGTTACTATGGCTGGTTGAACATTTTGTGCTACAACGTGAGTTGTCGGATCGATGCGATCTTTACACATATGTGACAACTTGCTAATACCTTTTGGATATAGGTCGGATACCATAACGAACATCATGATTTCCCATCTGTACCATGGACAAAATTACCTGAACTACATAAGATGGCTAGTGAATTCTATGATCCGTTACCTACACATAAATCATGGCCTTATGTTACATACAAATTCATAACAGATCCTGAGATCGGTATGTGGTCAAGAGCTAAAAGAACTAGTAAAGGTGATAAAATAGATGCCAAAATTTGGTCACAAACCACCAAAGCTCCAACATCAGATATCAAGCAGGAAGAAATCGAAGAGATAATCGAAGATGATGATGAAATCGCTTATATGAGTGATTCTCAAGATGATAAGAAATCAAAAGCAAAATCCCATTAGATAAGGAATGCAGACATTGACGCTGGACGTCCAATTTTATGTACAATACATCTATACACGATTAGCTCCTTCTCATCGAACCCCTATATAGAATAAACATACCCTCCTGATCCATTGTTTGTTATGAATGTTATGACCATCCTGCTTTTCTCAGCTTTAGTTACAAGCCAAAACCCGGTATGAGACCTTGGAGCATGATATGCATTGTGAGTAGTCTGGGTGTCTGTTCTTGTTAATAACAAAACAAGTGAATCTATATGAGTGCAGGGTATAAAGTACAATAATACAAGTTGTGAGATTTACTGGTTTTATTGATCTATTGATTTGTAACGATTCTCAATCCACTTCATTTATGTCTATGATCCTTTTCTTCCCTCGATCATAAGCATCTCCGTCTTCTATCATATAGTCATCTTCTCGTTGTCGATTACTTTTTGAGATTTTTTTCTGTTGTCTTTCTCTAAATTTTGATTCTTTGTTTTGCCCAATACCTTTAAATCTCCATTGTTTTCTCTTCTTCAGATTCACTTCATATGAGGTAACTATGAATTTCAATTTTGCTAATTCTTTTTGAGCGGTACGTTGATCAGATAATTTTAATAATTTTTGATGTAATAAAGATAAATCATTAAATAAATAATATGGTGGAACATTCGATTCGGGTATAGATTGATTTGTTGTCATTCTAATTTTAAAATCTTTAATTTCGACTAAAGGTTTATATAACTTCAGAATATCTGTTGGCGGATATAATCGGAAAAAATCTTGTAAGATATTCATTGATTCTAAAGGTTGATTGTTTAAGGCATATAATCTTATAATTGATTTCCAAGTTTTTTCAATTTGCCTATCTCCCAATCCAAATAACCATTTTTTCCTCTCTTTTTTCGCTGATTCTCCAATAGAATCCAATTCTCTAAGAGCGATTTTTGTCCATTCTAAATATTCTTCCCAGACCTTGATTCCCCATTCAAATGCTATGGATCTATCTGAATCTGAAATTCCACCTCTATTTCCATAAGAGCATTTTTCTAAAATCTGTAAATAACTCCATCCATTTGGTTTGACATTTCCCCTTGTAACTCTAAAAACAGTGTCCCAAGCTTCATCATATGCTTTCTTCGTTATTGCAAGAGAAGGTGAATGGATAGCATAAACGGATATATATGAATTGACCAATTTAGGGCCAAGCACGACATCTCTGAACGGCAAATAGGTATTGAAATCTGGCGTTGCTGTGATATCATCTATCATACGGTAGAACAGACCCGTTGCTTCACGTATAGCGTCTGCAGAGGACTGTGGTGCATGGTGCGAATTGGAGTGTGAGGTAGTTGGATCCTGGATTGCCTCAGAGTTGTTAGATGATGACTCGACTATCTGTTCCAGTACTTCCACGTCCAACCATTCTGCCTCTTTATTCACTTGATCTTCGGTTGGCTGGAGAGCGGCTTGATCTTGTTCTTCTGGATGCTCTTCTGAATTTAGCGGTCGATCAACTATTTCTTCTTTATCCTTGACTTTGACGACTCCTCTTTTTACTAAAGGTTTCCAACTTGCATAGGTCATAAAGACGCCACTCAATAAATCGGCATTTATACCATCTTTCCACATTGTATGTTCTTTTGACAGTTTACCTGATAAAGACAATTTAACAGTTTCATTTAAAATCCATCTTGCTCTGTTCAAATCGCCTGATCTTTTTGTACCTTCTAATAAATTTATAAAAGTTTCTTGATCAGGTACATATTTTGATAGCTTATACAGCGATGCTTCTGATCCTAATTCATTATCTTCATTTTCGAACGGTGTATAGATTTCATCATGATGTTTCAGTAACAATTGTCTCAATAAATCAAACGCTTCTAAATAATCTTTTTTAGTTGATGATAAGGCTTTTATAATTGAACTATATTCTTTCGTAGTGGGCTCCTTCGTTTGGTCGGTAGTCATTTCAATCCATAAATCTCTTGCTCTTTCAGGTTCAGGTTGATTTGATTCACCACACGATTTAATCATTATGTTATATAATTCTCTTGATGGATTTGGATATGATGTTAATCTCATATTGGTAAATAAATCCCATGCTAATGCTCTACTTTGTGAATTCGTTTGAAAAGTTTTGGTAGGTTCTGTTAAATACTTCAATACTATCGAGTATGATGATTGCGGATATGGTTTTCCCATTAACTCAGCAGAAGTTAATTGTTTGATAGCATTTTCAGGTTTGGATGGTGTTTGTTGTAAGTGTGATAAGATATATAGATCTTTGTAGGAATCCTTTACTTCAAGCCCACCTGGATAGATACCTCTACTTAGTTTGATTATTCTTCGCAATTAGCTGTCAGAAGCTACTCACTGTTGGCTATTTCAGCTGTTAGCCTGCCTACATCCTCTACTCGTCCAGCTTCAGCATCTACTTCAATTATAGCTTGTACTCTATTTTCGTCGAAAGGTACTCCATGGAGCTAAAATATGAAATTAGTCATGTTCATTCAGATTGCATGTTTATGGGCTTGCTTACATCCATAACATCCAATAAGGCTTCTGCACCTCTTGCATCTTTGCGTTGTATCTGTTTTGAGACTCAATACCATTAGCTCTAGTCCTCGAAAAGATGCAGCAAAAAGGAACTCACGAAAGCATCAAACAAGACATTCCATTCTTTCTTACTAACTAAACCGAGTGGCAGATCCATAATTGCTTCATACTGAGGTAGAGATCCAGCAGGAGATTTGCTAGTTCCACTTGGGCCCGCGAGCGACGATGAAGGTGAATCTTCGGGAACAGCTAATTGAGCTAAGGCAGCAAATATCTTATAATGTTTAGGTGAGTCATTTAGTTCTTCACTCAATGTAATTAATCCATCATCTCCATTTGATTCGTTTCTTGGTGCATCAATACTAAGTTGAGATGTTGATGATGAAGAACCTGAACCTAATAAACGGATTTCCAGTTGATTTAATATATCTTCTTTCTCATTTTTATCTAAAGGCAATTTCAGTTGATCTTCAGGTGATCCAATGCTTTGGAGGGAAGATGATGTAGACGAGGAAATACCGCTTTTGATTAAATTAGAATAGAAACTCTTTAATTCGGTTTCAGTTACCTCATCAGGTAAATTTTCTAAAACCTTTTTGGTTAATTTATTTTTCAATTGTCTTGATATAGATTCATCTGAAGGTAATGATTGTAAAGTATCTTTGTTTAAAGGTAAATATTCTAGTGGATCATTTTTCTGTTGAGGTGGTGGATGATATAATGGAAACGAATGCGTAGGAGGTTCGGAACTGGGTGGTAAATGTGTTAAGATTGGTAGGGGATTACTGGTGGAAGAAGAGGACTGGTCGTAACTATTCAAGTGTTTGGATTAGCCAGGTAGATGATTGGGGTCACAAGGGGATAAAATTTACTCATGTAGTAGTCTTCGCGTTCTGAGGGACCTCAGTCTAAGCACCTTCCTAGCTAGCGTTGAACGTAACATCTTGCTTGATTCCCAAAAAGTACATATAAAGCGTTAATACAATTCGAATTCAAACATTTTTCAGAAAAACAACATCTTCAAGCTGAAATGCTGAAATTACGAAATTACGTTATTGAACGCGGAATAATGGATCACGTGATGAATTTGCCACCCTAACTACTGCTACGCTACTTGCATGTCCAAAACAAGCACAACTTTCCCGAATCGATAAACATGCATATGAACAAATAGATATGGTATGATATAAGATGTATGCTATGGTATAAAGAGAGACATCCCGGAATGCAAGAAGAGAATGAAAAAGAGAATTAGGGATCTATAAATCATAATATACAAAAAATCAAACCAAAAAATCAAGCACGAAACTCGGGTATATACTTCAATCCTATTTTACAGTAGTTTACACCTGAGGTAAAGGTTTTCCCTGTTTGAAGCGTCATGTCAGCAACATCCCCAATGTAGAACCTACAATAAAGACGATAGATACTCACAGCAGGTGGTGGAGGAGGAGGTACCATACCGGCACTCATGTTCATAGGCATAGGAGGTGGACCTCCAGGTTGAGGCAATGGTCTGCCCATTACTGGTGGCATCATTGGATGCCATGCTGCCCATGCAGGTACACCAGCAGGTGCTTTACCTTTACCTTGACCTTGTTGATCTGGCTGACCGCCGCCGCCGCCATCCTATGAGAAATTGTCAGTATTGATATTTTAATCGTATCGGAATCACCGAAGCACTCACCTTCTTAGGTTCTTGTTTGGGTGGTGCATTTGCAGGGTTCTTTGGTGGTGCAGCGGGATATGGTAGAACAGCCATAAGATCACTGTGTATGTTTTGGAAAGATTAGCTAATTTGGACGCGACTGAATTGTCCTAGACAGAAGGCTAACTTACCCAGCAGATTGTCTGCCTTTCATCAACAGTAACTCGGCTAACTCCATATAGAGGGCTCTTCTAGATTCTCTTAAATCACCAACTTCTTTCAGAAGTACTCGGACTTCACCCTATAGATTGAGTTAGCTTTATGCTACCCTTCAATTCTGACATATGATACTTACAGAAAGGGCTTTGGAGAAGTCATCCAAGCTAAGTAGCTATGCGTTAGCCCATATACCACGTAGCGGAGATTATTGGACTTACTATCCTGCCAAGTTGAAACCAACTTGTTCCCTAGCAGCGCCTTTAACAGCTTGTTGAGTAAGTGTGTGTTGGTTAGAGTTTTGTTCCATAATTTCGGTAGCAA
Organism: Kwoniella dendrophila CBS 6074; assembly: GCF_036810415.1. Classification (NCBI taxonomy): domain Eukaryota; kingdom Fungi; phylum Basidiomycota; class Tremellomycetes; order Tremellales; family Cryptococcaceae; genus Kwoniella; species Kwoniella dendrophila. Next base: position 611,458 of record NC_089485.1, read on the forward strand.
GTTTTCTCAAGAATGCAGCTTCCGAGTCTCCTTTAGTTCTGTAGGTGAACAGTACATGATCAGCTTGGTGCTATGTAGAGGTATGTTCCGGTAGAACTTACTTTAAAGCATCCAAGATAGCTTGTGTACCTATAAACGTAATCATTGTCAAAATATGATCAGCGAATGCATTATATAGCAAGGTAGCCTAAACTTACCAGGCTTCTTCTCATTTGCAGCCTCCTTCTTCTTTGCTTCTTCCCTATCAACAACCAATTTGTCCAAAGCCTCAGTGATCTTCTTATCTCTGGCTGTTTTATCAGTTCTTCGTTTATCTTGAGCTTTGGCTTTTTCGTCATTCATGGTTTTGGTTGCTTTACCTTCAGTATCGAGAAGGTCCTGAATGAAATAGCGAGTTAGCGATAGGTTAAACTTGTTCTAGAGGAAGCAATGAACCATTTTGTAGTAATCGTGATAGAACTTACAAGAGCTTTTCGTAAATCCGCTAAAGCTTCTACATTTTGTTTATGTCTTTCTTCAGCCAGTTTCGCTTTAGCTTCTTTGTCTTTCAACTTGGCATCTCTTTCAGCAGCTTCGAGTGCTATAGTGAAACAAACAGTTTAGCACGAATATTCATTAATGAATCAAGAACTATTGATGACTTACCAGCTTGTTCAGCAGCAGCTTTTTGTTTAGCTAATTTGGTGCAAATCGAATCAGTCAGGCAAATTGCGATAGCTCGAAAGAGGTGTATGACTCACTAGCAAGTTTTCGTGCATCTTCCATTGCATCTTCAGGTGAGTTACTCTTTTGAGGGCCACCTCCACCACCTGGTCCTTTTGATAATTTACTTGAAGGACCTGCTTTGGGTTTATCACCTGGCGGACCGGGTGGACCTCCAGACATATCACCCATAGTGACTTCTTCACCTGGACCACCTACACCAGTTTCAGCTTCTGGTAAACCTAATGAACCAGCTGGCCCAGCAGGTTTATTTGATTTAGCAGATTTATTTGATCTTGGTCCAGTCGGTGCATTATGTTGTTTTGCAGCTTGACCTAAAATTCCATCTTGATGTTCACATGGTTCAATTGGTATACCACCAACAGCTCTTGGTCCATTAGGACAACATGTACTACAATGACCTCTACCAATCTCAGATTCAGTTGGTATACCAGTAAGTGTTGGATCTTTATGTAACACTGCAGGTCCTTTGTCTTTATCTCCACCTTCACCACCACCAGATTTACCTTTCTTACCGTTTGGTGGTCGATCACCTGGAGGTGGAGGTGGACCAGCAGCAGCGGCGCCAGATCCATCGGCAGGAGCAACTGATCCAGCATCTTTAGGTTTACTTGCTTTACTTCCTGATTGACTTGGGATATAAGCTATTCGACCGTCTGGTAATACGACTTCTTCCATTGTTAAAGGAGCAGCAGCACTAGGGATGTTCTTCATAGACGGAGCAGGTGTGCCGGATCTTGAAGGAGGACCAGTTGCGTTTCCAACGTTATGAGCGAGTTTAGCAGGATCAGAGGCATCACCTTCGATAAATGGTGGAGGTTTCTTCCTGAGTTTAGAGCCGGAAGAAGCTGTTGGATGAGCTGGTACATGGACAGTTTCTCCTGGTGGATGAACGGTGAGGTCTCTTCCTTCCATAGCAAGCTCTTCTAGCGTAGGCGGGTGATCAACATGAGATGTATCGGCTACTCGAGTACCTTTATCGCTCTTATGAGTAGGTGTAGATTTGCCAATAGTTGTGTGATCTGCATGAGGTTTGGTATCGGCAGGAACAAGAGGAACACCAGCAGGAGCGGTTGTAGCTTCTTTGATACTTTCTTTAGATTTAGGTTTTTTCAAGATACTGCCTCCAGATGAAGGTGTTTTGTGGGTTTCTTCGACTTTCTTGTCGGTAACTGCTGCTGGTATAGCAGGAATCTCAGGAGGTGGGATAGCAGACTCAGCGGGAAGAGCGGATGGGGCAGGTGGAGCAGCATCAGCAACAGATGGTACATTATGGATTTCGGTAGCTGGTGGAAGAGAAGCTGAACCGCCAGGAGCATCGGCCACACTCGCAGGTCTAATAAAGAGAGTTGTCAGCTTTGTTGTAAGCACGATGAATGTCGAACAAGAAGGATAAGCTCACTTAGATTTGGGTGATTTAGGAGACTTAGGTGATTTCGGAGGCATAATTGCGACGTCTTTCTCTGGTATTCTAGGATCCCAATGAACACCGCCACTCTTTCCACCTGAAGAAGCTGGAGGAGGAGCGCCAGAACCAGTAGCAGGCGGAGCAGGAGTGTCACCAACAGCGGCTGGTGGTGGAGGTACAGCGACAGTATCGGCATGAGGTGGTTCTGAAGCTGGAAGTACATTAGGTATTGAATCGCCAGGTGGAGGACCATCAGCCGCTTTATCAGCACCAGCCGGTACATTGGCCATTGAAGATGGTTTATCAGACGGAATGTTGGCGACTGAACCTGCTTTTGAAGGTTTAGGCGACTTAGGTGATTTTGGATGATTGGTATCCCAAGTTTCTTTACCCTTACCTGATGGAACGTTACTTGCGACATGCGATGCAGGAGCTGCATGAGATGCTGCGGTAGGTACAGGTGCAGCGGCGGGAGCAGCTGAGGCGGTTGGAGGTGGCGCAACAGCTGAAGGATCAGCGACTGTAGCTGGTGGATGGACTGTGTGTGATGTTGAAGCGTTTTTAGAATCAATAGGAATTGGACCGGGGACGATCGTTTCGGTTTCATGAGCACTTTTCACAGTAGGAACGTTTGCAAGTGGTTGTTGAACGACACCTTGATGATCAGATGTATGAGCACCTGGAGCGATTGTTGGTATAGCTGGAGCACCGGAAGCGGATGGAACGACTGATACTGGACCGGGGGCGGCAGTAGCAGCTTTACTGGCTGAGGGATGACCAGATGCCGAGGAATGAATCGAACCAGGCTGGAGTGAAGCGGGATGAGCAGAAGCTGATGGACCAACAGTAGGAGGCACGCCTGAGTGAGGGGCATCACCCATGACAGTCATAGGAGGCATGGTACCAGCAGGAGCCTGAGTATAAGTTCGAGTTGTAGTATGAGTATGAAGTGGTGGTCCACCAGCGTCAGGTCGATGAATAATCTGAGACACAAGTCAGTAACATACTTATCATTCTGAAGAGCGCAAGATAACTCACTTCTTCGTGTTCTTCTCGTATCAAGTGATTTGAGGGTTGAGTTGGGAAATTATGTTCAGTTTGAATAGGTGACATGGAATGGGTAGATAGAGGAGGAGGTAATGTGAGCGGTTTGCCGGTTCTTGGATTCAATCTTGATGAAGCTGGAGCGGAAGGAGGTAGTACAGTGCCTTGACCTGCAGCTGTAGGAACTGCAGTTGGCACCGCGATCGAATATGGAACAGTAAAAACAGGATTTGGGGACGTACCGGAAGCAGCAGGTGCAGTAGGAACAGCAGGAACAGCAATGTTTTGTTCTTCAGCTAATACAGTTGCTGGTGGAGCAATAGAACCAGGAGGTAAAGTTCCAGTTGGAGGGACAACAGAGTCAGGTGGCAAGGTGGCAGTAACAAGAGGGACGGAACCAGGGTGAGAAGAACCAGCAGGAAGAGATCCGGGTGGAACAGTAGTAACCATATCCTTTTCGATTTCTTCAGTAACGAAAACTTCCTTATGTCTACCACCAACTGGACCTTCTCGAATGACTTCTCTTTCTTTGATTACCTGTTTTTCTCGTCTAATATCGGTGTTGGGGCCTACAGTTGTAGGTGCTACAGCGATAGTAGGGATTGGTGTACCGATAGAAGTGAGAGCGGGGCCGGGCGTACCCATAGTAGTCAAAGCAGGACCGGGTGTACCGACCGAGGTAAGAGCAGGCCCAGGAGTTCCAATAGACGTGAGAGCAGGAGCAGGTGTAGGAAGGGGAGTAGGATCACCAAGAGTTGTTGGAATAGGAGCAGGTGATATACCAGGGGTTGCTGTACCAGAATCAGCTCTCATCGAGATGATTTCTTCTTCTTCGAATATTCTCTCAGCGGGAGGAGCGGGAGGTGGTGGTGCTGTTTTACTCATAAGCTCTTCGACTGTAATAGGAAATGTATGTCAGCAAACAACAACCTCTTCGATCTTCTTATATACAGCTAAGAGGAGAAGGTGATGATTGTACTTACTCTTTTCTTGAAGCTCAGCCAATTTCTTATCTTGTTCCATATCCTTTACAGTTTCCTCATCGACTCTCTCATCTAATTGAGGCATTGGTGTGCCTGGAGCAGAGACAGTAGGAGCACCTTTGATACCATCGACAATCTTTCCACCAACCATAACGGTACCATCAGGTAAAATTCTACCTTCAACATGAGAAGCGGTTACTGGAGGTGGTGGTGGAGGTGGTAGACCAGGAGTGACAGGTGCAGGTGCACCTCTAATTCCATCAACGATATCCCCATTATCCAGCATCACAGTTCCATCAGGTAAAACATGAGCATGGACATGTTTAGGTTTAACTTGTTCTCTCAAAGCAGCAATATCACCTAAAATTTCAGCTAATTGATTCTGAGTTGCTAATGTACCATCGGCGATTTGATCACTCATACCATGTAAATATCTTGACATTTCGTTTTGTTGATCACCTTGAGCAGCAGCTAAAGCTTGCGTATTTCCTAAAGCACGCCTGAAACTGTCATCCTGTAATCAAGTCATAAGTTAGCTCTTTCACAGGGACTCGCAAATCTATATAACTTACAGTGCCGACATGAGAAGCAGATAGAGGAATAGGTGGTAATTCAGCAGTTGACATAGGTACAGTGGGCAAGTGAATGGGTTCCTGAAGTGCAGTTGTAGTAGCGATAGGTGTAACAAGTTCTTCAGATGAGACCGAGGTAGACGTAACAGATGGCGTTGTAACAGTAGATTCAGTAGTAGTATTTCCAAGTCCAGTATCAGCAGTAGTAGTATTTCCAGAAGGTGGTCGAGGGTGTCCCATTTGGGTAGGACCACTTGGTGGAAGACCAGAGTTAGCATATCGAGCAGCAGCGGGAAGACCATAGTCTCCAGTAGTCGAGTTAATTCCTGGAGGGAAGAAACCATTACGACGAAGAGAAGGATTGACATTCTATAATTGACAAGATCATCAGCTTCGACTCTATCCTGGACTTATTGATACTTACAGGACCAATTGGACCACCGAAACCAGGACGTAAACCAGGCATGAATGGACCCATGCCCTATCGAATGATATCAGTATTGAGCAATACAAGCTAATGAGTTGAACTTACAGGACCAGGAACACCCATTGGACCGGGAAACATGCCCATAGGACCCATAGGTCCCATTGGTCCAGGTGGGAAACCACGTCGATAGCTGAGTAAAGATCGTCAGTTCCAATCATCAATATTGTTTGAGTTCTTTCTCTATTCAAAGATACTCACTAAGTAGTAGAGATAGGATCACGAACACCAGCAATTCTAGGTAGTGAAGGTCTCGGCATATCGGTCATACCTGGACCAAGCATTGGAGGAGCGGGCATTCCAGGAGCAGGAGCGAAACCAGGTCTCATACCGTTTTGATGAGGCATATTACGAAGAGAATTGACAGGTGTAGGTAAATCAACAGGTTGCGGTGGTGGTCCAGGTCTATATGGTCCTCTATTTACATGATCATCTTGATAAGGTACATTGTCATCACTTTGATAGTCTTCTTCAGTTCGATAAGGTATAGGTGGATGATCAGGTGTTTGTCTAGGTGTAATTTCTCGGTGGGCAGGTTCAGGAGTTGGTTCATATTCAGTTATAGCATCTTGTATAATTGCAGGTTCAGGTTCAGGTTCAAGTTCTTCTTGTTCTTGTTCAGGCTCAGGATCATATTCTTGTTCAGGTTCTTCATCCTCATAGTATTCTTCTTGTTCTTCTTCAGGTTGTTCTTGAATTGGAGCAGGTTGAGGAATGTATTGAGGTTGAATTGGTTGTTGAGCTTGTTGAGGAGTCGCGCCATGTCTTCCTTTTTGCCTTACCAAATGAGTAGGGAATTGAGATTGACGTGAAATATATTCATCGGGAGGTGTGTCAGGAGGTAATCCAGATAAAGCGAATTCTTCATCAAATTCAGGTTCGGGAATTTCTCCATCGATCAATGAAGATGATATTGAACCCATTGGTCTTCTTCTTCTTCGATCGTGACTTGACGTAATGGAATTAGCTGGAGCGTTTCTACCTCTGGCTCCAAATTCACTATCATAAACACTATCTCCACCTTCGTATAATGATCCATCTTTAGTTCCTTGAGTTCTAGGTGTAGTAAGATTAGAAGCAGGATACATCTGTCTATCGTTTTGAGAAGGTATAAATTCGTCTGCAAATTCACTATCGCCAACTCTTTGCAGGACACGTTTGAGTAAATCTTCAAGTCTGGTCATACCTGGACCTCTATCAGGTAATTCAACATCATAGCTTCTTCTTCGGTTCATTTCCTGAGCCATCTCATCTTGTCGACCAAGAAGATCCTCTTGTCTACCTATGAGAGTACCAAGCAAGTTTCGTAAATCGTCAAATTGTTGGTTAATCACCTCAGGTATGATCAACGGTGGAGGAGTGACAGGTCGAGCAGTCGATGTAGATGATGTGTTAGATGTAACAGATGAAGGTGAGGATGGTGGTGATTCATCGTCGTCTTTAGAAGGTAATGGAGGTGGTCCATCTCTTTCAGCTAAGGCAGTTTGGTTTTCTGCAATTTGATTGACTCTTCGTTCGATACGATCAAGTTGATTACCGACTCGAGTATTTTGACCTTGTTTAGCTTGTTCTTGACCTTGTAAGAAGTTCAATAGTCTGTTCACATCACTCCCAGTGGCTAAATCTCTGACGGTGGCAGAAGAACTTGTAGCTGTTGTACCAGATTCTGAAGTACCCGGAATTGAAGAAGGGAAAGAAGGTGAAGGAGGAGGAGGCATTTGTCGGATTGGAGGAGCTACAAATACTGGAGTTGGTGGAGCAACTGGTTGAGGCTGAGGTTCAGGTAAAGCAATTGCAGGAGGTGGCACTCTTGGTATTCTTCTACTAGGAACGGTTGAAGCTGTCGAAACACTCTCTGGCAAAGGCTCTGATGGCGGAGCTTCAGCTCTGATGGGAGCAGTCTGAGCAGTTCCGGCTGTGAAGTACGATTGAGTAGCGGGGACGGTAGTATAATTGGTAGACAAAGTTTGCCAACCTGTAGCAGTCGTATATGCTGAATCTCTAGCGGTACCATATAGAGTATTTTCCCTCGCGGTACCCAAAGGTGTTCTAGAGGATTTATCAAAGGTTTGAGCTGTATATGCTGTAGTTGGTGGACCACGAGCAGTTGTATATTTTGATGATTTAGGTCTTCTTGAAACACTACTGCCATTAGAAGATCTTCTTTCTAAATCAGCAAGTAATTCACTATCTGAATCAGGATGAGAGACTTGAGTCCAAGCTCTACTACCTCTTCTGGAAGTCAGACCATCAGTTAATCGATCTGTCGATGAAGGTGCGACTGATGAGTTATCTCGGGAAATGGGTGGTGGAGGTGCTGTATTCCATTCAGATGATCTAGGTGATCTGCCGATAGAAGTTGGAGCTGTACCCATCGATTCAGTATATCTTGGATCTGTAATAGCTGTGGCATATCTAGTTGTAGGTGGTCGATCGTTGTATACTGATTGTCCCATATCATTAGCTGTACTATATTCCGTTGTTGGTGGACGAGCTGAGAAGTAATCACCACCTTGAGAAGCTGTAGGATATGCGGAAGGAGTTTTGACTGATGCAGCGTATGAAGGTACTGGTGCATCATGTAATGAATATCTAGGTGTTGAAGCTGATGACGCGGTCGAAGCGGCTTTTGTACTTGTTTTACCAGGTGAGGCTGTAGAGTGGTGGGAATCTCTAGATGGAATTGGTGGAGGTGCTGTTTGATATGATGCTCCTGAACTTTTCGACATTCGGGACGAAGAGCGATCACCTGCCGAAGGTGTATATAAAGGAGATCCTAACATGGTAGAAGCTGTACCAAGTGCTGAATCTTGGGCAGTACCATAATTTATAGAACTGTTTTGAGCAGTTCCGAAAGCTTGCGAAGGAGCTGTAAGACCAGTGTTCAAAGATTGTTGGGCGGTACCATATGGGGAACGTCCACCCTCTGTAGAAGGAGCATTTGGTGAAGCACCTGTAATAGCCACTTGAGGTATACCTTCTGATATATATGGGGCGGTAGTAGAAGGGGAGAGAGCTCGAGGAGTATGCACCGATCTGGATGAAGACCATTGTTGAGCGGTTTCAGCTGGTGTGGGAGCTGTATGACCTGAGTACTCAGTACTAAATTGTCGAGCGGTACCCATAGGTGTTGAGCCTGTGGTAGGTTCTTCAGCAGTATAGTCGGATTTCATCGAGAAAGGTTGAGCTGTTCCCATCGGAGTAGGAGTGTAAGCTGCTGGCATGGCAGTATGACTTGAAGCAGTTGACAGTTCTTGGGCGTCAGCTGCAGGAGTATGTGAACCAGGTTTTGCGGTATACGAGGAAGCTGATGGTGAAAACATTTCCGCTGTCGCTTTTTCTGAAGGCGGTTGTCTAGCAGTATGGGATGAAGCCGAAGTCCATTGTTGAGCAGTCGATAACGGTGTTTGCGAACCTTGATGAGCAGTATACATGGATGGCGAAGAAGTCATATCCCTTGTCGTAGCTGCAGGTGTGGCAGTACTCAACCGCGCTGTAGACATAGGTGGCGAAGGAGGTATATCTCTGACGGTGCGGGCAGGAGTAGCTGAGCCAGGTTGAGCTGTCCAAGCTTTTTCAGATAAACCTCTAGTCGATGGAGCGGTATACATGGATTGACCGGAACTCATATCTCTTGCAGATTGATATTCACCAGCATTCGATATGGATCCCGATGGAGCTGTATATGTGGACAGCGGATATGTGGTGGTAGCAGGCGTGGGAGCTATTTCCGATCGAGCATTGGTGTAATTTGACAAAGGCTGATTAACTGTAGTAGGTGTAGGAGCAATCTCAGAGCGTGCATTGGTGTATCTCGATGGACTGGATAAAGATTGATTTAGAGTACCAGGAGTAGCAGTATTGTATCGTGAACTGTTACCACCGAGTGAGCTAAAGTCTGCAGCAGGAGTTTGAAAATTGGAGTAGCTTCCCGAAGGCGATTTATAGTCTTCTGATCTCAGTGTTGGTGGTTTGGCACCATTGGCAAAAGTGAAATCTCTTGAATGTGGTCGTTCGGCATTTTGAGCAGTTAAAGGCAAATCTTGGACACCCATAGTAGACGCAGCAGAAGATGTTTTGGGTGAAAGAGGCAGATCTTTCTCCGGTACAGGCGGTGTTGAAACATCATTAAGATCTGCTTCACTAGCCACTCTTCTAAGACTTCTTGTTCTCTCTATACCACCAACAGTAAGTTTCCTACTTCCTCTTTGTACGATAGGTGCATGTAATCCACCGGAAGTTTCAATGACTACATCATCGGTGGTGTAAAGTGGATGAGAGCCAGTACTACTTGGCATAGGTGAAGAGGGCATAGGTTGATTGCCATCGGCAGGAGCGAAATGCGTGGAAGCCGAACCACCTGCTTCGGATCCATGGTCGGAGGAAGATCGGTTTGCTCGGAGTGAGGCTGACGGAGCAGCTCGAGTTCGTTCAAGTACAGTCCAAATAGCATTCACCCATCGTACTATAGAGGCAAGTCAGCAGAGAGCCATATGGAGTACACCAAATGGCTTACCTCGATCCCTCGCACTGTCACAAGCTAATCTTTCAACACCATCATCGTAGACCTGTATAACCGGAATCAGCGTTAAGTCACATTATGAAAGATACGGTCAACTTACAAGCTTAAAGGAGTAAAGACTGGCAGCTAATTGGCCTTGTCTTTTGGCTGCGATGGCTCCTATGTCATCACCAGCCATAGGATTGTTTGGGCTATAAGTAGAAGCGACCTCTACAAAAGACAGGAAATTTAGCTATTGTAGAATTTATACTTGAACACTTATGTAGCGTCTACTCACCATCACAGAACTCTAAATCCAGAGTGACGGTAGCTCTCCCTTTATTACTGACCCAAGTCAATTCCAAGCCTTGTTGATACAGTCGACCATCCGCTTGTACCCATTTGAAATCAGGTTTAGCTTCTGCATCATGTACATTGAGATAGTAAAGAGCTCCAGTCTTTACAGGCTATCGAATGATTATACTGATATCAGTTACTATGCACTTTGCTGCCAACGGTGGGCCAGCTGGATAAAGGAACTTACCTCGCCTGTGAGTACCTTAGCTTCTGAAGACCTCTTGTCACTTCTCAAACTACCTGATCTACTTGGAACTTCTTCACCTCTCCTTTCTTCATGTATGCTAGATCTTTCTGATTTGTCTGCATCATCTGTTCTATCTTCAGGGTAATGAGAAGGAGCTTTTACCGGTTCAGGCTGATTCGATTCTTCAGCTTGTTCAGCTAATTCTTTTTCATTTCTTCTTCTTCTACGTATAGATACGTTCCAGCCCTTATCACCACCGGCTCCCGTACCACTTCTAAATAAACCTGATGATCCACCTGTTCCAGGTAATCCGACAGTTTTTTGAGAAGATGAACCTGATTTAGCTCTCCAAGAAGCTACCATACCTCTGACTTGTGATAATGGTGAAGGTGACTTTGGAGGTGGTGTAGGTGCTGTGGTATTTGGTGTTTTGAATGAAGATGGAGGCGGTTGTGGAGTATTGAAGATTGAATTCAAGCCTTTACCACCTTCATTAGGTAAACCTGATATGGTATCAGATTTCGAGGTATTTTTGATTGGAGTGGATTTTGATGGCGAAGTAGGAATAAATTTAGGTTGAGACGGTGGTGGAAGTCCTCCACTTGATGATGGAGTATCACCCTTATTTTCAAACATTTTAATTAGATCAGAAGCTTTTTTAGGTGTACCTTGAGGTGTACCTGACTTGATACTATTATTTCCAGGTGTAGGTGAAGTGACATTTGAAAAAGCTGATCTTGGTCCTTTAACAGGTGAAGTAGGTAATTTTGATGGACTTGGTGGTAAAGGATATTTATTAGCTATTGATGAAGCTGTACCAAATCCAGAACCAGTTTTATCTGAGAACTTTGATGGACCTTCTTTGTATGCTCCTGGGAAAGTAGGTGATCGATCATGAGAACTTGATGATGCTGCTGAAGAAGTAGATTTTTCCGTTCTTTCAGTTACAGTAGATAATCTTGATAATGGATGATTACCTAACCCAGGTGAAGAAGGTTGTGAGACACTTGACGAGGAAGAAGGATTCATATTGATACCTAAACCCACTAATGGTTGTCTGATCGGTAAAGGGTTGAAAGCAGGAGGAGGAGAATATGAAATTGACGATTGAGAAGGAGAAGAGAATCTGGTTGAGGCAGGATTGGCCAGAGCGTCAAGCTGTGACAAAACGCCATCATAAGCTGCATCTATAGTCGCTGTAGATTGACCTGTAGCTTGAGGAGGAATAGGTCGACTAGACTCGCCCGTCTGGGTGGATCGAGCTATATTGAGGTAAGCGAGTGTCAGTTTTACTGTAAATATTGATATCTGATAAGTATATAAATTGAAGTGCAGACTTACTTTCGTTGGAAAAGATTCCACGAGGTCCAAGCGAATTATCAGATTTTGAATAATCTTCACCAAACAATTTATTCCTATTTGGCGGTAGTAAAGGAGATTCAAGACCTGAATTGAAATTCAAGTTTGATGATGATGATTGGGCATTTCGTTGTGGTGAAGGGGAAGTAGTTTTAATTTGTGGAGTATTCGATGAAGATTGATCACCAGTTTTAGAAGTCATGAATTCTACTTCTTTCTCTTCATCATCAGATGAGATTCCTCTTGGTGTTGCCCATTCTGGTACAGAATGTGAAGTAGTAGAATTGTTTTCTGTATTTGGTGAATTTGGTGATAATGGAGTATTTTCAAAACTTGATAATAAAGCTGCAAAATCTGGATGTGGTTGATCAGGTGATGATCTCCATCTTCTCGGTGTAGGTGATAATGGAGGTGAAGGCATTTTGCTTATTGAGAAAAGTGAAAAACTACCACCCAAAGCCCTCTTTGGTAGTTTTTACTTGACCAATATCCTATAAAAAGTAAATTCAAAAATACCTAAAATGTAATGAATTAGTTTCTAAGTATGATAATAGTCAAAAATGAAAAGAAAGAAGAAACAAAAAAAGGTCCATAATATCTCTATCGAAACTGATTCTGCTTGAAGAGATGTCTAAACACGCCCAAAGCAATGATTCGATAATCACGATAGCAACTTTCCTCTTTCTAGTTGTTTACATTCATCAAGGGTTTCATCGATATCCTAGAAAATGATAAACATAAACAAATTCGGGAATGTAGGTACACACAGACATGTGTTAGGTCCTTTGATAACTATATTTTAGTATGGCTTGGACCATGTAGAATATCATTCAACCTAATAATGTGATGGGGGGATCAGTAAAGGCGTAAAGCTGGAATATTTGCTGTATTCATACTCCTTCTCCCTTGTTATTACAGGAACACCACTAAGGAGAGTACCCATAATTTCTGATGTTTTCAGCCTATCAATCCCTTCAACTGGTTCTGATGGTAACCGTATAAGTCTGAACGGGTTGGGTGGTTGGGTGTATAAAGTGTATAAAGCGCATTGACCGTCTACCGAAAGGAGCCACGTCCTTCTCCATTGCACTTGCCGCATATACCACACAACAGTCGCGTCGGTATCCTATTGTCCATGCTTTCCGATCAATGCCCTCTGCTTGAGTGTGTAAAGGATCATGAAATGCTGTATTGATTGTATGTTTTTGCACACAATTTGCTTGTTTTGAAATCATTCGTATCGCGTTTCATGTTGGCGTTGTGAATCATCGCATGTCTTGCATGTTCAATGTTTAATGTTCAAGCACGTTTGATGTCGTTCCCTTTGCGGATGTAAATATGTATCGAACCAGGAATAGGAAGCGATGCAGTCGTTGAATAGATAGATACCATCAATCTATCTTCCCCTTTCTTCGCAGCCAGAAGGTTATCACCCGGCGCGGCCGTCAAGCGAAAGGAAGAATGGCTAGATCACGTGACAGAACAACAATTTCTTGTACGTGAGAATAATTACAATATGAATAAGAAGCATAGCTGAATACAACAATGAACCATGCATAGGTTTGTACAGAAAAAGAGGATGTATCGCAAAATATGGCAAGAAGAAGACTATTTCTGTTCGACGATGACGGCCTCTGTGGAAAAAAAGGAAAAAATTATTTCAGTATCAGTTTATCGTTTGAGGATCTTCATTTCGAGGTAATAATCTTGAAAACTTACTTTTTCTTTCAGCTTTTGGCTTTTCTCTACCTTTTCTAGAATGATCTCTTCTTCTATCTTCTTTAACTTTTCTAGATTCAATCATTTCTCTCTTTAATTTAGTTGCATTATGTATAGATTGTGGTACATGTCTTCTTTCTTTAATTGATTTAATTCCTTTTTCAGTTGAATATCTTTCAATTAATTTTTGTCTATGTTCAATTGCTTGTCTTTCAACTGTTGATATTACACCTAATTTCTTTGATGCGTTAGATTTCCATATTCTTACATTACCATCATCAGATGCTGATAATACGAAATCGGCTGTAGGTGTATATGTTACATCGAATACTCTGTTCGAACGGAAAAAAAAGGTCAAATTAGCAATCGTTTACATTTGATGTGAAGATCGACACAAAATATGTGTCTCTGAAGAAAGTACCCCTTTAGATCCTTCTATGAAATAGATCTTCTTACGGGACAACCCAACTCACCTTTGCATTCGTTTCGTATGGTATACATCCCTTGATTTACCGGATTCTCTGTTCCACAACCTGACCGTTCGATCATATGCACCCGATACAAACTCTTCACCAGTTGGACCTGAAAAACAATGCATGGTCAGTTGATGAGTATATGTCGCAGTACGCCTATCTCAACTTACTCCAGTCACATCCCATAACACCTCCAACATGACCTTTATATATCTGATTAGGAGAGTTGAGGTTCCGTATATCGAATGTGTACAGATTGTGATCTTCACTTGCCAAAAGCATCATGGTTGGTAAGGTTGGACACCAAGATATAGCATTCGATACAAACTGTTATTTACAGCAAAGCGTCAGTGGAAGGTCTAACGGATGATCAAGTAAGTATCCGATTTATTACTCACTTGCATTACAATTCTTCTTTCAGCTTTACCAGTTCTAATATCATATAAACACATTGTTCTATCATTACCTACTGAAGCTAAAACAGAAGTTTCACTTTGATTGAATTTAATTTTATTTACAGTTTCTAAAGAATTACCAAATTGTAAATTTGAAATAGCAGAATTTGATCTAGTTTCATCCCAAATTTGAACTGTGTTACTTGCGGTTGCGAAAATAGAATCAGTTCTATGATGATCTATACCATTAAATCCATTTTTGTTTGTATAAGTTAATAGAGGTTCTAAATTTTCACCTAATTTATCTCTTTTATTCGAATCTATATTCAAACCTCCACCTTCTTCCTCTTCATCATCATCAAATTGATATCCTTCTTCACCAATCGCACCAGCTTCATCTAAATGCATAGCTCCCTCATCTCCTAAGCCATGAGAAAATTCCGACCCTTTGAAAACTTCTTTTTCTCTTAATCCAGGTGTAAATGCTTTTGACTTCCAGATTTTTATCGTACCATCTAATTTACCTACACTTATTAACTGTCTTTTACCATCTGATGATTCTGATGTCCAACTTAATCCACCTATCATACCTTTATGTGCATTAGGTATTTTTAACAGAGGTCTTCTTAAAGTTAATGAATGTACAATAACTTCACCATCACCTCCACCACCAGCAACTATTCCAACACGTCTTGAATCTTTACCTAAACAATATACACCATCTTGATGTCCACCTAAAGCATCTACAAATGGTTTAGCAAACATTCTATCCATTTTTACAGCTGTCATAGCTCTTGTATACTCTCGAGGTTTTTGAAATGGATGTAAATGTGGTGCTAAATTACGTTGTAATGGATGTGGTGCAGTTGATGACGAAGGTAAATGATCATCCAATGATCTCGATATCATTTTTATTTTCTAATAGCGTTTATTGGACACAGTTAGCCATGGACTGAACAATCCGACAGTGAAGGAAATACTTACGACCATTTTGATTGAAGGGCTTTAGCCGTGTATGCAGTTACACAGAATCGATTATCCAAGATAACTCTTATTTCTATGACGTTGACTTCTGTCGAACTGATATATATATATATATATATATATGCTACTTGAGATTGATCTGTTTGAGGCTAGGGACGCAGATTGGATTCAAGTACCGTGATAATGATTAATTTCCACTGAAAACACGAATATCTACAAAATCCAACATCAACAAAAATAATATTAATCTTATCGCAAAAATCTGTTGCCTTTTGCCGCTTGAGAGCTCGACGCCATGCGATTGACACGCTGAAGGCTCTCCCATCATGCTTTACGTAAACCGGAAGCTTTGCCAAACGGTCTGTGCTGAATTCTGGCAAGCTCCGCCGCAAAGGATAAGGTACGGCACCGGATCTACATGGTGAATTCCATGACGCCAGACGTGCTAAAGTCGGTTTAAACACATGACAACAATAACCGAACGTCCACCATGATGTGATAATTGTATCCATCAATGCAGTCTCTTGTGTGAGCAATTCATCCTATAAGTAGATAGATACCTTCCTTTCTCCTCGATGTCTACAATGTAGTATACAGTAGCTCGAGATCAACATATATCAAGGTATTTAAGTAAACGAGTCACATCATATCAAGCGGTAATCCTATCTATAACGATCATTAAACCGAATACGAGATGAGTGGCGAGCTACAATCACAGCATCACTGGCAAGGGGTATTGGATTCTGCCTTGGATGCAGTGGGACATACTCCTTTGATCAAATTACAGAAGATAGCTAGAGCAGAAGGATTGAAATGTAACTTGATGGGTAAATGTGAATTCTTTTCTGCTGGAGGTAGTGTAAAAGATAGAATAGCCAAAGTGAGTGTCTTGTGTCCATCCTTGTAGTACTATAAGCCTTACCAACAGAATCACTTTAGCTAACATATATGACTCGTCTTAGAGAATGGTGGAAGAAGCAGAGAAAGAAGGAAGATTGATACCAGGAGAAAGTATAGTAATTGAACCTACAAGTGGAAACACAGGAATTGGATTAGCTTTAGCATGTGCAATAAAAGGATATAAATGTATAATAACATTACCTGCGAAAATGTCTTTAGAAAAAGAAGTCATGTTACGTTCATTAGGAGCAGAAATCGTTAGAACACCAACTGAAGCTGCATGGGATAGTGATGAGAGTCATATCGGTATAGCCAAAAAGCTGCAAAAATCAATTAAAGGTGGGATCATTTTAGATCAATATTCAAATCCAAATAATCCTTTAGCTCATTATTATGGTACTTATGAGGAAATTACTGTAGGTCGAATACCTACATTGAGATTCTATTCCTGGTAAATCTCAATAAAAAACTGATTTGATTTTCATGATTGTATTCACTATAGTACGCTTTGCGGACATCTGATTTACCAAGAAAAGATATTTCTCTTCTAGTAGCTGGAGCAGGAACAGGAGGTACAATAACAGGCATAGCTAGAGCTATACGAAATTATGAGTCGAAATTAGTGAACGGAGACGCTGCTTCTCATGGTCGAACAATCGTCTTAGCTGTAGATCCAGAAGGCTCGATTTTAGGTGGTGGTGAGCCAGGTAATTATGAAGTGGAAGGTATAGGATATGTAAGTTTTCAATTTATCGGCTGAGCTGAGCCGTCTTTTTTTGGTCATTCGAGCTGACGCCTGGACCTTGATCAATTAGGACTTCTTCCCAGAAGTTTTGGATCCTAAACCGCCTGTCGTTGACAAGTGGATAAAAACAGATGATGAAGAAGCTTTTGCCGCTACCAAGCGATTAATGTGAGTTGATACTCTCCCGAACCCAGAGATACCTGTATGAATCAAGCTGATCGCTATATCATGAATGATAATTTTTCAATAGTCGCGAAGAGGGATTGTTTGTTGGTGGATCATCCGGATCAGCATTATCAGGAGCATTACGATTTCTCAAGTCAGAAGATGGAAAATCGATTGCCGCGGATCCAAATGCAAACGTAGTAGTAATTTTACCAGATGGGGTAAGAAATTATATCTCCAAACCATGGTTCTTAGAGACGTCTAAAAGGCCTGTAAATGAAGATATAGATGAGAAAGAAGATTTACATTCTACCATAAAAGGTATAATTGGTAGAGAACTGAATGATGTCGCATCCGTTCTGAAGCAATCTGAAAATCAAGGCAAGGCTTTAGAGAATGGAGATTAGAAGTGTCGCATTTCGAAAATGAAGATTGTACATATTTTCCCTGTCAATTATAAGATGATGTAGAGTAGCATATTCCTCTTGCATGTTTGTATATTTATCGTATTTTACTTTATTGTATCTCCACTAAACATCGTTTCCCATGTCATAACCTCTGTATTTTTTGATATGACATGCATCTGTATATATTTAAGTAAAACCCATCGATTCTCTCGCCTGAAAATGATGGAAAGTGAGCAATTACTATGAATGTATATTACAGCTTGACTGATCTTGTACCACCGATGCCATTCGAATTGTGATGTGAAATCTGCAGACGCCATAATATTCAAAAGAAATTGCACTTCATTAACTCTGTGTATCATTTCAGATACAATAGGAAGTTTGCATTGTTTCAGGTAGATATGATCTCATGTCATTTCCTGTTCTCCGTTCTGTTCTGTTAGGAAAACACAGGACGGACCATCAGAGCAAAGAATCGGTGACAGTACTGTCTGTACAGGAGAAGGGCAAATTTGGTGAAAGGTTGTTTCTCTAGTAGATATTTACTATGCATACCTGCCTCATTGTCCTTGCATCCTTTCAAATACGCTCAACCTGAAATGTCTAAGAGAGTTTGGGACATCTCAGCCAAGTGAATTACGTTCAATATGGTGATACATTTAGTTGAATGATCAGAAACTACAGGCAAGATAACATGGAGATAGCTGTTCCAAATAGCTGATCAGTCGCTTCTTCCCACTACGAAATTGGTGGACCTGGGCGTAGCACTGATGACGATACAAGCGTGAGTGACTCAGAAATGACATCAGAAAGCGATGAAGAGGGTTTGACTGAAGATGAACTAATTACCTTTGAGATAAAGTCCAGAAATTATACACTTGGATCAATGAAGGAGATGAATTCGATTTGTCAAAAAACCTTGGCAAAATCGGGAGAAGTAGAAAGCTCGAAAGCGCAAGCTGAAGCCCTTGAATTCTCTTAGATTTACTCCCAAGGCATACTGTTCAAATTGTCCCAACATATTTCTAAGCAATATACCCAATTTTATCAGTTTCACTTACATTTATTTACAACTTGTCACCGGGTCGACTTCGAGGGGAACGGCGAGCAGAGTTCTGACTATAGCTTAGGATTTGATCGTATTTCACCCGACAATCTTATTGTGCATGAAAATCATAGCAGGTTGACCGTGCAAAAATATACAACAGATTGTCTCTTACTATTTATCTCAAGGCGAACTCCCTCCTTGTCAACGTTTAGTCAAATTAGATTAAAGGAAGAAAACCTTGAAGAACAAGATAATTATACGCCACATACGGTTAGACTGATTTTAACTTGTAACTAACTTAACGATGTCATTCGATTCTGCCACATTGTAAAATTTCCCCTTACCCCGCGCATCATTAATATTATCATTATTATGATATCGTGGTAAGTTGTATTAACACGCGCTGTCTCCCTTAAACACCTGTTTGTATGGACACACCGAGGCCGACCATAAGATATTTCAGATTTCAATCCTCATCATAATTTATCGCGATACAACTAACAAAATACAGTGGATGTCATTCATCTTTGTTATTGTAGTCGGCAGTTATCAACAACAATAACATCATCAAGTATAGGGTACAGGTAAGAAAAGGCCAAGGTATATCAGCATAGGCCTCACGGAACGGATTCACGAAAAATTTCCTTCAATGGATCAACAGTAGTAGTTTAACGATAAAAACAACTAAACATTTTTAGATATTCTTCCTTCTTCGCATCCTGTTTAGACATATAATATACACCTCTATAGCTTCAGTGGCCAAATTCAAAAGAGATAGGCAAGATGTCACAAGATCAACTAATGAGATCTTCCTTGTCTGGTGCAGCAAGACAATCAGCACATCCACGATTACATGCATTATCAAAACCATATTCTAGACCATCGTCATTTAGTGGATTATCATCTTCAGCAACAATGACAGATCTAGCGAATGTATCATCTTCATTAAGTCTTAATTCGCCTATGAAATCACCTACAAAATCATCCGCTACAACAACCAGACCTGGATTAAGCAGTTCATCAAGTTATGGTAGTTTACCTAGATCAGGTTCAGATAGTTCATTATTTTCTGGTATAAAATCAATATTTTCAAGACCTCTACAATGGTTAGCTACACCTTCACGTGACTCGCTAAGTGGAAATGGAACTTCAAACGGTGGACAAAAGAGAGATTCATTAAGTTCATTTGGAAATGATTTAGAAAATCCTGATATTTCACCTTCAGAAAGAAGGAATGAAAAAAGATTAAGAAGAAATTCACCTTCACCTGAAAAACAGATATCTCAATCAAGAAAAATTAGTAATAGTAATTACAGAAAAGATTTCTCATCATCAACAACTTTTACATCAGATTATGAACCTGAATTATCAATACCACCTAAATTTGAAATTCAAGGTAGAGCAGTCTCAGGATTTATGTTACCACCTTTATCACCAAATGTAACTTTAAAACCAAAATCTCATTTACCTCAACATATCAACAACGAAAAAATAAATCGAACAAACTTTTCTAGACCTTTAGGTGGAAGTTCTGGTTCTGGAGGTTTATCAAGTTCAAAATCTATGTCATATTTAGATCCACCATCAGATTTATTAGGAGGAAATACTTCTTCACCTAGAAAAGGTGGTATGTTAACTAGATCGAAAAGAATTGAGTTAAGTTCTTTAGTTGATGATGACGATATGAGTAACGATATAGCAAATAAAGGTAAAGGTAAAGAAGGTGAAGGTAATTGGAGTCCATGGAAATCACGTTATTCTACTTCAGGTGGTGCTGCTTCTACAGCTGCAAATGCTAGACCTACAACACCAAGTAGGAAAACTCCAGCAAGATTAGAATCACGAGATGTGAGTATTTTTTTATTCCTGTTCGACACCAACACGAAGCCATCGGAAGGCTAAATTTGCCTTCTTATCAGTTTACATTACCATCTGCCTCACCCTTCAAACCACCTCCTTCCCCTCTAAATCGTCAATCACCACAGATCTCCAATGCTGCAGCTTCAACTTCTGGATTGACAAGGTCAGCCACTACGGCCAACATCAGAAGAGCAACTAGCGTGACATCTGATGTCAGTATGGGTGGAGGTTTGGGTAGATCTGGTAGTACAAGGGGTCTAAGGCAATCTGGAAGTATGCTATTTGGAAGTGTAAACGGCGATCGAGACAGAGAAAGGGATGAAGATAGAATGAGCATTGATGGAGAACATAGACAACGAGAAGGGAGTGTCCTAGATTGGTTCATGAAAGATAGATGGGATGGGAGACCTGGTTCTCCAGCTTCTATTGCTGCCTCAAGACGGTTAGGATCAGCTGGACCATCTTTATCTCACGCACCCATAAGAAAAGGTCAACTAGTATGGCATGAGGAAGATAAAGCATTTGTGAGAGAAAGCGAATTGCGAGCATGTGAGTAATTCATCAAGTTATGTTCTGATGGATTCGTCGCTAATCTCTTGAATATAGCTCAAGCAGCTCCAGCTATACATAAGAATGAAGCCGAACGAATACTATATACGTTAGAATCAATGAGGAAAACACCTTTGACTGACGCACGTAAAGGTGAATTACCGCCTCTCATAGGTCAATCTTCCAGAACAATGAGGAAAACAATAAATGTACCTTTGGCAACCGCCGCTGCTGGGGATAGTGCTAAACAGCGAAGGGACAAAGAAAGATTAGGTGGTGATGATAGACTTTCAGTAATGATCAGTCCGTATGGCAGAAGAAAGGTTTCGGATCAACAGGCTAGAGAGGAAAGGAGGTCTAAGGCAACTCAGGATAGAGGTAAGCTCGTTAATCCATCATAAGCTGAAACCCCCTGACAAAGCTGACGTCCGCGTCGTTACCAGAATATCTACCTTCGCCTACTCCTACTGCCTCAGATGCTAGAAGTGATACAAGGAGTCAAGTTTCAGATTATGATATGGATGCCCGAAGTTCACAAAAATCAGTTTCGCCTTCTCCTGCCCCTACACCACGTCGATCATCTAGGTTGAAGAGAGGAACTACAGGTGAAGAAGATGCGCCCACCCCTAAACCTACTAGGAAATCGAAAAGGGGGACGTCGAAACAGCCTGAGACAGTACACGAAGATGAACAACCTCAGCCTACACCTAAAGGAAGACGATCAAAGAAAATGGTTGAACGAGGAACTTCACCTACTCCACCTCCGCCAATTCCATCTTCTTCCGTACCGACTATCACCGCTACAGCTCCCTCTCCAGGTGGTCAAGCCAATGCTCAAACTGCTTCTTCTGGCTATAAACCATTAGCAGATGGAGAGAGAAATACCAACGGGTCATCTTTGCGACAGAGATCTGATGTTTCAAAAAGAACTCACGTTGGAGCGGCGAATTATTCTCGATCGGTTACTCCTTCTTCTGGACGTTTCTCAGCTAAAGAAGAGGATCTACCGGATATGGATGAATTGGAACAATCGAAGATACCGTTACCTTCTTTTTCGGGCATATCTTTCTCTGGACTAAATACGACTCCTGTATCAACTTCGAACGGCTCTTCAAGTTCCATTACAGACGCAGCAAGCAGTGCTTCGCAAACCCTCTCTGCCCAACCCTCCTCTTCCCTTGCACCACCTGGTCGAAGACCTGGAGGTCCGTTAGCCAGAGTGGGTCTTTCTTCTACTCGACCAAGGGCTTCATCACCTCTTGCAGCTGGATCTATAGTTGCTTTACCTGAATCACCACCATCTGCACCCAAATCATCAAAAGCTGCTGAACCTGTTCAACCCCCCGCAAATGGCTTCTTCACTTTGAACGGATCTGCACCTACAGTCCCAACTACTGGATCAACTACACCAGCAGGTAAACCACCTGCATCGTCGTTCTTCTCTGCACCTACATCTTCAACAACTACCAACGGTGATCTCAACAAAGATAAATCGTTCTCTTTCGGATTAGGAAAACCTTCTACGAAGCCCGCTGAAGTCGAAAAGGAAGCAACACCTGCATCAGGCATACCAGATTTCTTCGGTAAAAAATCCGCACCGCCTTCAGGAACTACCACACCAACCGCTGTACCAGCTTTTGACTTCGGAATACCTAAGACAACCGCCCCAGAACCTAAAGGAGCTCCTGTGGAATTACCTTCAACCGGTTTCAGTTTCGGTAAACCTGCTGAAACAGCTCCAAAACCCGCAACTAACGGTGGGTTCAGCTTTGGCGCACCTAAAGAAGCAGAAAAGAAAGATAGCAGCGCTCCTGCGTTTTCAGTAAGTGAAATAATTCCGTTTGTTATTGTTTTCCATGCTAATTCAATAACACAGTTCGGATCATCCAAGCCTGCTGAGCCAGCTAAAGCCACTTTCTCATTTGGATCTACCGATAAACCTGCTGAACCCACAAAATCAACATTCAGCTTCGGTACACCCTCTACCACTGCAACTCCCGCCGAACCAGCAAAATCTACATTCTCATTCGGTGCTCCAGCTGACAAGCCAGCAGAAGCTGCTAAACCTGCATTCTCATTTGGTGCATCATCTTCGGAACCTGCAAAAGCTACTGAACCCGCAAAACCAGCTTTCTCATTCGGTACCTCAAGTAGCACTATTTCTAAACCAGCTGAACCCGCAAAACCAGCTTTCAGTTTTGGTGCTGGATCTACTACACCAGCTGCTACACCTGCATCAGGAGGGTTCAACTTTGGTCAACCTGCTGAAAAGAAAGATACTGCTCCAAGTAATCCATTTGCAAATTCCACTAATGCTGCGTCAGGGTCAACCAATTCGAGTTTCACATTCGGTGCATCAAGCGGTACGAACACATCGTCACCATTCGGAAGCAGTCAAACAAATGGTGACACTGCTAAGTCCAACCCATTCGGTGGTGCTAGTACAACTCCCGCTCCAGCATCTACAGGTTTTAACTTCGGCTCTTCCTCCTCTTCTACCAAACCTAATGGAACATCTTCAGGCTTTGGAGCATCTGCCTCTGCACCAGCTTCAAATCCATTTGGAGGATTTGGTACTTCTTCTCCAGCTACCACATCTCCTGCATTAGCACCTGCGTCAAATCCATTTGGTCAACCAGCTCAAGCTTCAAGTAGTCCTGCTACATCAGCTGCGACGTCATTCGGATTTGGTCAATCATCCACCACTCCTGCAGCTGCTCCTACATCGAATCCATTCGGGCAACAACCGAACAATAGTGCAGCAGGTGGTGGATTTAACTTTTCTTTCGGCAGCGGTAGTGGTAATACATCTAGTCCTGCACCTGCACC
Organism: Kwoniella dendrophila CBS 6074; assembly: GCF_036810415.1. Classification (NCBI taxonomy): domain Eukaryota; kingdom Fungi; phylum Basidiomycota; class Tremellomycetes; order Tremellales; family Cryptococcaceae; genus Kwoniella; species Kwoniella dendrophila. The sequence continues at coordinate 635,150 of NC_089485.1, forward strand.
AGCTTCCGGAGGATTTACTTTTGGTCAACCAGCAAATATCACGCCATCTACACCTTCAGCAACTAACAATAGTTCATTCACATTTGGTGCACCAGCGCCTTCTACACCTGGTGTAGGACAATCCACTTTTTCTTTCGGTGGTTCAACTACAACACCAGCTGCTGCTCCTCCAGCGTCAGGTGGATTCTCATTTGGTGCTCCACCAGCACAACAACAACAACAACAACAGAGATTTGGTAGTCCGGCACCAGCAGATGGTGGTTTCAGTCTAGGTGCAAATGATGGGGGTGTACCTGGTAGTCCAGGTGGAAGGAAAGTCAAGGGTTTACCTAGAAGAGGTGCTGTTAAGCGATAAATCCCATTTAATCCTTTCTTGTTTCAGATGTTTTCTGTCATTCGTACGCTCAGTATAAAGTTTAAATTGTTCTCTTTAGTTTCCTATAGTTTCTCTCGCATTTGCATCAAAGGTAAGGTCAGGTTCATCAATCAATCATCATAATTATCATCATTATTTTCTCATCATTTCACTATTTTAATCTCATTTCCAGATTTGCAGTTAAACGGGCAAGTAGATATATAGTTCTCCTTACGAGTAGGTTTGTAGATAGCATTCGAAAATATTTTCTTCTTTTCCATGATTTCACATAAAGGAATGCAAAGATACAAAATGAGATGTACGAGTACAGTATAATACAAAATCTAGATCCTCAAATTTCCCAACTGCCTATTCTGGGCAATATTATGATTGTACACTCGCTCGTGCTTTATGTACTTGGGATTCCAGCTTGCATAGTTTAAAAATATGCATACATATTAATCTTATATATAAGGAAGGATCTTAGAAAATCAAGCTAGCGTGGTCCAGAACATGAAAATGAAAAGATAGATTACTTTTTAGTTGGATTTTTGTTGCTGCTTTTCGGAGTGGAGCTAGGGTTATTGATTAACGGTGTATGTTCTATTTATTGCTTTAACCTGGCATTCCCTCATCTATGCGCCCTTGCATGCATGCTAAGTACTCCAAGTCAAAAAGATGCGGGCTTTATCTTCTGCCGCTGGATGTCATAACTGACAGGCGTCGGAAGACCTATACTATCACTATTATTGTGGACCCGTAACAACTCGACAGCTTTGAAACGTTGTGGATCCCATTCACAATTTCATGATAAAACAGTACCCATACAAGTGCTGGGGGACCGTACGTAAATCCAGACAGATACAACAGACACAACAGTATGGATATCGTAATTCAGGTGACTTCCTATTCTCGTAATAACGTAAAATTCGTCATGATCATCAATTCCTCATCATGCCACATGGTTTTGTATACTAGAGGGTCATATGCATTGGGTCACAAATAAAAGTTCCGAAGTACCAGGTAAGGTAAGGTATGGAATGGAATGCACTGCTTCACTTGATAAAAATCCCACTTGTTACAGCATTTCATCGTTGACTCCACAATTTTATGTTAGACAACCGAGTATCTTATATTACTGCTTCGAGCAACGACTGAGCCTCTTTGAGGGTCAAAAGAGTATATAGATAATAACATAATATACATATACCTTAATCGAGAGAAATCGATTCCAGTAAAATAGTATTTGCCGTAATTAACTCTCGCTCCAATCTTTTGGAAGCAAGGGATCTTTGTAGATAACTTAGCTTTGGGCAAATTTTTATCGTTCGATAATTCGCAATAATATCTCAGTAATTCACAGTCTCCTGTAGCGAAGATTGATTGACTCAGTACACATCTAGGAAAATTCGCCAGAGCATAAAGATATAATTTTGATTATTGATTGTTTTTCGTTTTTATATACACGCAGGAAAAACAAAAAGATTCTTTCAAAGTCTTCAACATTTCTATCTGTTTAGAATTTTAGGTTTCACATATCATACGGATATAAAAACATTTCGAAGGGATAGTAGTGACGACATATACACATCATCAATAGGTACACAGTAAAACCCATAAAAAAGCTATACAAAACCGTTTCACCATTAGCCCAGGAATCTGTTAACACAGCTTCACCGGATTAACTATTTGCCACTTCACATTGTCAAGACATCCGTAATTCCACAAGGTCAGATTGCATATCGATACAGTTGGCGAAAGGTATATAACATAGCAAAGATAGAAAAGGCTGTATTATAAACCATCAAGTCAATCTCACATACCTCAAACAGACTTCGCTCGAATATTGGCTCGGCTCGGCTCCACTCGTGTTCGCTGAAATAAAACAGTCAAAATGCATCAACCGGACTTGTTGACTCAACAAGATCAATCATCGAATTTACCTCAATGGACGCCGTACATATCATATCCACCTGGTGCAATAGTTTGGTACGCCGGGACTATCTGGAGATGTGAGAGCGGACATACAAGCGGATATGAACCGGAGGGAGCTGTAAGTTCGAACACTGATATATCATGTATTTTGATGAGTATGAAAGGTAGAAAGTAATGATGACTGCAAGCTGATGAAGTACAATACACTCATTCAGCCCACGAACAACCTCCATCTGTGGACCCCGGTAGGATCAAATGGTCCGCAAGCTCCTTATTCAGGTCAACAACCATATCATCCCTCACAATACTCAGATCAAGGATATTATGGGCAACCACCATCGTATTCACCTCAACCATCTAATCCACAAGGAGGATGGGCACAACAATATTATAATGCACCTTCAGGTTCTTCCTCCAATATCAATAACCCAAACCTTTACGCACCTTCACCTCACCCACCATATTCAGCGTCTCCTTCAGACGGTTATCCAAATGAGAAGAGTGACACACCTTCTTCGGGTGAAACCATAACAAACGGAAAAGGTGAAAAGGGGGTTTCAAGTACAACTTCATTTTTCAGTGATAAGGCAAATGAATCATTACGTTATATAACTTTGAGAAAAGAAACTAATGATGCGAAAGACAAAGATGAATTGAAACATGAATTGAAAGGGAAAAGGATTTGGAGAACAGGTGGTATTGGTGTATGGTCATATAGTGAAGATCAAAAACAAGAAGAATCAAAGAAGAAATTGTGGAAAGATTGGTCAAAAGATCACAATTCAAAAGATTGGATCAAAATTGCTAGAGAGAGAAAAGAGTTTTACGAGAAAGGTGAGTCATCATTGAAGTTGTCACTATCGGTGAAGCTTCCATGCAGATTGATACTGATGTATATAACGAATTACGTAGAGAGTAAAGGAGTTAAACCTCTCTTTATGTGGAAATTAGTTGAACCAGGTCAAAGATTACCTAGTGATGCTTTGCCTATTGGTCACGAACAGGATGGCGCTGTTTTATATGCTGCAAGATCTTGGTGGGAAGGTGGTATACACTTAGGCAAGTGAGTTAAAGCATTCTTTTCTTCGCTTGTCTCACTTTCTAACAATTTGCGATTCAAATCGCTTACTATGCATCATCATCATTAGAGCCGGTCATCACCTTCATAACGGAGCTTCTATCTCGTATGGAGGGGCGGAAATCACTCTGGACACCTATGAAGTACTTTGTGGACCTATCAACGAGCCTTACCTAGTTAAGTGGATGACATATCGACATGGTGAAGTCGCTTCTGTTCAAGGCTGGCAGCCGATCGAAGGTGGTAGGGAAAGTGACGGTACCGCTCTTTTGTTAGCTAAGGGTGATTACGAAAAGTAAGCTGCATACGTTTTGTCATTCACCGTATCGAATAATAGCTAATATACACTATTTCCCCTTTCCCTGTAGCGGTCAACATCCAGGTAGTAAGTGTCACCACCCTCAAGGACGGCATACACAACATGCTGATCGACCCATGTAGAATGCCTTATAAACGATGACCACGCCTGCGTTGGCTATGGTGGCGGCGAACTATGGGTTCGACCATTTTCAATCTTGGCCTATGCTAATTCAGATCGCCGCTGAGCGTCACCACACTCGCCTCGAAATAGAATCAAGCATTAAAAATGCCTGTCGTTCTCGGTTGGATTATCGAATACACGTGTCTTTTTCGCATTTTGTGTATACACGCACGTACAATTATCGCTTCAGCTCATTCAATACTATTAATGCAAAACTTCAACTCGACACCGCTATCTGACATGTCATATCACTGATTTAGCTCAAAGTAATGCCTTGACAGTCTCGGAAGGTAACCTGGATCAGCATCGCTTCGTATAGGCCTGACACAATTCACCCTCCATTCGGGACATACCGTTCTCATGAAGAGCTATTCTCACAACACTTTCAAAGAAATACCTTTTCCACATACGATCAGGAAATCATAAACCTTATACGGCGACGATGAAACTCTGCAAAGGTACCCAGTATGCGAAATAATGTCTTCCTTTGGACGTGATTACAATCACCCTCACCCAAACCTTGGTCGAGCATCCTTTGTATTACAATCAGGCATAATGTTGAGGTGGAGGTGCCTTTGAACGAGTCTCGGAAGGTATGGCTTACGAACTAACGATAATAGTACAAATGAAATCGGAAATCCTTTGTTCTACCATACTTAAAGGTTGAAAGACTTTCGAAAGCTTGACGGACGCATACTGACGTGGTTTTCCAGCTGTGGAGCTATGAGGTTGACCATGAACTATCGACTTCCGCTTGACAATGCCAGGATCACAACAGTATAGATCCTTGTCATCGTTCCAAGGCTTACTGAGATTGACCGACTTCACATTATCGTTACAACAACATATTATCCTCAAAACATCACCTAAAGCTCATATGGTTCTGTCGTACCTCCACGCAACTCTATCTTCTACCATCCAGACATTCACTACACGGTCCCGACATCACCAATTGTACTTCTTTTCCAGCTGCAACAACTCGCTCTAAGGACGATGTGTGAATCAGTTCCATCAACAACGGTATGGGGTACAACCCGAATCACTTCGACCATAACGAGTTCGACCGTATCCACTGCTCAAGTAGCACAGTCAACGAAATTAGTCACTAGTCAAATAACCACTCATTACATTATAACAACTTCAATACCTCAGAAAACCTTATATTATCCTTGTTCTGCGTCAGCCACACAAACCGTCAAGAAGGATATACGAGCTACTTCTACCTTAGATGATGGAGTAACAGTTGATCCGAAAGCCACAGGACAATTCACAGGTTCCTTACCTAGTCAAGCTAAGTCTACCATGAAACCGGACAGCACAACAACATCATCAGTGCCGACTCAACATTCTTCTTTAGCCGCCACGATTTCTTCAATTTCAAAACCTTCTGTGACCTCGAAAGAGTCTAAGGTAAATGAAAATCATGAGGGTTCAACCAAAAAACCAACTAATACAGGTAAGATAGCTGGAGGTGTAGTTGGTGGAATTACAATATTAGTATTATTGTGTAACTTCGGTATATGGTTCTACAGGAGAAGACAAAGGATAAAAAGCAGACGTAGAACAAGTAATGAAAGTTTCACAAATGATGTAAATCATGTCAATAAATATAACAATAAGGGTAAAGGTAATACAGATAAAAACGGAAATGATTTCTGGGAAAGAAGATTTAGAGAAATTGAATCTACAACATATCGATCAAATTCAATGAAAAGCAATCACAGTCAGAAGAATGGTGAAAAAGTTTCCGATAATGAGAAAGGTCATCAAGAGGAATGGGATAATCAGACTAGCAGAAAATTACATGTAAGCATATTCCATATAATGACATCATCTGAAATAAACTTGGCTGATATCGTCATGAAATGTGTAGTTGACACTGGATTTGGGGTCAAAAAATCTAAATTCAAGACCACCATCAAGATTATCAATGATTTCGTCGTTTTTCGGTGGTGGTAAATCAACACCTACAGCAAACGTCATTTCATCATCCTCAAAGAAACAAATTCATGATCGTACTGCATCAACTTCCTCAATCTTACAAAGTTTAGGAGGGAATAGAAGTCAAAGACCATCTGTAGTCAAAGGAGCTAGCGTCAGATTCAGCTTGAACCCATTTTCGCGCAAACCTAATTATCATGATGGTAGTGGCAATAAGGTCATTCCTTCAAAATCAAATTTTCATAATAGATCAATATCATCACCTGCACCTTTACAGCTAAATAGAGATTCTTCTTCAACAGTATCTTCGTTCATTATGAGTTCAGCAGGTTATTCAAATTCGTTTAAATCACCTGGTCCGCCTTCAACTCTTACGCCAGGATTAGAACAAGGTTTCCATAATATAAGTATCCATAGAACAGCTTCAAATGATGGTACACCTCCTGAAGCAAGAAATACGTTTGGTAATAAATTGAGTTCATTTGATCAATATGATAGGTCAATTGATGTTAAAAATGTCCATGATAACATCAATAATTGGAATAATCAGACAATCAGCTATCCAGCTCAGGCTCATGCCTCACAAGGCCCAGATATCGTGCCTCATCATATAATCACCAATACTTCTCCCGCAATCAGAGAAGGCAACAAAGTCAGAAGTCCAACTTACGAACAAGTTGAAGAAAGAAGAAATATGGAATGGATCAGAAGATCAACAATGGTATCTATAATTGATGAAGGTGAAGAAACCTTAGATACAACTGATGAAGACAAGATGAACCAGTTAAAATCGCAATTGGGTATAAACACTTCAGACGAGTTCCTGAGGAGGAATAACTTTCGTGACTCCATATCAGGTGACAATGGTAATGACAGCACACAATTATCTGTACCACCCAAATCTCACCTACGTCCCAAACCAGAACAACCATTCCATCCTTCTATAGGTGATACACCACCTCAATTAGGTATATTAGGGGACTACCTTCAAACAGCTTCTTCAATTAGATCACATTTATCTGGTATCTCCAGTATAACTTCATTACCATCTGCTTTACCTAAGAACAGCGATGCCAGCAATAGGTTCTCAATTGTTGGAAGTGGAAGTAATGGTGGTTCTACTACTTCTCTAGTTGCACTTATTCCACCACCTAGAGGAGCCTCTTCAACCGTAAATCTCAATAGACATAAAGCAAGATCAGATATCAATATCTCAAATGAGAAACGTGCTTCTCTAACTCCTTCAGTCGATTCAATCTCCGTGACTACCTTCAATGAACAGGTGAATCGAAATCAACCATCACAGTTATATCGGCAGATACAGAAATTACCTTTCTTACCACTGCTGAGAGGTGGTCATGGATCGGTTTCAGGTTATGCATCATTCAATATACCTTCGGCAATATTACCTAGAGGTTATTTATCTGGTTTATCATCACAACATTCTGTCACTACAAATACACGTCAAACATATAATATGCCAAAATCACCTGATTCAACTTTATTTCCTTCTTCACCTCAAAATGAAACTAATAACACAACTACTACAGAAATAAACAGATATAGTAATATGAAACATAACAACTTGCGTGATAGTAATTCATTACAAAGGGAAAGACAAAGAGGTTATTCACAATATACAGTATCAGAATCAAATTATTCTGTACAAATGGGACGGCCTTTAGAACGTCCAGATACGACATATTCTACACAACCTTCTTTCGGTTATTCAAGACCAAGTTCGCAGTTTCTCGAATGGGAAACAGATAAACAAAACACGAATATCAATAGAAATACAAGAACTTTAAGTGTATATAAATCGGAAAGAGGTTCTGTTAAATTATCAAATTATCCTAAACCACCACTACCACCTCCAGTACCACCTTTGCCTTCTGCTACATCAAACAGATTATCGGGTACAAGTATTAAATCCAGAAGACGTAGCATCAAAAGTAGTAGATTTTCAGCTAGTGGACCTGTACCACCATTACCTAAAGCCTACAAAGGCTCAACAGACAACGACAGTAGAAAATCAGCATTTATTGATGCGGAAGAAGATGAAATAACACGATTGAAAGCAGATGAAATTGAAAATCAATTCAAAAGTAGTAGGTCAACAGCAATTTTACCCAGGGTTCTTTCATCGTATTTTTTAGATTCAGAAAATGATAATATTGATAGAAGATCATTGAAGAATAAAAGAAAATCAAAAGGTCTAGTTGTACCTAAAGATATTAAATTGAATCAAAGAGCTTTAACACCAAGTTTGTGGTTAGATGAAGAAGTTTTAGCTAGATTCGCTGATGCTGAAAGTATCAAAAGTGAAAGTAGAAAATCTGAATGTTCCCCGGATTCACCTGTACCACCAGAGAAATTAGTGCCAGAGACAGAAGACTTATCGGATCCAGAAGAGCTAGATCAACAAATCCATCTTCAAAGATGTGAGATCGATGGACTTGGTGATCCGCATAATGAAATCCATAATCCTTTTAACCCTGAAGATGAGGTTGAAATAGAGAAAGTAAATGATGCTGTGGATCTACAGAACGAACATGATAGTATTTCAAAAGACGAGAACTTGTTGGTTAGCAGATTTCCAACAACGACTTTCCAATCAGCTACAAGACCCAATAGTATAGCTACTACTATCTTTCCTGATATCGATACCGGTAAAGAGTCTGATAATTACGAGGAGGATTTGTTTCAGTCTAGAAAACATAGAATTTCATCGGTATCAAGAAAAAGCTCATACAAGAAGCCGAATATCAATATGTTCTCAGAATCAGATTTCAGTTTGGAAAGAAATCCCGACGATAGGAAGAAATACAAGAATAAGAATATTATGCAGAATGAGGTCCAAGCCATTCGACGTAAATTGCCTTTAACTGTGAAGAGGTATAACTCAACGAAAGGAAAGTATCCTAGTAAAATCACACAAAAACAAGATTCTGATGTTAGTTATACTTCAAAACCAAGCTCAAGTACATGTGTCGAGTTAATGGATAATGCTTCGATGATTCCAAGCTCTAGACAAAGACCTTCTTCTCAAGGCTTCACAATGTATAGGCCTAAAAATGGTACATCATTTACGAAAGAAGAAAAAGGGAAATTTAGAGCTAAACGAGAGTCTTCGATAAGTGATAGTAAAAGTACGATCAATCCACCTGAAACATCGATCACTCAATCTTTACCACTACTTATGTCGCCTCTGTTTCCTAAACCACCTTCACCTATAGATTCAGATACACCTTCACCTTCACCTTCACCTTCACCTAGAACACTAAATTTCACAAGAATATCAAAACTTCTACCTTTACCTGAATCACCAGTCTCGCCAACTTTACCTCTACCTCCAACTTCATCATGGTCAACACACTTAAATCGAAACAACACAAATATAACATCAAATTTCAGATTTTCCGTCAAAAGCACTCGTAAATCTGGGAGGTATAGTCAAAGGGGTCAGAATGACCAAGTCGAGTCCCAAGGTACCGCTTTAACTGTGACTGCAAATAGCAAAAACTTGGAAACACGAAGTCCAAGTCGACAGAGTAAATCTCGATCACTTCTATCCGTTGATACTAAGGTACAATTAGAATCGGGATTGCATTCGGAAACAACAGGGTCAGAGGAAGAAGATGATGTAAACGAAGAAATCTATTCCAGGAGTACTGTAACTCCTCAATTACCTTTTTTGTACTTATGCAATTCAAGTAGCAGTCCAATTAATGATTTCATGTTTGATGACCAAAGTTAAATATGATCTGATACAAGATCGTGATATCCGTTATTCTGAACGCTGGTCGTTACGTTATGTAAATATAATTTTCATTATTATATGCATATGTGTAATTTTATATCGATGCGTATTTCTGTTTAAATCACATACATCGAAACTTTTAAACGGAAGGTCAGAAAGCTTAAGCTCGTAATTATTTTTACCAGCTAATCACTATGCGTTAATCTGACCATAAAAGCCAAAAAATACCCAAGCAAGTCTTACATATGTTATATACAAATAAACTTAGTTCATTACCTAGATATGTGTTATTATTAGATTTATTATTCAACAACGAATCCCCTTCCATATCTGCTGTGGTCCTTACTCGATCCTCTAATTCTGGCCACATTCTTGAGAGCGTAATCTTTCACTTGAATAGACCACGATATGCCATGCTAAAATTGTCTATTCAGAAAGATAGTCGTAGTTTCAG